>NW_026596051.1:30209021-30227896 GCF_907164565.1 Psammomys obesus | reverse complement strand
AGGATGGCCATTTTCACAATGTTAATCCTACCAATCCATGAGCACGGGAGATCTTTCCATCTTCTGAGATCTTCTTCAATTTCTTTCTTCAGAGACTTGAAGTTTTTCTCAAACAGGTCTTTCACTTGCTTGATTAGTGTCACCCCAAGGTACTTTATGTTATTAGTGGCTATTGTGAAGGGTGTTGTTTCCCTAATTTCTTTCTTGGCCCTAAGGACACCGTCATCAAAACAAAACGACTACCTACAGATTGGGAAAGAAACTTCACTAACCCTTTATCTGACAGAGGACTAATATCCAGGACTAAAGAAGCTGAAAAGCAGCAAACAAAGTAATCCAATTAAAAAATGGGGAACAGAGCTAAACAGAGAATTCTTGAAAGAGGAATATTGAATGGCAGAGAAACACTTAAAGAAATGCTCAACCTCTTTAGCCATCAGGGAAATGCAAATCAAAACAACCCTGAGATTTCACCTCACACCATCAGAATGGCCAAGATGAAAAACTCAAGGGACAACACATGCTGGAGAGGTTGTGGAGAAAGGGGAACCCTCCTCCACTGCTGATGGGAATGTAAACTGGTACAACCATTTTGGAAATCTATCTGGCACTTTCTCAGACAGTTAGGAATAGTGCTTCCTCAAGACCCAGCTATACCACTGCTAGGTATATACCCAAAGTTTGCTCAAGTACACAAAAGGGAGACTTGCTCAACCATGTTCATAGCAGCTTTATTTGTAATAGCCAGAACTTGGAAACAACCCAGATGTTCATCAACGGAGGAATGGGTACAGAAATTGTGGTACATTTACACAATAGAATACTACTCAGCAATCAAAAAGGAGGAAATGAAATTTGCAGGCAAATGGTGGGATCTAGAAAAGATCATTCTGAGTGAAATATCCCAGAAGGAGAAAGACAAACACAGTATATACTCAGTTATATAGACCTATAAGATATGATAAACATAATGAAATCTATACACCTAAAAAGATAATCAAGAGAGCGGACATGGGGTAAGATGATCAATCCTCATTTAGAAAGACAGATGGGGATGTGCATTGAATGTTGTGACTGGAGTCTACTGAAGGCATCTGAAAGACTCTAACTAGCAGTGTTTTCAAAGCAGATACAAAGACTGATGACCAAACCTTTGGCAGAGTACAGGGAATCATTTGAAAGAAGGGGGGTTAGTATGACGTGGAAAGGATAGGAGCTCCACAAGGACCAAATATATCTATCTTTCTATCTATCTACCTATCTATCTACCTATCTATCTATCTATCTATCTATCTATCTATCTATCTATCTATCTATCATCTATCTTATTTTTTTCTATCTATATTCTTATGACCTCTTCTTTCTCTAATTTTGGCTTAATGTTTACTTTAGCAGATACGAATATAGCAACTTTCCTTTCGACAAGACAACATTTACTTGTAATTTCTCTCATAATTTCACATTCAGTCTGAATATATTTGTGTTTTGTTTTGTTTTGGGTGATGTGTATTTCTTGATGGCCACACAATGTTGGTTCTTCTGTTTTTAATTAAATAATTCAGTTGGTATTTGTCTTTTAATTAGATATTTAAGACTGTTTGCTCTCATGGTGATAAATGTGAACTATCTTATTTCTCCACACACCTGAGGGGCTTAAATCACTTCTGCAGTGGTACCTGAACAACATTTTACTGTGTGCTGATCTTGGAACGGGATTATTTTTCTATTGTCTTTTGAAGGACAAGTTTTCTAGATAATTTTACTGCCACTCTAGACTGCAGAAGTTTTTTCAATGTCTTAAAATATATCTTTGATGACTTCCTGATCTGGAGGATGTTTACTGGGAAATGTGCTACTATTCAAATGGTTTGCATTTGTGAGTTGTTATTTCTCTCACAGCTTTAAATATTTTTATATGACATTGCCTTTTCCCTTTTATTGTAAATAATGTTTTTTTCTTACATAATATATTCTGATTATGGTTTCCTCTCTCTCTACTTCTTTCAGTTCAAATTTACTTCCTCTCCCATGCATTTCTACCCCTTTCTGTTTCTCATTAGCAAATAAACAGGCTTCTAAAGGATAATAATAAAATAATAAATAAAATTAGGTAAAACAAATCTGACACATAGAAGAGGACAAAATTATTAAACAGAAGAAAAAGAACTCAATACAAGGTAGAAGGAATGGAGACTCATTCATTCACATGCTCAGGATTCTGGAAACCATAATACATGTGTAAAGGACCTGTAGGGTAAAAAGAGAGAAAAATAAAATAAAAATAATAAGATCATTTAATACGAAAGTAATTTCTGGACATGGCATTATCACACTAGAAACGTAATGCTGCTGAATTCATTTTCTGTTGGTTTTGTATTGCAGGACATGCAGCATAGCCTTAGGAGAAGTTTGTATTCTCAGTGAAACTCTCTTGGAAGAAACTGCACTTTCATTTGTCAGTGGTTATCAGTTAGAAATTGATTCTGAATTAGAGAGGTGACCATGTGTCCACTTATCTTTTCAACCTAGAACCCCATCTGGTGCAAACCTGTGAAAACTCTATGCATGCTACCACATTCTCTGTGGGTCCATCTATATTTTGACCTTGTTGGCTTAGAGGTCCTTATTTTCTTAGTTTCCTCCATTCCTTCTGGCTCTTACTCTTCTTCTATGGGAGTCCCTGAAACCTGAGGGGAGGTATTTGATGAAGATATCCCTCTTAGGGCTGAGTGTTCCCAGGACTTTCATTTCCTGCATAATGTCTGACTGTGGGTTGTCTATATTTGTTCCCACATGCTATGGAAGGAAGCTTCTTAAATGATCACTGAAAAAGTCCTGTTTTTCTGACTGTAGTCTATATTGCCTTCTTAACATTTTAAATATATTATAGCATAGAAGGTTCCTTATTGGTTATGCTTTGGGTTCTAAATGCCTAGGACCTAGGTGTCCATGTCCTTCTCAAAATATCTAGTTCTGTTTTTCAACGGTGCCCCAGTTGTATTGCATGTATTCATATTATTTCATTAATGCATGATTGTTCTGATGTATTCTTAAACTCTGAAATGATGACTTGCACATGGTCTAGTCTTTGTAATGATCCTTTATATTGAATTTTTATTTTATTCATTGAAGTTAATTTCTGATAATTTTGTGTGGTTCAGTTACAAAAATCTCTCTGTTGAACGTCATCTTTATAGCCCACATTATCATTCTTCACTCATTCAATTGTTGTATATGTTATTGAAATTCATTTATTTTTAAGATTTTTTTAACTCTTTGTATGACATTTCACTCCTTTTAATAATCTTGGAGTCTGTTGCTGCAAAGTAACGGACTTCTGAAATAGCCACGTTACTTTCTACTTTCATATTTCTTATATTTCTATGTGGAAATTTGTTCGTGTGTTGGGATGAACGTCTTTCCCACTTTTAAATACAGTTTCTTACTGGAAGAGCCTTCTAGGATTGATAAATTCTAGGATCTGTATTGGTTGTTAGTGTTGAATATAATACATTTACATCTTTTTCACATAATTTCCCTGTTAACTTGTTGGGTGAAGTGTAGTTTGACACAGGGCATACTGTGCCAGGCCCTGAGGGTTGTCCTTTATCTGTAGCTCTCCCAGGGTGCAATAGTTCTATAAACTCAGAATTAACGTAGACAGCAGAATACTTTGGAGATACCCTTAACGATGAGTACTCCTCTTTCGTAAACCATATCTGATTGAAAATACACGTGTCCATTCTCTGCTACAGTCTCGCATATCATACTTTCTTTGCTTAAAGATAGAAAATGAATATTAATCATGGCGTAGTCATTTGTATCTGAGCAGCTGAGATGAGAGCGCAGACAAACAGCAAGATGCCTATACCACACATACTCAAAGGTTTTGCTGAATTCCCCATGCCACAAATTACAAACAAAAGCACTTTAATTTGTTCTATCTATCTATCTATCTATCTATCTATCTATCTATCTATCTATCTATCTATCATCAATCCATATCTCCCTCTACAAAGCAATGAGAAATAAAATAAAGTCTTAATTTTAAAAAGATTAAAATTAAATATAAAAGAAAAAAAATGTCTTCCCTAAAGTGTTCATAATAGCCAGAGCAGATATTTACTGCCTCTGCTAACTTGCAGATCCTTCTGTTTTCTCTTAGTCTATATGCTCCATCAAATGTGCAAAGATTTCAAACCTTCCTTTATGATGCTTGACCATTGATGAACATGAACACAGTGTACTACTGTGGACAGTTGAAACAGTTCGTTTTCCTGCTTGCTTGTATGAGTTACCACAAAAACAAACTTTCCTTATCTAGAGTTTAAACATTAGTTCAACATATTCTGCACACAGAATGGCACAGGCTTTCTCTCAGGCAAACCACTTGAAGGCACAAGGAGTAACAAGCAGTATGAGGTAGAAAGGATGAAAAAGGTCTTGTACTCCCTGCCCAGTTTCAACTGTGGTTTTTTTAGACTCAGTGATTGCCAGCAATTTTAGGTGGCTTTTCAGAATCCTAACATTACACTGGATTTCTGAGCTGCCCATCTTAAAAACAAGGTCCCTCTACTACTCTCTTCCAAGTCTTTGACCTCAATTTTATCATCTAAATTCTTTGATGGTTTTACTTCAGTGTCATCCCATTAGGGCCATAATCGTCTACAAATTAGATGTGGGCATGGCAATGGTGCGATATTTACTATGAATTCCAAGAGAATGAAAAATGTGAGCATTTACATTTTCCAAAGCAGTAAGCTTGAACAACAACTATCTCAATATATCTTTCTAGTCTAGTACCCCACAGTTACATTAAATAACACAGGCTCCTTCCCAATGACAATCTATTCTGCAGCCCCTATATCAACTGAGTTCAGAGTAGCTTTCTTTACTGTACATCTCTCTGTCCATCATATCTCTTTCCCTTTCAACAAGACACTTCACTCTCTCACATCTTTCAACTTCCAGGAAATGATCTCCTTCTTAGCCTATCATGACAATCAAGATCCCTAGGTCTTTTCAACTCAATACTCAACAGAGAGTATTTTGTCCATTGTCCACCTTATCGAAAGGCTCATTTTTGGATATTTATAGTCCTGGTAACACAGAATCTAAACTGTCACAGCTTGTTTTAACCCACTAACTTAATTCTTACTGGTGGTCATAATTTTCTAAAGTTAACGCAAAGAAACTTCAGATATGGAGTATTTTATATAAGCTCACTAAATTATTAAGTAATAAAACTTATTTTTTGCTTGTCCTAATTTTTACTTGCTGTTGAAACTAAAATGGATTTGCAATACTAAATAAGATTTAAGATCAGACATCATTTCATGTGGGAACATTCAACCACCCATTCATCTTTCCTGCATAAATTTTTAAGCTAATGTTTAGACAATAAAAAATGCTACTGAGCATCAAGCACAATCTGTAAACGATGCTACATTTGGGTTTCCTATGGAAATGAACAGCAGTACTAACAACCATATAATGAATACTCTAGAATATATATATATAAAGTGTTTCCTATATAAGGTTGCTATTTTTGCTTTAAATATGGTTCATACTTGGAAAGGATAGGAGTTCCACAAGGACCAAATATATCTGGGCGCAGGGGTCTTTTATGAGACTGTTTCTCCAAACAAGAACCATGTATGGATGCAACCTAGAGCCTCTGCTCAGATGTAGCCCTTGGTAGCTCATTATCCAAGTAGGTACCCTAATAAGGGGAACAGGGACTGTTTCTGACATGAACTCAAGGGCGGGCTCTTTGACCTCCTTCCACCCCCCCCAACCCCCCAGGGAGGAGCAGCCCTGCTAGGCCACAGAGGAGGACTTTGCAGCCAGTCCTGAAGACATCTGATAAACCAGTATCAGATGAAAGGTTTTCTCTTATCAGTGGACTTGGAAAGGGGCAGGGAGAAGATGAGGGTGGGAGGGTGGGATTGGGAGGGAAAGAAGGACCTGGATACAGCAGGGATACAAAGTTAACAAACTGTAACTAATATTAAAAAAATAAAAGTTAAAAAAATATGATTCATATTTTAAAAATAGGCATGACTATAAACATAAAATTATAATGAAAACATCTTTTTGTACAGTGCTTATCAATTTTCTAGATGTTCCATTCTGTCTTCTTATCTCAACATTTATCTTCACCTGACATATTCCGTCATTGTATTCTCATCAGAATTCTCCTCCTTATCCATTAAACTTTTATTGGTGTTTATTATTTTAATACTCAAAGGACCATTCTGATACTTTTAATCTAATTTCATGATGGCTTTTCAGATGATTTGTGAAATTTTTTTAAGTAAATTTTCTAGTAAATAGAAAAAAAAATTTCCATACCAACATGATACACTGAGGAAAAAGACACTATCATTGGGCATCAATGCTGTCAGTTTACCCAACTGCTCACCTAGCTCCAATGAAAGTAATCCTAAAACTGGCTGTATAAAATTTACAATAACAAAGATGGTTTTCAAAATCAATACTCTTCACTAGCACAAACAGTGTCAGCTTGGAACCTGCTAGAATGTACAGTATTGAGCTCCTACACAGTATTAACAATGCAGAGGCTTTGACAGTAGAGCCCATCAATTCATCTTCACAAGATCTTGAGTAATCTTGAGATACAAACTATTTGAGGAGAACTTCAATGAATAAATTTTAGTTTAAGGACCAACAGGTAACTGCTCCCCTCAAATTTAATTAACTATTTAGTTATTTTTTTTATTTGAAAAAATTCAGGTCTACCATAAATGTAGAGGTTTCTTAAACTAATGATAATACCTGTAATAACTCTCACTTGCTATAAAATAAATTTAAAGATTTGGGGTATGTTACCTATTTGTTGTTTTTTTTACTTACTATTAATGAAAACAGAAATAATTATAAGGTAATATTTCACTATGTTATATACAAACACACACAAAAACATATACATGTGAAATATTTGGATAAGAATTCTTTCATATACCATAACTCCTCTTGAAACCACTGTGTTTGTCATACCATGTTTTCAAGTAGTCAAATTAAAGTTCACTGGACACTTATCAAATACCATGGTTAATGAATAAACAATTGTTGCCTATTTTGAGATAGTTGAATAAAACAAAAATGCTGATTGAATACACAAAACAGAAAGAAAAATATATACAGCAAATAGTATACAGAAAAATGTACTTACATTTATAGTTCTCTATTCACACACACTGTATTGTATAGATGAATATATTTATACATTCTAAGTGTATGTAGTTTAAGAAGTAAGAGGTACATTTTATTTGTTTGGAAAATTACTGTAATCAAAACCAGTCATTCTGTGGATTATTATGAACCATTTTAATCTCCTGGAGTACCAATGCAAGGGTGCTGTGTAGTGACACAGTTAGTTGAATAAATCAGGCTGAATGTTCACTAGTGTATGATTGGACCACAAGGCATCTTAACCATTAGTTTCTTCCATTTCAGTGGTTACCATAGATTTCTACAAGTGACACTGATATTTTTCCTGAAATCTGTTTGATTTAGTTGGCATTAGTTTCTGTGAATTATTGTGGTTCTCATTAAGATTAAAGTTACATAGAAATAAGAGTTAAGAAAATAGTTACATGTTACTATAGCTGGTATTCTGCTGATGGTATGAGCTTGGTCAGTGGAGTCAACAAAAGGGAATGAAGAGAAAATCCTCATTGCTCTCCAACTGGATACCCTATATTATCCTAAGCTTACATTCTCACCACATGTGTAGCATATTCCTTAAACTTCATGGAGTCTCTTTGGATTTGTGAATGTGCATAAACTAGTTCTTTGTTTGAATACACGCCAATCAAAAACTTTTCTGATTTCAACTTGTTTTTTAAATCAATGGCATGATGTGTAAACTTCCTGCATTGGAATGTTTTATTTAACTTTATTTTATTTGTGCATGTGTTTGTCGAGGCTAGATGAACATGTTAGATCTCTAGAAGCTGGAGTTAAAGAAGATCGTGAGCCACCAGATGGGAACCAAAGCTCCGTACTCTGCAAGGGCTGCTGTGAGTCTCCTTTTAAGGTCCCACTTGTTGCATTTTGCTTGTTTTTCCTTAATTACTTTGGGCACAGGAGGAACTACTTGCTTTAATACTGTCTGCAGAACTTGTGGCTATTCAAACAAATCAATTATGACAAATATAAACAAATAAACAAACAACAACAACAGAAAAGCCCCCAAAATTATGGCTTGTAACTAACAAAATAAAAATGTGTAGAAAGTGGGTTAAACTAAGATCAGAAAAAAGGAGAGGAGGACCTCCCCTATCAGTGGACTTGGGGAGGGGCATACATGCAGAAAGGGGGGGGAGGGTGGGACCGGGAGGGGAGGAGGAAGGAGCTTATGGGAGGATACAAAATGAATAAAGTGTAATTAATAAAAGTTAAATAAAAAAATTAAAAAAGGTTATTCTATCCTGGGAGGTCACTACTATTTAATTATAAAAAACATATACAAATATCCATGTGAACTGTAGAGAGGGTATCAGGGACACCTATAGCAATAGAGTATAATAATTGTTTGTTTGTTATATTCTCTGCTCAGCCTTCCATGAGGACAATACACCTCAGTACCATGACAACCAGTGCCTTTATGTACATTCTTTACTGAAAATTCCAAGCGAAGGATCAACCAATCTTTTTGTAGGTCTTTTAAGTCAGGGACATTTCATGTTGTTTTCAGATTTTTTATTTTTTTCTTCACAATTTATTCATTATATATCCCAATTCAATCCTCCTCAGTTCCCCCAATCCCGTCCTCCCTTCATCTTCCCCTTATCACCTTCCCCTACTCCACTGAATGGGGGAGTTCTCCACTATTGCCATCTGCCCATAGTTTAAGTATCATCAGGACTGCTTGGATCCTCTTCCTCCATGGCCTGGCAAGACTGTGTCATCAGAGGGCAGTCAACTGAGTTCATGATAGAGGCAGCCCCTAATCCCCTCCCTCAGAAATTCGCATGGAGACTGCGCTGCCAATTGGCCACATCTGAGCAGGTGCCTAGATCCTCTCCATGCATGGTTCTCCATTGGTGCTTACAATTCCCATCAAATTACCAACATGATTCTTGACCTACCTTGACAGAAAAATTCTTAACTTTATATGGAATAACAAGAAATCCAGAATAGCTAAAACAATCCTCTACAATAAAAGATCTTCTGGAGGTATCTCCATCCCTGATCTCACACTATACAGTAGAGCAATAGCAATAAATACTACATTGTACTAGCATAGAAACAGACTGGTGGATTAATGGAATCAAACAGAAGACCCAGAAATAAACCCACACACCTACAGACACCTGATATTTGACAAATAAGTCAAAACCATACAATGGGAAAAAAGTAGTATCTTCAACAAATGGTGTAGGTCTACCTGGATGTCCCGCATGTAAAAAAAATGCAAATAGACCCATATCTGTCACCCTGCACAAAATTAAAGTCCAAGTGGATCAAAGACCACAGCACAAAAAACAGACACATTAAATCTTTTAGAAGAAAAAAGTGGGGAAGAGCCTTGAAGTCATTGGCACAGGTGACATTCTCCTGAGCAGAACACCAACAGCTCATATAATTTTTTAATTGGGAATTGGCAGAACACAGTTGTCATCTTTGAATGGAAGAAAAAGTAAGATATTAATAAAACAAGAGTTTTATAAAAAATAAGTGGTTAAATATTTAAAAATATTAAGAGAGGTTCATGAATATGAAGCTTGTGTAAAATTTATACCGTGGTGAGCACGAATAAACTTTTACTGGAATGCAATGTGTTTCCTCCTGTGCACAGTGTCTGTGGCTGCTTTTTTTGTTCTCATAGAACTCTATAACTTGTAAAGGAAAAATGATTGTTCTCGATTCAGGATAAAATTAGTGTTAGGCTCCTGGACACATTTGGTGAAATGTGAGAACACTTTAGTTTTAACTGTTCGACATGGTGAGTATGAATGAAGAATTGGAGAAAGGATTGTGATGATGGTAAATATTCCACATTTCACAGCAAAGAATAACCTCACATAAAATTCTGCAGGGCATAGGTTAGTAACTCTTGTCTTAAATCTTTAACACCTTGTCTTTGGCAGAAAAATGTTAGGTATTACCTGTTTTCGATTCTAATCCTAAAACAGACAACATACAAAGCAAATAAAAAAACAGCAAATCCATGGAATATTATTAGATCTAAAAAAAATCTAAAATATTATTAATTATATATTCATTCAATTTCACTAAATTTTATTGATAAATAAATGTATAACAAATCAATTCAGAACATTTACCAGTCTAGCAAACCACAGGGTGTGAACAAATAGTTAGACCCTGCCTTTGATAGATGGGAAAATAAAAACATGAAAAGTGGCATATGTAAAAATGTACAAGCAAAGACACAGAAAGCACAAAAAATGGTTAGTGTAAGACTTGTAGGCAAAACAAGTAGGTGGTTACATTTTTATCGTCCCAACTTTATTGTTATGATTTACTGTGGAAGAAAAGTGGATAAGTAACATTCAGTATCCAGGGAATTAACCCTCTTTAGTTCAATAACCATTTTAATTTTTTTTTTTTGCTTTATATTGGATATATATGCTCCTTTTAGTATAGATACCTTTTTCTTTTGCTTTAAGCCAGACTCTCATGCTGAATAATCATAATATAAAAGAGACATTCAATAGTAAGTCTTTTATACAGAATTATGGAAGGATTACATATCAAGTAACCTCTTAAAAATCTATAATATTTTTTACATGGCCTTTTACCTTGGCTTGTTTTTTTTTTTTTTTTCTTTTACAAATGTTCAGCTAGTACTGCCACTATCTGTAGAAGATGAGAGACAGGATAAGCACTACTTCTCCTTGTCTATTAGATCATATTAATGTCATGCTTTTTTTTTTTTTTTCTATTTAAAATCCTGGCATGGAATTAGTATATACCACACTAACATTTCAAAGATGTTACTTTCTAATTTGAAACACTTGTCTTAATAAGAAAGGGTTAGGCATGTGAGCTTCAAGTGATAGCTGAAACTTTCTTTACACAACACCTAATAAGGAGTCATGGTGACATTACAGCTTTGTCTCATTTGAGTCAAAATAAAGTCATATCAGATTCTAGGTTCCGTGCAGTGTTCCAAAAACAATCTGGTTTTGATACATTCAGAGTTGAAGAGGATAAGGGAGACTCTGGTGAATGCAACTATTTTCATGTCATGGTGAAGTGATGATTTAGATGCTACTTCAGAAATCAAAAAGACCTTGGTTTGAATGTTATCTTAGACTTCTCCATGCTGTGTGATTTTGTAGAGTAATGTAATCACTGTAAGACTCTGTTTTTCTCATTGCTTGATGGAGATAATAGTAGTAGACACTCTATAAATTGTTGGGATGATTAAATGGCAGGACACAGTAGAATACTTATTGCCCAGTAGTTTTGAGTCCTATAGCCAGATCTGTGCAATCCAGCTCTCTAGAGTACTCATCAGCGTTACTTCCCATTCCAACACATGGTTTGCTGTGTTCTAAAATCTTCAAGGTTTATCAATCCATTTAGATCTTGCTTCTTCAGTTCTTCCTGCACATCAAAACTATTGCATTCTATTGGAATCCACCCATTTTTCTTTCTTGATATAAAAGTCTTATGAATCCATATGTAAGACTAGTCACAGGACTCATTTAGTTTGAGAAATCATCATGGCAACATTGGAGTTAACAGTCTTTATACAAAAGACTTCTACTCCTGCGTGTCATTTTTTACTTCCCCTTCTTTTTTAATTTTTCTTACTTTTGCATAGTATATTATATGAATTATTATCATTGCAAAATCTACTTAGCATCTTTACTTTTTCTCCCCTATTTCCTTGTCCCTTCTTGTCTTCTCCCACATCCTTTTCTGTTTGACTTCTGTATATTTTATGTACAATTTTAATCCCAGTTTCAAATTGCTCTGCTTCTGCTGTGATGATCTGCCTTCCTTCTTCTTAAAGCCCATTTGGGGCTCAAATTATAGCCTTGCTATGTTTTCCCACCGATGTTGCTTTTGTTGTTGTTGTTGTTGTTATAGAAATCTAGATCTGGCTTTTAAAAACACAGAGATGGCATCATGTCACATAATTACTTCATTGTCAGTGCTTTTACTTCCCAGTCCTAGTTTGCTTATCTTTGTGATTTCTGAGAGAGTGTCCATCCATGAGGGTACCATGTATTATAACATCTTTTCCTTTTGTGATACTCTATATAATTCATCTACATTTTTCCAACAATGTTTAGTTCCTCATGTCCTATCTTGTATTTACTTGTGAACATTACACTGTTGTTTTGATTTGAGGACTTTAACTTAGTCAGTTTCATTTGGACTTGTATTGCTAGCTTTCATAGAGTTGTATAGCACATGTCTTAGTATTGTGTTTAATTTAAGTTGCCTTTATATATAAAAAGGTCAGAAAGTAACAATTGGCAGAAAGGGGCTTTCACTAAGATTGCCTTAGATTCAGTTCATTGTTTTGTGATTTCATTTAGAGATCACACCAGGGAAGAAAGCTGTAGACAACATTACAGTAGTGAGGAAATTAGTTTTTGAATTTGACTTCAAACCAACATGAGAGTTGAGCACTTAAAGGGAGAGATCAAAGGACCAGACAAAGAAATATTAAGTACAGTGAGGAGAATGCTTACTGGGTAAAGTCCTAGCTGCACAAGAGAAACCCTGAATTAGCATTGCAGAATCCACACAGACACTGAGTATGCTGTCAGCCAAAGGGTGTAGACTAATGGACCACTTAATCTCATTGTCTACCAGTCAAGCTGAATCCAATGAGTCAAGAAGAGTCACCTCATTCTGACCACTTTCTAACCTCTGTATGCACATATATACTCATCCACAGTAACAAGTACACAACTACTTACCAACACACACATAACTTACTTGCACATACGTATCACACATATGCAAACACAAGAAACACTATACTACCTTCCTGAAGTACTAATTATGACTAGCCTTGAAAGTGTAGTTTCAGGTTTCCATCCTTAACTAAGCTATGACAATATGAGTATATTCTTCATCCCTTCTAAATTACTGTTTTTGTCAGGCTATTAGAATCTTTTAATAATGAATACTTATTATGGAATATATATAGACTCTATAATCACCTAGGAAATAAGCCTCTGGGCATGCCCCTGAGGACATTTCTATATGGAATAAACTGAGATGGGAAGACACACATTAACCTGGTGTGGCGCTGTTCCTTGGGCTGGGGTTCAAGACTGAGTAAAAGGAAGAAAGGCTGAGCATTGGCATTCCTTTCTCATTACAGACACAATGGGATCTTGAAGCTTTGAAACCATAACTTCCTTGCAGTGATGCAACAAATCCATCATGATTCTTGATACCTTTTGTCCACATTAACTCTTCTGCCTTTAAGTTACTTTTCTTAGATCTTTAATCAGAGCAAGGAGAGAAATAACAAATATAACACTCTAACTGACCAAGTTGTGAATGGTATGAAATGCCTTAAGTAGAAAAGAGGTCCTCAAGCAGTGACATGGTATGAATTTATGGATATAAATATAAAGCTTTGTAAGTCATCACCCCGAGCAATCTGATTCTAGCTTTTTTCTTAGACAGAGATGTGGATTAGGGACAATTAAATGCAGGAAACATAAGAACAAGGTCAGAAAAGACTTTTAAAGCTAAGGGTACTTGCCAACTTTAGTGCTGATACCCCAAATTAAAGGCTATTAGAAACAGATCATTTCCATATATTCCACTTAGAACTTCACACATCATAATTGCTTCAATTATATACTCCATTATATACACTCCCGTTTTCTTAAGAACGTGAGCAGAATGCACTATACAATTTTAAACTCATTTTATCATTCATTCTAGTTCTGAAAATCTCTTCATTAAAGATGTACTTTTTGTGTTTGTAAACCTCAATGACTTTCAAGTGACTTGTTAATCTTTGACTCTTGATCTGGTTTCTTCATATTTTAGCAAATCAATATCCAGTCATCACTGTTGCTAGATTTGAAGCCTGGGTTAGATGTACACACATTCTTTGACGAGAAGGATGGAGGAGTTGGGGGACACTCTAGACAACAGATGTAATCTAGAGGAACCAAACTCCTTAGTTAACATGGGATGTTATATATTCACCCTTCAACGCAATGATTTTCTGAAGAGAACTCAGTTAACAACAAATCTTATACATGTAACCATGTCTAGAAAGTGCTAGTGAAAATACATTGTTGCCTAAGTTTTGTGTTGCCTCCTCTCTCACTGTGTGTGTGTGTGTGTGTGTATGTATGTGCTTGTTACTGCAGATTGAACTTAGAGCATTACACTACTAAATTATGTCCCAGGCCATTTATTCACTTTGTATTTTGAGGCTTTTCTAAGTAACCCAGGCTGACCTTGAACTCATTTTGTTGCCCAGAATATTCTTGAACTTTCAATCCTCCTGTTTCAGCACCCCCCAAACAAGAATCTTACATTGATTCATGATTATCATTTAAAATACAATCATTGAAACAAATTTTTAAAAAACACCGAAACAAACAAACAAACAAACAAACCAAAATCAAGTACCAGTGTGGATGTGGCCTCTGATTCTGATTTGTTGCTCTCGAGTTACCTGCATTTGGACCTCAGTGCTCATGTCTTCAAATGCTCCTTGGTATGCCTTCTCCCTAAACTGTGCTTCTGTAAGTTGTTTGTTTTCAAGCACCTGCTGACCCACTCCAAGCCCTGGCTCTAACTTTTTGGGATCTTCTCAGGAAAGATCCCAAATTGTCTTTTAAAATGGTTCAATCATTAGGTATGATATACTAATTTTTACAGCTTTTTATTTCAAAGAGAGTCAAATAGCACTCTTTCGATTGATTCTTCATGACAGGATAAATGAAAATACGAAATAAATTCCTAAGGCTATTTATTTGGATATAAGTAAAATAAAAGCAAATAAAAAATTTCCTGTTGTCCAAACTATCTTACTACTAATAAAAACTTTGTTGATGAATGTATGTGTCACGGATGACACATTTTAATTTTCTGAGAAACTCAGCATCATCCTCCATGGTATTTATTCATTTAGTGCATATTTACCCCACCTCAGCTGTGTGCTACTGAATCTATTAAGTGCTAGCAGAAGTAACAGTAAGTTTTTTGCTTTCAAGAAATGGCATCTAAAAGAAGAAAACGGGAGGAGACCTGGAAGATATTAAGGAGTATTCTAAGTGCAAAGCAATTATGGGCCCAGTGGGGCACACATGGGAGTAACAGGAAACTGAAGAAAATAAAATCAGGCAGGTCTTCCCAAAGACCTTGATGTCTAAGTTGAGTTTTAATCCATAAGAAATTAGCAAGAAGCAGAAAAGAGTGTTTTGTAAGAGGATAGAACAATGTGAACATGCAGAGGAATTGTAGAGGCCTCAGGGCAAGTAGGAACTGGGCATGATTTAATCAAGCTGGACTGTAGGGAATGAAATACATAGTGTGCAAACCACAGCTGGCACAAAACTGACTCTTGGTTAAGAGTGTTGACAGATGGAGTGCCAGGAGATGAGTCTGGAGAGAAGGCAGGACCAAGATTATCTGCGCAAGCTAAGAAGGTTGGATTTTATCCAAAAGGCATGGCAGAATGTTATGGATGGTCTTACTTGATGATATTTGGGTCTCAGAAAATCCACTGTGACAGCACTTCAGAAATAGGCCAGAGTAGAGCAAAGGTTGTGCCAGAGAAAGCAGTTGACAGACTGTTGCATTCCAGAGAAAGCGAAAGCTGAATAGCTGACCCATTGAGAGCACAGCACGGATGGACAGGGAGATATTGTTGGAGGGTCTTCTAGATCATCCGCAGCTTTCTTTGTTGCTATTTCGTTGAGTAAACAAAAGTACTGAGGCACCGTTGTATTCATCTACCTTTAAAAGGTTTGGAAAATATATCCATAGAAAGTTTTAATCTGTCAGTTTATATACCAGTCTTGAAGAAGTATGAAGAAATGAAAAATTATTACTCCTGCAACCCCCTGTTACACAAGCACTCGCTCACCCACTCTACAACCAGGTTGTATTCATGACAACTCTAATTCCTACTGATCATCTAATTAGTCCCACAGAGATCTAAGTCTTGAAAATGCAAATACTACGCTTTTTGTTGCAGGGTTAATTTGTATTTACCATCTACAATTTGGTAAATGATTTTCTGTTTGCACCATGAATATGTATGGCTTGCTTTCAGCAAGACAGCAAAGCTTTGTTTTCCTACACCCTCCATGTTCTGTGTGGAGAGGGATTGACTTGGGAAACAACCTGCTAATTCAGATGGGGATGAATTATAAATAGCAGATTTAGAGACAATAGGTAGAAAGAGAAAATGTACACTTTATGCAATAGGAGTCACATAAGATATTTCCAAGTGTTCATTTTATTTTTAATATACACAATCTGGAGATAGTGTAATGTGTACCTCACCACAGTTACAAGATTGCATCATCTGAAGTGAGGTTTATATTTTAATGGGTACATAACAATCAGAATTCAGTCTCCAAGTTATTCTGCTTCTGTTTTCCTTCTTTTTTCAGTATGTCTTATAGAATCTCTTAGGAAAGAAATCAACATAAGTGAATTTTAATTGTTCTCTGATTGTTACTTAATACAATGAACTAACTTTATTGGTGGAAATTCAAGGCTCCAAGAGATGATATGGGGGACCCAGCAATTTTGAAAAAAGAAAAGAAAGAAAAAAAAAAGCAAAAAGGCTTTCGGAAAAACAAAAAACAAAAGCATTTCCTCTGCTTACATTATATCTTACTAATTCCAAGAGGCCATTTGGACATCAATTTACTTATAAAAAAATCAAATGTAACAGGGGACAGGGTGTTACTCCATAAAGATGATCAGTTTGTTCACCTTCAAGTCAAGCGTCCATGAACCTGTCATGTTTTTAATATCTGAAATTCTGCTTCTACTGAAGAGATTCCAGCACAAAAAGCAGGGCATTTGCTAAAGAGAGAGACAGACAGACAGGGAGAGAGAAAGAGAGAGAGAGAGAGAGAGAGAGAGAGAGAGAAGCTAAAATCAACACAGCAAAGCCCATTTTCACCAATTTAAACTAAATTAACCCTACTTGAAAATCTGTATTAGAAAATATTTAACATTTACTTACAAAAAATTTTAAATTGGTGACTAATTATAATAGCAAAATTACCCTCCACATTGATCCCTACCATACTACCTGAATGCTCTTCCCTGGACTTCCCCTTCTCTCTTGCTTCAGCTCTTTGTTTAAGTGGTGTTTTTCCTTGATGATTTCCCAGACAGTCCCATATGAGATTGCATACATGTTCACCCATTATATAAAATATTGCATGTATTTTCTCTTTTTCCTATTCATTTTTAATATATGTTTTTATTGATTTCAATTTATTCACTTTTTATCCTAGCTATAGCCCCACCCTCATCCCCTCCCAATCCCACCCTCCCTTCCTCCCTTATCTCCTCCCATCCCCCTTTCCCAGTCCACTGATGGAGGAGGACCTCCTCCCCTTCCATCTGACGCTAGCCTATCAGGTCTCATCAGGACTGTCTTTCACAGTCTTCCTCTGTGAAGGACTTCCACTGCTCCCCTCTCAGGTGGAGGTGATCAAAGAGCCAGCCACTGAGTTCATGTCAGAGACAGTCCCTGTTTCCCTTACTAGGGTGCCCATTTGGAGACTGAGTTGCCATGGATTACATCTGTGCAGGGGTTCTAGGTTATCTCCATGAATGGTCCTTGGTTGGAGAATCAGTCTCAGAAAAGACCCCTAGGCCGAGATTTTTTGGTTCTGTTGTTCTCCTTGTGGAGCTCCTGTCCCCTCCAGGTCTTTCTGTCTCCCCCTTCTTTCATAAGATTCCCTGCACTCTGCCCAAAGATTGGCTATGAGTCTCAGAATCTGCTTTAATGCACTGTTCAGAGGCCCTCTGTGGTAAGCTCCTGTCTTGTTCCTTGTTTTCACTTTCTTCCTATGTCTATCCCATTGATTGCATCTATTTTCAACTATTGAATACAAAATTGTATTCATCTTCACCCATTCCATACAAGACTGCATGCACCCTCTCCAACTACATACAAGATTGCATGTATGTACACCCTTCTCCTCCTTCCCACAACATTGCTTTTTCTGGTCTCTTTTCTTCCACAGAACTTCTAATCAGACTCCATACTATATATTTAACATATCTGCTAGAATGAAAGCCAAACAAAATTGGGCCACAGTTTTCCCATTTTGCATAAAGTTCTCATCTCTGGTATAACTGTGATATCTGGTTCATAGTAAGTGCTCTATCAAATTTGACTAAATGAAGAAATTTACTGGGAATATTTTATTAACGGTAAGGAAGACATCTTAAGTCTGTTTCCTCTTTAGAGAAATGTACAAAGAATAGTGTAGTTTTGCTCTTGCATTTCAAACTCAGAGTAAGATAACAATGTTTTCATTTGTGACTACAAGCTAAATTTGATTAGTTTCCTTTATGTGATCATTAGGAATAATAAAATTGTAACATTTTAAGTCCATTCAACAGAAGAATGTCATTGTTGCACTTTGTGTGACTTGGTCCTAGAAACCTGACTAGGCACGGGAACTTAATAAAAAAAGACAGACACATGCCCAGACATTTTGGGATCAGTTGGATCATGCTAATTCTGATGGAGGGTACCAACTTCACAACTCAGAACCTGTACTGTGTACATCACAGGTGGCAGAAGTTGGCTAGTTTCAGCAGGAGATCTTTGGGAATGAGCAGTCAGAAGATAAAATATATATATATATATATATATATATATATATATATATATATATATA
>NW_026596051.1:30163667-30209011 GCF_907164565.1 Psammomys obesus | reverse complement strand
ATATATATATATATATATATATATATATATATATATATATATATATATATATATATATTTGAGGAGGAAGCTGAAGGTGCTAGGTTTTGCACACTGAGCCCTTGACGCGCTTATGCCCAAATCAACCAATACACATTCACTCAGGGCTGCATTTACTTTTTACATACTCAGGGTTTTCTTGTTCAAATAAAATTAAAATCTGATGTTTTTAATTTGTGACAGAACCTTTTGTGTACTAAACTGGCCTCACACTCACTATGTAGCTGATTTTGGGCTTCTGATCATCTTCCTCTTCCTCTTGGTTTTTGGGATCATGGGTGTGCTCCACTGCATCTGCTTTACAGGTTGCTAGGCA
Source organism: Psammomys obesus (assembly GCF_907164565.1). Taxonomy (NCBI): domain Eukaryota; kingdom Metazoa; phylum Chordata; class Mammalia; order Rodentia; family Muridae; genus Psammomys; species Psammomys obesus. The sequence goes on along the minus strand of NW_026596051.1, from coordinate 30,208,656 downwards.
TTGAATCTAGGGTTTCTGCATATACTAGGCATGCACTCTAACAATTGAACTGTATCTCCAGCATTAACACGTGACTTCTGACTCCAAAGCGCAGCTGACACTCCTTAAGCTGTACGTCCACATGCACACTCTCAGACACACTTGCCTGCGGGTGCATGAGGATGTTTGTGCACGTGAAATGCCATATGTGATAAGCATGTGGAGGCAAAAGGCATGAGGTGTTTCTTGATCATTTGATTTTATTTTTCCACACACAGCCTCTCATTGAACATGGACTTCATGCATTCAGCTAGACTGGCTGGCCAGGATTCCCAGGGGGTCATGCTATCTCTGCCTCTGCTCACTGAAGTGACAGGTACATACTGCAACATCAGCTCTTACACGAGTACTGGGAGGATATTCATCTCCTTTTGCTTAGAATGCAAGCACATCATTGGTGGATCCATTTCATCCACTCTCTTAGCAGACACTTTTTGTTAATGGTATTAACATTATGCTCCATGATTTCAGTTTGCTCAGCAAAACTCTCTAGTTTTCCACCACATGAAAAGAAACCTCTTTTTCTTTTTCTTTTTTTCTGATACCAATACTGAGATTTCAGCTTTTATGGAGAAAACAAATAAAATAAAACAAAACACACTCAGAAACAATGAATTTTGGCTTCCTCTCAGGAGAGCTACAGTTAACCATGCATTCATTAATTAGAGTAGTTTGGGGCTTAAGTGTGATACTTATGGTTGGTATATTTGTAGCAATTACAAAAGCCTATTGACTTCTTCATGCTCGTGTTAACACATGAAACATTAGAGAAAGATCCTTAACATGACTGATGAGAAAACTAAGGTAGCATGCATGCAAGCAAATTGCAGGTCATATTTTGTCAGTCACATGCTTTACTCCACATAATCTCAGCAACAGTGATCACTGTGAGTGAGTGGAAGTCAAAACAGATGACCCAGTTTCTCCTGGCAAGCCATGGGTACAGAGAGTTGTCTTCTGGAGAATGAAGAATGAATTTTAATCACAGAATCTTTGTCATTTGATATCTCTTTTTCAGTAACACACATGATATTTAAATGCATGTGAATTGAAATGGATAACTGTATTTACATATATTTACATATATATGTATAGGTCTCCACACCTAACATTTATTTTGAAGCTCTCTTTTCAAAGGCTATTGACTCAGAAGAAACAAAATAGCAAAACAGGGTTTCAAGTATGTGGAAGGAAGCCGGACAAATAGCTGAAGACACCAAGCATTGTCCTGGCTTCATTCTGTTACAAGCTCTAATAAAAATCTTGTAAGGACAGTGTGCAGTCAGTGTCTTGGTGACAGCCGGTAAGCCAGTGCCACACTTCCTTTTTCACAGGACACAATCTTAACACAGAATTCCTGTCCTGATCTTTACACTCTTTCCATGCTCCCTTCCACGACGTTCCCCAAGCTTTTGGAGTAGGGTTGTGTTGTTAATGTATTGACTGGAGACTTGACTTTCAATTATGGTGATTTTTATTGTAGGCAAATATCAGGGGAGAATAGTGCTTTCCTGCTTTATTTCTATTTTGTTAATAAATATTAGCCATTTTATAACATCGTTTTCAACAATCACTTTTTCAGTTAAATTTATGAGATTATTTCATATATATTATATAATCTTTATAGATTTGTCAGATAGTTATTTACTCCCTAATATGGATGCACTATGATTATTAGGATATATTTTATATAATCATTTATATCCATGAAAGCTGTTCTTTAAAATCAGGTTATTTGTTTAAGAAGTTTATTTGACTCTGCAGAGTTAGTTTTTCATAACGAACTATAGGATGTTTCCTTCTACTAGCACTGTTATATGTACTTGTTGGGTAGTACTTTTTCGTTTCTACAATCATTATGGTTTCAAAATGATCTCATTTTAGTTATCACAATGTAGCTCTGGCTCTCCTAGAATGCATAGTGATTCACCTGCTCTGGCTCTCGAATGCTGGGATGACAGACATGTCCCATGACACCAGGTTCAACCTGCTATCATTTCATATCAGCTATTTCTTTCACACGTGCCATGGCATGAAGATGGGAGTCAGAAAAAAGACTCGCTGGAGTCATTTTTATATTATCTGGGTCCCAGGGATCCAAATTAGGTCATCAGAGTTTGGGTCATGAGACCTTAACCTGCTGAGCTATCTCACCAGCCATGAGGCTGATGCTATTTAATGTTCTGTATACTGGCTAGTTTGTGTCAACTTGACATAAACTAGAGTTATTTGAAAAGGGTTAAACTTAATTGGGAAAATGCATCTATAAGTTCTGGCTGTTTTCTTAATTAGTGATTAATGGCAGAGAAAGCAGCCCTTTATGGGTGTTGCTATCACTGGGCTGGTGGTCCTGGGTTCTATAAGAACAGGCCAAGCAAGCTATGGGGAGGAAGCCAATGAGCAGCCCTCCTCTGTGGCCTCTGCATCAGCTCTTCTCTTCAAGTCGTGAATCTGCTTGAGTTCTTGTCCTGACTTACTTTGATGATGAACAGTGATACCAAAGTGTAAGCCATATAAACCTTTTTCTCTCAACTTAGTTTTCGGTCATGGTGTTTCATTGCAGCAATAGAAACCCAAACTAAGACACTGTGTCTTTATATCATTTTTGGCTTGGAATGAAAACATTACTTGGAAATTATGATCTGTTTTGTACATAAGTTTTAATAAGGTGAAATCTCAGGGTGTTTTGATTTGCATTTCCCTAATGGCTAATGAGGTTGAGCATTTCTTTAAGTGTTTCTCTGCCATTCGATATTCCTCTATTGAGAATTCTCTGTTTAGCACTGTTCCCCATTTTTTAATTGGATTACTTGGTTTGCTGCTTTTCAGCTTCTTTAGTTCCTTATATATACTGGATATTAGCCCTCTGTCAAATATAAGGTTGGTGAAGATTCTTTCCCAATCTGTAGGCCGTCGTTTTGTTTTGATGACAGTGTCCTTTGCTTTACAGAAGCTTTTCAGTTTCATGAGGTCCCATTTATTGATTGATGCTCCTAGAGCCTGTGCTGTTGGTGTTCTGTTCAGGAAATTGTCTCCTGTACCAATGAGTTCTATGGTCTTCCCCACTTTTTCTTTTAACCGATTTTTTTTCTCAACCAAGTTTGTAGCAGCTTTATTTATAATAACCAGAAGCTGGAAACAGCCTAGATGAACTCTCAACTGAAGAATGGATGCAGAGATTGTAGTACATCTGCACAATGGAGTATTACTCTGCAATGAAAAATAAGGAAATCATAAAATTTGCAGGTAAATGGTGGGACCTGGAAAGGATCATCCTGAGTGAGCTGTCTCAGAAGCAGAAAGACACACACAATATATAGTCACTCATATAGACATATAACATAGGATAAACCTACTAAAATCTGTACATCTAAAGAAACTAATCAAGAGAGAGGACCCTGACTAAAATGCTCAGTCCTCATCCCAAAAGGCAGAGGATGGACATCAGAAGAAGAAGAAAACAGGAAACAAGTTAGGAACCTGCCACAGAGGGCCTCTGAGAGGCTTTGCTCTGCAGACTATCAAAGTAGATGCTGAGACTTATGGCCAACTGTTGGGCAGAGTGCATGGAATCAAATGAAAGAAGTGGGAATTAGTAAGATCTGGAGAGGACAGGAACTTCACAAGGAGAGCAACAGAACCAGAAAATTTGAACACAGGGGTCTTCCCAGAGACTCATACTCCAACCAAGTACCATGCATGGAGATAACCTAGAACCCCTGCACAGATGTAGCCCATGGCAGTTCAGTGTCCAAGTGGGTTTCATTGTAATGGGAAGAGGGACTGCCTCTGATGTAAACTGATTGGCCTGCTCTTTGATCACCTCCCCCTGAGGGGGGAGCAGCCTTATCAGGCCACAGAAGATGACAATGCAGCCACTCCTGATGGGATCTGGTAGACTAAGATCAGAAGGAAGGAGAGGAGGACCTCCCCTATCAGTGGACTTGGGGAGGGGCATGGGTGAAGATTGGGAGGGGAGGAGGGAGGGGCTTATGGAGAGATACAAAGTGAATAAAGTGTAATTAATAAAAAAGTTTTAATAATTTTTAACTTTTCACAATAGATTTGTATATGTTTTATGTTGAAAAAGAATAGACAATAAACATTACACTCTATGTCCTACATAGTCATTTTATACATCTCCATTTTACCCATATTCTTTGATTATGTAGCTTTTAGGTGACTTACCAAATTGCTGTGAAATTCCAAAACCAAATAATAAGGCATAGATGGAGACGCACATAGTTCAATGTAATATTTTTTTATGGTTATCTACATTTTGGTCTTGTCCAGTTTGATGTGTACTCTTTTTCCTGTAATTATACTGTGACTTGGAGTTTCAGTCCCTCATTATTTTTTACCGTACTTGCTGAGATCTTTATCTACTTCTATGCTTATTGTTTCCTTACTTATACTTCTTGTTACATATATAGAACCATCTACAATTGCCTTTTTCAAAAAATTTAACACCAAGTAAATATTATCATATAACTAAAACTAACAAATACTTTAATACAGTATTCAATCTAGCAACAAAACTACTTGAGTTTTTCTTTTATCACTTGTTTCCAACACTAACACTTGATACAACTTAGTACAGCATTGTTTTTTATTGCATATTGTACCTGCATGGCACTTATTATTCCATAAGAAATAAATATTTTTACCCTTGACTTAAACTGTGCTTTTATTAACATAATGTAGATTTGAATTATAATTGTAATTTATATCCAAATTTGTTAGTGTAAACATATGAACTCTCTCAGTATTATTTTCTAGAACTTTCCTTGATTATCACTTAAACACAAAAATAAAAGTAACTATATATTCAACTTTTTTAAATGAAAAAATCAGAAGAAAAATGTATTTGTATTATTCTTTAAATTGATTTAAGGAAATTCACACTTAATGCTTGTGATACAACATTTACATAGATGCTCAAATCAAGTGTCATGAACTGCCCTTTTATTTGTATGCCATCTAATAGTGAAATTCTAAATAATAAGAAGGCTACACAATTTTGCAAACAAAATTTAGAGCCAAGAACAAGAAATATTCATTGTATAATTATTATGGGAAAAATTGAATTTTAATTGATGCACCAATGAGCTTCAAGTCATCATTTCATGTGAGAGATAAAAGGACACGTGAGGAAATTTAAATTATTTATCAAAGAGTATAAAACAAATCTTTGATGGTGGAAAAGTAGCCAAACCATTTTAAGTGAAGATGAAAAAATGAAAATACTGATCTAGTTTCTGGTTCATATTGTGTTCTTGGGTGAAATTGAGCTAGATGATTGGCAGGTGAGAATGATGGTATCTGCTTAATGGGCACCACTGTTTGTTCATGTATCTCATATCTAGACTATTTCTTCATGAGCATCTCCATTCATACTTCAACATATATGCTTTTTCAGTCAATTAAAGGATTTTGAGATTGGTTGAAAAGCCCATGACCTTCTTGTTTCTATTTTTTACTCCTGAAAGTTTCTCTACCTGAATTATACTGCTTCCACCTTACTAAACTGGTCCTAGCATAAATGCAACTTCTTTAAAAATCCATTTTTCTCATCATTTAAATATTCATCTTCAGTTAAATCAACTATATAATTTCTACATGGTTATCATGTTTTGCCTTGCAAAATCTGAAGTACAAGGGCATCTATCTTCTATACTGTGGTTTGTGAATATTGACAAAATGCCTGATGACATAGTCTTAAATTATATTACAATTAGTGAAGTTTAAATTTTCATCTTGAGGTTTTTATCTTCTAAACTAGGAAAACTTGAGTGACTATCTCTTTTATTTTCTTTCATTTATTTACTTATTTGTTTATTACAATATATTCACTTTGTATCCCTGATATAGCCCCCTCCCTCTTCTCCTCCCAGTCCTCCCTCCCTCTTCTTCCCCTCTACCCTTTCCCTAGACCACTGATAGAGGAGGACCTCCACCCTTTCTATCTGACCTTATCCTATCAGGTCTCATCAGGGCTGGTTGTATCATCTTCCTTTGTGAACTGACAAAGCTGCATCTCCCAGGTGGAGGTGGTCAAAGAGCCAGCCACTGAGTTCATGTCAGGGACAGCCTCTGACACAGTCATGGCACCCACTAGGAAACTGAGTAGCCTATGGGCTTCCTCTGAGCAGGGGTCTAGGTCCTCTCCATGCATGGTCCTTGATTGTGATTTTGTTCTCTGCAGGACACCCTGGACCCAGGTTTTTTTTTTTTTTTTTTTTTTTTTTTTTTTTTTTTTTTTTTTTTTTTGGCTCTGTTGGTCTCCTTGGGGAGTTCCTTTCTATATCACTCTTCTTCTATAACGTTTCCTGCACATTGCCCAAAGTTTGGCTAAGAGTTTCAGTCTCTCCTTCCATACCCTGATGGGTAGAGTTTTTCAGAGGTCCTCTGTGGAAAGCTCCTGTCCTGTTTCTTATCTTCTACTTCCTATGTCTATCCTGTTTGCCCTTCTGAATGAGGTTTCAGCCTTTTCCCTAGGGTCTTCCTTGTTGTTTAGCTTCTTTAGGGCTATAAACTGAATGACTATCTTGTTAGTAAGAGTCAGTTTGCATTTCTGCATCATTAATGCTTTCATTCTTCTTTACCAGCAGAAAACATAGAGGACAGCAATTGGCAAGTAAGATACTATCGTGGGTATCCCCATTATTTCAATAAGGAAAGATCATGGGTAAAAGCACTGTCTGAATATCACAGAATAAGGGCTCCCCAGACAAAATCATGTTTTCTGTGTCACTCACATAGTGAATAAATGCTGGGGGGACATTTCCCACCTTTTATTTATCAATTATTCATATTAATACTTCTTTGGCAAGACATTTAGTAGTAAATGTCTTGAGGTGCTTGAGGTGCACCATTATGTTATTTTTCCCATCAAAATAAGGAACAAGTTCATTGTTGATAAGAAAATTAAGTGATAGTGATAGAGACAGAAGTTGTGGCTTATTGTGGATAATTCAAAAGAATAAGTTCAGCAACAGACAAAATACAAAATGTACAAATGTATCTACTGTTGAACACAATATAATCAAATTAGTTTCAGTAAATTAGCATACTATGTTTCACAAAACTAGTCAACATTGTGAAAGTTATATTTTCACAATTAATTTTCCTGGCTTCCATGCTATCTTATACATTTTATGTGTTCAATGCATTGTTACAGTTTTGTCAATTTTTATTTTCTTGTTTATTTTTTATTGATTCTTTAAGATTTTAATGCAACTCATCTTAATCATACTAACCCTCAACCTCTTTCCTTTAACTTCATTTTTTTTTGTTTGTTTGTTTTTGTTTAGAGCTAGTGCCTCTCTCTGTAGCTCAAGCTGCTCTCAAACTTGTTGTTTATTTCCATCTGGGTTTGAAATAATGCTTTTTATGCCTCAACCTCCTAAGTACCAGGATTACATGCATTCACAAATGCATTCTCTAATATAATATTATTATTTTAAAATTCATTTTTTCATTGAAAAATATTTATTTCCTTGTTATGAACAATCAGTTGTTTACTTATGAGAAATATTACTAAACGATCACAAAATTAGGAACAATTTACATAGACTATCAACACTTCTATCCTTTCTCACTCTCAAATGTGCAGATAATCAGACAGGGGAATTTCTGACAGAGGGAAGTAGCAGGTACAAATTACTGTGGCAAGTGCAGATTTGGTGCAGATCAGGCCTATTTTCCCAGAGAGATCTGTCCAAGGAGCAGAATTAAGTGACATGTCTTGGAGATGTGAAACAGAGAAGCCACAAGATCAGGTAGCCCTGTAAATCACTGAAAGTGTTTTAGCTGTTTTTTCCAGCTCCAGTGGGAAGCAGTTGGTATATAAATGTGATGTGATTTACATCTGACTAGAACTCCTCTGAATACTGTTTATATTGGACTTCATGGTGTCAGGTTGAGAGGTTATTACAGGTGGGCGGTAACAGTGGACCCACAACATAGTGTGAGAGCTGTGGGGATTGGAAGAAAAATTTGAATTTTGAGTATGTCAGTAAAGCCTTCATGATTTGCTGATGGGCTAAGTGTGGATAAGGACCTAAGGAGAATTAAGACGACATTACCTTCCTTTTTTGACCTAAAATATTGTGAGATCTCAGCTGTCATAACTGAAATGGGAGAAGCTCCTAAAAGAGCAAGCATAGAGCTGGGTGCTAGGAGGTATGCTTACATGTAGATTTATGAAGTAGCATCAGCATCCATTGGACAGATACACATGTTAGTTTTAAGTTTGCACCAAATTTATAAGCACCACAATTATACCTTGTAGGTATAATAAACTACACTCTGAAGATATACTGTAAACTTTCATTTACTTAGACCATAATTTCCTCCTCTAAAGCAACTATAATGAATTAATTGACTATAATGAATTTATATTTGATTATAAAAAGTACAGTGGTAGACAGTAAGCAAAACATTCTTTCAGCTCAAGAGTGAAAAAGCCTTATATCGGTCAGTTCCTAGTTACTTCACTTTACATTAACTTCGTGTCTTTTTGCTTTCATTAAAAATTTCAAATGATGAATACAATAAATCTAGATTTAGAGATTATGAGAACAATTAGTACCTACAAAATATAAAATTTGAAAATGCTCAGGACTCAATAAATACCCCAAAGAAATTATACTCTCTATGCTAAAGCAGCTTTTTTTAAAAAAAAAATTATGAAACTAATTAAGATCCCACAGGAATGAGTCATTGAAGATTATCAGCAGTAAGTACAGAGGCAAGGACCAGGCATGCTTAAAAATGTCTCAAGCAAATGTTTGTAATGGAGATCCAGAAAAACCATGCTTCAAGGGGAATGAATCAAAGCCAAATACTTGAGCATGCCACAGCAGTCAAAGGGGAGCTTTACTGAGCAGGAATAGCAGATTGTGTACATTGAGGAATAGTTAGGTTTGGTAAAGATGTAAAAGTTAAAAGACATCATGATGGCAGAAAACAATTGTTCATTTTAGTGGTGAGTGAATGTCCCTTTAAGTAGTGAAAAAAGGCCACCACTTTGGAAATCCACAAAATACAATCTGTAAGTACTCAGTCACATGATTAGAAAGGAAATATAGATCATACAAATTTTTCTTCCTTCATAATTTCAAGATCCCACCATAGATTACTAAAACCCTATGTATAAAATATAAAATGTAAACCACATAGGTATTATATTTTATACATACACACATGTACATATTCAGTGGATAATGTTATTTTCATAGTATTCAAGCTCCAAAGGAAAATAGAGAAACAAAGCCTATATTTTCATCAACCATTTGAAGGCAAGTTCTTAGAATCTTCTGTGGGAAAACTGAAGACTCTTTCAAAATAGGTGAAGGAAAATACCATGTTTGACTGTGAACTCTACATCATGGGGGAAGGGTGGGAACTGTTGTTTACTTTTAACAGAGAAGGTCTAAGAAGAGCCATGGGAGGGCAGAAAACAACTTTCTTCATTTACTATTCCTCTCAGGCGCTGGCCTCCGGGGTGAGCTCTGAAAAGTCACATGGATCCCAATCAGGTTACTCTCTTCAGAGTCACCTAATTAGCTCTTTACATCAATGAACTCCTCAATTCACTATTGATGGGTTGGTCTATACCCTGCTGTGGTTTCTCAGCAGCCCATCAAATTAAAAATGTCAGCACGTTCTCTGGAGGATGGTGGACAATGAAATCAGCTCAATCCAAGGCAAGCAGAGCAGTGGGATGTGAAGCAGTGAAGCAATACCGAGCTGTTTCAGAGTTTCATAAGCACTATTACACAGACCAGTCTTCACAAGGATGTGTCAGCAAGTTCTACTCAAGCTATCCTGCTCTGCTATTTATGGCACTACTAAAGAATCATGGAGAAAAAGCATAAACACTCGCGAGAATAGTAAAGAAGTGTATTCACCAGTAAGAAACTGCCTTAGAGTCAGAATTTATAATTCAGATTTATGGTCATAATTTTTAGCCTTGCCTGCGTTAATCATGTACTTAGTAGAGATTGAATAAAATGTCATTTCGTTTACAGTGAATTTATTTAAAATGAAATATTCTAGTTAGATTTTACTAAAATTATTTTCTTCTATCAATTTGATTTAAAAATAATATAATGTATGTTTCTATATGATGTAGAAATATAGAGTCTACAACTGACTTCAGTAGTTCCTAACAACAATTGGTATCTCTTTATGGTATGTCTTACTGGATTCTTACAGGTTTGAAGATACAACCATCACAGTCATTTAATATCACTTGATAGTTAATATTTAGTTACTTTTCTTATCGATGTGACAAAATGCTTGACAAAGACAACTTGATGTATAAAGAGTGGATTATGACTCAGGGCTTAGAAAGGATACAGGCCAATGAGGAGATAAAGTCATACCCCAAGAACAGGAGGTGGCAGGTCATATCCTGTCTGCATTTAGGAAGGCTACGCCCACTCACACACTTCCTCTCTTTGTGCTCCACCTCCTAAAGGTACCACAGATCAACCACACAAGACCACCAGCTGAGGAACCAAGTGGTCAAACACAGTAACCTGTGGAAGACATTTGACATCCAAGCAGTAATACTCAATGAAAATTCTCTGAATAATAATAAATAAGTCATTGCTTAGGAACACTTCTGCTTCTTAACAGAGCAGATATCCTTTGTTCGTTTCCTCTTTTAGGAATAAATGAAAAACCTTTTCCATATAAAAGACTCCAAAAATGCAAAGAAAAGATTGACCAGAAGAGGAGAATGGTAGTGAAGGAATGGTGAAAAGGTAAGTTTAATGGCTTTTGTTTCATCCCTTCTTTTACTGTACACCATGATCTGTGAAAGCCAGTGCTGTACAAACTCTAAGAGGTACAAATGACTTGCGAAATGTTAAGTTTCTTTAATCATGAAGACTGGAAAACAAGATGGATTTTTAAAATTACTATTGATTCACCACACACATATAGCAATGATCTCATCCCACTTCCACATAAAGGCTAAAGAAAAAAACCTTGATTTCTGCCCTGTCAGACTGTAATGAGCAGCATGAAGCTCCTGCTGAGGTTGTGTCAGAGAACTTCAAGAGGGCAGCTGAGACGTTCCCCTCTACTCGACAGTAACAAGGACTCTACCTGGAGACCGTGTGGGAAACCTCCACACAGCAGCAGTGTTCACCACTCTACTTCCTGTTGTACGGAAATCAGAGAAGATTTAGAATAAGGACTTTTATAACAATCAGCAGCAATGGGGTCATGTCCCAGTTTTGTGAAGTTGGATTAGCTGAGATCAGTTAAGAGACTTTTATCTCTCATCCAAGAAGTGTTAGTAGAGATTTGGTGGAAAGTCCAAAGTTTCATCAAAGCCAAGAAAATGAGTGACACTTCCCTTTGGGTTTCAGAGGAGGCTGAATGCACAATAAGAATCCCATCTCCACTTGAGAGTATGTATGCACTGCCCTCTTTTCCAGAGGATCTGAGTCAGAGGAGTCCTGTTAACATCAATGTTCAAATAAGAACCAGAGTCTCATAACATCATGGTAAAATATTCAGTTGAAAAAATTCACTAGTAATTAACAATAAGATAGTTTTCAAAATGAATAAAATAAGACAATTGCTATAGCTCAAGCCTGAGATGACACAGATGCTAGAATTGCCTATTAAGGAGATTTAAATCAACAGAGGAAGATAATGCAGTCAGCCCTGATGAGACCTAAGAGGCTAGGGTCATATAGAAGGGAAGGAGGTCCTGCCTGTCAGAGGACTAGGGAAAGGACATGGGGGAAAAGAGGGAAGGAGGGTGGGACTGGGAGGGGAAGAAGAAGGGAGCTGCAATGGGGATACAAAGTGAATATAGATATAAATAAATAATAAAATATTTTTAAAATCCCCCAAACACTGCCTACAGGTATAACTTCTCAATTTTAGAATTCAACATTTAAGTTATTGTTTTAACTTTTGATTATTTTAAATTGATTTTACTTATTTGTAGCTCTTGAATTTATCATATGAAATGCATTACGGAAATTAAAATTCATTTTATGTATTTAAAAATTTAAAAAGCATCAAAAAGTATGTTTCAATGAGTAATTTTCGACATGGTAGAAATAAATAGACAAAAAGGAAAGTTCAGCAATAAATATTAGATACAAGAAATATGAATAAAATATTTGAACTTGAAAATATGTTAGGAAAAGTAAGAAATTTGATGAGTAGTCTGGGCATTACAGTGGGAAAAATAAGGGAATAAATTGCTGAATTCTAAGGTAAACTTTATCTTTCTATTCTCTTTATTGTGATGATCCTTGGAAAAAATTAGGCAATATAATCTGTATAATCAAGCTAAGGAAAAAAGCATTTAGCAATGTTGTGGCAGATATCCAAATTATAATTGTCAGCACACAAATAGGCTAAATTTTCAGAAAAAAAAAATGGAAACTCAGAATCATTTTCTGAAGTTGGTAAATGTCTACAAACCATGGTACCTAACTGTGAAAAACTAAGTTTTTCTTTACAGGATGAGTAGAAAGGCAGAGACATTTATTTTAAATCTCTGAGCACAATAAAGCACCGAAAACTTCGGTAATTAAAATGAGAATAGGAAAAGGAATTAAATAAACATCAATGACAATGAACAAAACTCCCCTGCCTTATATTTGAAGGTTTTATAATTATATGGAAAATTCTAAAAAAAATATACAAAATAAATTAAGCAAGGATAACACAATCAGAATATAAGAGAAACATAAAAATCTCACTTTTATTTTCCCCCTTGTCACTTACTCTTCACACCTCTGCACACATATGTACTCATTAGCACATGCTAACAATAATGTAGTATAGGACACCATTTATACTCAGTTTGAAGAGCAAGTTCTCAGGACTAAACATAAGAACACGTTGTCATGTATTATGTGCTGAAAACTATAAGACAGTGATAAGAAAAAACTATGAAACGGAGAAACACACATACTCTACATGGCTCAAAAGACACACATGGGCACGACGACAATCAATGTGATACACACACACAAAAGCGTATACTGTCAAAGCCATAGCAATGGATTCCATGTGCATGAAATCAAGATATTGTACCTTTGGTATTGAAAGCCAAATGAACTGGAATTATTTTTTTTTAATTTTATTTTTCTTTTTAGTTACATTTTGTTAACTCTGTGTCCCAGCTGTATCCCGCTCCCTCATTCCCTCCTCAACCCCACACTCCCTCCCTGGTCTCCTCCCTGCCCCTTTCCAAGTCCACTGATAGGGGAGGACCTCCTCCCCTTTCATTTGACCCTGTTTTATCAGGTATCTTCAGGGCTGGATGCAAAGTCCTCCTCTGTGGCCTAACAGACTGCTCCTCCCCTGGGGGGGGGGGGGGGAGTCAAACAGCCTGCCCTTGAGATCCTGTTAGAAATAGATAGTCCGTGTTCTGGAATTATTAAGCAGACCTAAGAAAAGGTGAATGAAGTGAGAATTACTGCTCTATCCTCTCTCAAGACATTATGTATAGCTGCTATCGTCAAGGTTCTGTGGTATTGACAGAGGTTAGACATGTAGATCAATGAAGCATAATGAAAAACCTAGAAATAGATCCACACAGACATGCCATATTAACTTTTGACGGTGTCAGCCCAATGGATGAAAGGCAACCTTTTCAAGATAGAGCCGGAGCACATGAGCTTTGTTAGGGGTACAAGCAAAAAGAAAAAAAAAAGAAAAAAGCAGAAACTAAAATATCACTGAAGAACCTCGATGAAAGACGTATATCTTATACAAAAATTAACCACTTAAATTACACACTAAGCTATGCAATGTAAAATTTCAAAACTTGTAGAAAGAACTAGTGGAAAATCTTTTGGCTCAGGCCAGGCAAAATCATCATATTAATACTGAAGACATTCATAAAAGGAAGAACTATTCTATTAAAAAGTGTGTACATATTATACATGAGAATATGAAACATTTTCTGTAAGTACTACCCAGTTGGGAAATGTAAAATAAAACTACATTAAATCATTAGTCATACATGTTGATATATGACTTATATTGATATATGTATGTATATTATACATGTACATATATATGTATATGCACATATATAGGTCCAGTAAAATGTATTGCCAATGCCAACTGCTAAAAAACAGTGTCATTCATATATTCCAGTGGGAATTTAAAACCAAGATTATTTTTGTACTGTGGTGGGAAGGTAGAAACTAGATGAATCCTACACAGAAAATAGAAGCCAGATCATTCATATACGGTCGTTTAAATGTGGAAACTAGACTAATCATACGTGGTGATATAAAGGTAAAAACTAGGTCACTCATACATCGCGGTGAAAATGTAGAAACTACTTCACTTCTACACGATGGCAGGAAGGTGAAAACCAGATTGTGGATGGTGGTGGGAATGTACAAAGTAGAATATGCATGGCGACAGGAACGTAAAAACTCAATAATCTATCGTGGTGAGAATGTAAAAACTGCATCATGCATACGTGATGGTGGGGACGTAGGAAGGAGACCATTTATGCTGTTCTACCACTCACGCATGCTGGTGGCAATGTGGAAACTAAACTAACCATACCTGGTGGTAAGGATATAAAACGCGCAATCGATCCAGATGCAGAGTTCTGGATGAATACAGTCAGTCCTAATGAATATATCTGCCATAAAACTGGAACGTCGGAGCCTCGGGGATTATTATGGAAAAGAGGATGGAATGGTTGTAAAAGGCAGTAATTTGGTGTGAGATCCTGTCTCTAGGAATGTCTGGAGTTATACCCATGAAGTCTTCCCAACATGAGTAAACAACATTAAATAAATTCTTAAGATAATCAATTTAATTGAATAAAATTCTCCCCAAAGACATTTAAAAGTCATTTCACACAAAATAATAAATAACTGATGTCAAAATTATAACTGTGAGTAAATACAAAAAAAAACATAAACCAAATAAAATAACTTTTGTTTTAATAAGAAAAATATTAGAGTAGCACTGTACTTAGCCCATAGTAACTGGTCCACACACACCGAATGATAAGCCTCACTGAAGACTCCTACTGAGGTTCTGCTGCAATAGGCCTGAAAGGAAGCTGTCATTTCCGGTCTCACATAGCTCTTGAAATCTCTTCTGGAATTTACCTGGAGTTTCCAGGTTTTTTGGAATTTAATTTTGTCATAAATCAGGATGTACACCTTTTTATCAGTACATTCAAAAACTTAAAACATATAACAATATGTGCTAATTGTTAATATTAGCTGACAGTCTCGGTTACACATTCAAACCTGAACTGTATGTCTATGTGCTGGTTTGGATAGGAATGGCCCCATAAGTTCATATGTTTAAATACTTAAGGAGTGGCACTATTTATTAGAGTAGAGGTGGTCTTGGAGGAAGTATGTCATTGGGGTGGGCTTGAGGTTTCAAAAGCACATGCTAGGCTCAATGTCTTTTTCTTCTTCTTGTCTTTAGGTGCACATGTAGAATTCACAGCTACTTCTCCAGTACCGAAACTGCCTGAGTACTGTCATGCTCCTTACTGTGATGACAATGATCAAAATCTCTGAAACTGCAAACCAGCTCCAATTAAATTCTTTCCTTTATAACTATAGTTGTGGTCACAGCGTCTCTGCACAGCAATAGAAACCTGACTACAACAATGTATAAAGGATCCCAATAGCACTGCATAACACAAACAGAGAAATACTGTGTCAGGAAGTACTTAGCATTCAACATGATGTCTCATGCAGAGTGTAGATACAATTTTTTTTATAATGAATTTACTGCTTATAATAGCACATGGTAAGTTTTTCTTAAATTGTCAATAGTGGTAGTAGCAGTAATTTTTATTAGTAATAATGTAAAGTGAGTATTAATATTGCTTGAATAAATGCACACAATTAAGCCAGATAAACACTCCTAAGTTGGTTATCAAACCCATATTTAAGGCTTCCCCTTATGCGTGACATATGTGCTTTACTTTCCTTTGTTAATTTAATGCAAAGTTTTCAGATCCAACTCAGACATTATTAATTCATCATAAAAGTGTTGCTCTTTAAACTTTATTTAAACTCTATTTAAAACTTTAACACAATTCTAGGTTTACACTCATCTGATTATTCAATTGACATGTCTTTTTGACCAAACTGTGAACTGTCAGAAAGTTGATTATCTTGCCTCTAGATTCCGGAGTCTTTGCTATGTAGACTAGTGTCTGCTAGGTCAACAGTACTTGCAATGAGTAGAGTAAAACCATGAGGAGAGAGAAAAGAGTGTTGAAAGTCGTAGTGCTGGGAAGGAACTAGCATATTTCAAACTAGAAGGTTGTAGAATTGATTGTAAGAGTGTATCTGATATGAAAATGTGTTAGAAATAAGGCACAGAAACTGATAACATCTTCTACCTTTAGGAAAGACTGGAGATAAGGAAGATTATTAGACTCAAGTTGAAAACGTAAGGTTTTACTCTGAAAGCCATGTCACATCAATAAAATAAATTTTGGAAGTTCATGGTCATGTTGACAAAACAGAAGAACAATTAAACAGAGGGAAGAGAAAACATCTAGGGCTATTAGTTTGAGTGCTGTAATAACGATAATGTAATTTATTGGGATAGAAAGCCACAGAGACAAATATGTTTGGGATGCAAGGAGATCAGTTCAATGTTCAGCAGGTTAACAGAAGTGTGTGAGACCCATATGATTTTAGCCATCAGAGATTTAGCAGTACAGATTTTAGGAGACAGAAAGTTAATGGTAAAGGTAAAGTTTCTTTTGAGGCATGGTCTAGGTAAATAAATTGGAAGCAAATGACTTATTAAAGAGGTAGAAGAAACAGGAAAGGGAATAAGAAGGCAAGCACTGAAATTATTTCAGCCATACAGCTTTGACTTCCTGTGGAGATATCTTTACAGCATCAGTTATACCTGTGACTTCATCTCAGTGGATGTTATGGAGCTGTATTTCATCTTCTAGAGTGTAGAAAGAAAGGCATAAAATCACCAGGCACTTCTCCAAATTGTCAGGTAATACAAGACACCAAAACCAGACCCCTTAAAGTTAGAAACCTGAGCTAATCAATGCACAGCATATAGATGCTCCAGGAAGAACTCATAAAAGTGTTTAGGGAATATCAGCAGAGCACTAGCAGCAGTCACTATTGAGAAGGCTTGTGTTTTGGTGATAGCAACCTGCACACGTTAACTGAAGCAGTGCAAAAGGGCACTGCCTTACAGAGGAGGTGATAGCTGGAGAGAGAGGAGAATGCTGTCTAGGATGGAGATATGAAGGGGAATTCATAAAAACCCAGAATTCTAACGAGTGGGAAAGCATGAAATCAGTGGAATGTACTTTCAGAATAACAAAGTAAGGATACATTATTTTTGTGACTTCAAAGACTATCAGTACTGACATTACTCTCCCCGTTTTCTCCCAAGAGTTCTATATAATTAGGAATCTTAAGGAAATAAGATGCCTACTTCTGATAGTTCAGAATTCTCAAAATAGTTTCAAAGAAGTTTTCCCCAAGGACTCTCAGCATGAAGTAGAATACAATAGATGCTGGGCTGAGACCATAAATTCTGTGTTTTTGTTCTACCTCCACAAGAAGGTTTTAATCTTAGAAAACTTTGCCAGTAATATCAAGAACACTGGTTCACACCTAGTTGACTGTGACTCTAAAATATTTGCTGTCTAATACTGAAGGTGTTTATATGCATTCCAGACAAGGGTGAAAGTTAAAGATATAATACTGCACTTAATTCATTAATTCATGTAATTATTATTTATTGGATACTTGCTCTGTGCTAAAATGTGATGACATAGCAGAGAGCAAACCTGCAAAAGTCTTTGCCTTCACCTCTAGAAACAACAAAGACTGACAAAAAAAACTCTAAAAGAACTGAATGTAACTGATGAGTCGTAGTTGTGACAGATGTTATGAATGAGAACAAGAAGGTAACAATTTCTCTAACAGAGAAATTGCATCTTGTAATACACTTCTAAAGATGACGACTATAGTTGAACTGAATAGGCTTCTGGGCTCTGAAGGGTAGTCAAACTTTATTTAGAATGGTTTATTTCCAGCTTTTCTCCACACTGTGGTTGAATAGACAGTGTGGGTTTGTGAGCATGTCTAAGGATGTATCAAAGATAAGCTACATGGTTACCATTAATCATGAGCATGCTCTTTGGAATGGAAAAACTCTTAATACTTTCCTAACTAGCCACGCTTTCCTTTTGTAGTTCAAACTAAACCTCATCAAATTTCACAGATTTCATTTCCCACGTCCATTTTCAACTAAGGTGACATATTAGTTATGGTTTCCATTATTTAAAACTTTTAAGTGTTCTGTGAATTAACGTGTGCGCTGTCTTGTATAATTCTCTGAGTATGCTTGAGAAGAGTCGGCAACGTCATAACATCCTCTTGTTGATGGAACATTCTTTGTATATTTGTTAGACCCATTTGAGGTTTTGCATTGCCCACATTCTCCATCATGATTTTATCCCTAGTTGTTTTGTCAACTATTAAAATGAAATATTCAGCATTTCTACTATTTTTGCTTGCCCTTCATTTGCTCTCAGTTATATCAGTGTGTGCTTCAGTTATTTGCATAGTCTGCTATCAGGTACAATGAAAGAAGAAATATTTCACTGACACAAGGAAAACTGGAAAATCTGCAAATATATGGAGATTAAACAGTGTACTATTTAAAACAAATGGGCCAAAGAAAAGATTGAAAGAGTGAGATTATAAAACAAAAATTGAAAACACAGTAATTATGACAGCACATCAGATGTATACAACCTCAAAACAATATATATATATATATACGTATATATATATATATATATATATATATATATATATATACACACACATATATTTGAGTACTGAGGGGAGCAAATTGTTCACAAAAATCTCTATCCCTATTTGAGACATTTATGATTGGTGCTGAAAGGGGGAACATAAGTTATTTTGTGAGAAGGTTACCTCAGTTAGGTGGAGCACATCTCTCTGTAAGGCACACACCAAAGAATGTTAGCAGAAAGTGAAAACACTTATTTGGTTAACAAAAGAAGATTAGAATTAGGATGGTTAGGAAAGAGAGGTGGATTTGGGAAGATATGTTGAAAGCAGTGACAATATTATCAAAACATATTGCAGAAATTATCAAAGAATTAATAAAATATTTTTCAACAGTCCTAGCCACACAAAAGGAAATATATACAAAGAGATTATTTTACTGATCAATTCTATTGAAATTTTAAAAAATCATCAATGTGAGTTTCTTATACTCTTAAAAAAATGCAAGGACAGGAAAGAAATCGCAATACATTTTATAAAGGTAGCATAAATCCAATACTAAAGGCAGAAAAAAGAGAGTAGACAATATTCTTGATATATATAAAAACAAAATTATAAATAACTTGATAGTGAACAGATTATATCAGCACAGAAAACTATTAAAACAACTATTCTAGCTCTAAATGTAAAAATCATTCATTACATGCCCCTTTCTCTGGTGCTCATAGATATAAAATACTTATGAAACACTAGCAAACAGAATGCCATACAGTATTGAAAGAGTAATATATCATGACTAAGTGGGATTTATGCCTTTGATGCTAAGATAGTTCAATACATAAAAAAATCAATATTTATGATAACATTTCTGCAATAAAATTAAGAGCAAAATTACATTATCATCTCAAATAAGCACAAAAAATATATTGGCAAAATGCATTTTTTTGTAACAAAACATGCAGTAATCCAGAAATAGAGGGAAAGAATCGTCTATAAGACGCTGTATGTGTAAAATACTCAATTACCTCTATTTCACTGGTAAAAGCTGAAACCATTTTTTCTAACATCAGCAACAATGCAAAGATGCTGAGGCTCATCACTTCTATTCAAAATAGGATGGCAAATGTTAGCTAAAAGAATTAGGTAAGCAAAAATAAATAAAAGGCATCTAAATTTGAACTAAAAAGCTAAAATTATCTTCATTTTTAACAACTTATTATTCTTTGTACAAAATCTAAGAGTTCACTAAAAAGGATTTTGATCCTTGTGGAGTTTCTGTCCTCTCCAGGTCTTACTAACTGCCCCTTCTTTCATATGATTCCCTGCACTTTGCCGAAGGTTTGGTTATGAGTCTTAATATCTGCTTTCCTACACTGCTAGGTACAGTCTTTCAGAGGCCTTCTGTGGTAGACTCCTGTCCTGTTACTTGTTTTCTCCTACATCATATATCAGGGCACAGGGGTCTTTTATGAGACTGTTTCTCCAATCAAGGACCATGTATGGATATAACCTAGAACCCCTGCTCGGATATAGCCCATGGTAGCTCAGTATCCAAGTGGGTGCCCTAGTTAGGGGAACAGGGACTATTTCTGACATGACCTCAATGGCTGGCTCTTCGCCCCCCCCCCCCCCTCCCCAAGGTAGGAGCAGCTTTGCTAGTCCACAGAAGAAGACATTGCAGCCGGTCCTGAAGAGACCTGATAAGCTAGGGTCAGATGGAAGGGGAGGAGGTCCTCCCCTATCAGTGGAATTGGAAAGGGGCAGGGAGATGAGGGAGGGATGGTGGGATTGGGAGGGAATGAGAGAGGGGACTACAGCTGGGATACAAAGTAAATAACCTGTGATTAATATAAAAAATAAAAATTATTATAAAAAAGGATTTTGAATAATAAAGTGAACAATGTTGTAAGTTACATAATCAATACAGAGGATTTTTTTCACTTCTTTACATTATCAATTTGAAAATTTTATAAAACCCACTTATATATAAGCCAATGAGTCAAAGGATTTGTATACTTAATGTTACTAAATATATGCAGAAAATGGATAAAAACTACATCTGAGCAGGGGGTCTAGGTCATGCACGGTCCTTAGTTGGAACTTTGGTTTCTGCAGCACCCCCTCCCTTTTGGGCACAGAGGTTTGGGCACTGTTGGTCTCCTTGTGGAGCTTCTGTCCCCCCCAGACCTTTCTATCTCCCCCTTCTTCCATAAGATTCCCTGTACTCTGCCCAAAGTTTGGCTATGAGCCTCAGCATCTGCTTCAAAATCCTGATGGGAAGAGTCTTTCAGAGGCCCTTTGTGGAAGGCACCTGACTGTTTCCGGTCTTCTACTTCCAATGTCTATCCTGTTTGCCCTTCTGAATGAGCTTTAAGCATCTTCCTTAGTGTAATTCTTGTTGTTTAGCTTCTTTGGGACAAGCCCATAGGCAGCTCATTCCCAATGTGCATTCTCTAGTAAGGGGAGCAGGGGATGTCTCTGACATAGACTCAGTGGCAGGCTCTTTGATCACCTCCTCCTGGGGTGGGTGACAGCCTTGCCAGAGCATAGAAGAAACAATGCCTCCCCACGTGCTATATGCTCCATCTCTGCATCTCACGACATTTCTTGCGATGGGCAAATATCAGGAACAGCAGGTGAGAACCTTTCCCAAACTCCTGACCTGCTAGAGCATGGCTGTAAAGGCCTGCAGGCACAATTTTCCTTGAGCCATCCATTCCCACCCCCCACCCCAATTCCCCCAGCACTCTCCAAGCTCTATCTCAGAGGCATACTCCATTTCCTGGGATCAGCACCAACTGGTAATCAGCAAATGAGAACCTTTCCCTATCTCAAGACCTGCTTGCGCCAGACTGTAAAGGCAGCGTCAGCCCTGGGCCATATGTTCCCATTTCCCTCAGCTCCAAGAACAGTCTTAGGGGCCTGCTCCGTCCTGGGTCACATCTCCACCTGCATTCTCGAAGACAGGCAGCCATCGGGGAACAGCAGCCATCAGGGAGCAGCAGAGACCTACACCCATCAGTGACTAACAGCTTTCCGGGTACCCCATTTCCTGGTCCCCATATCCATCTGCAATCCCAGAGACCTGTAGCCATCAGAGACCACAGTTCTCACAAGATTTTCTACAGCCCAAGTGAAAAGGAGGACTGCTATCATCCGGCACCACTAGCTATACCTACAATCCTAGAGGCCAGCTATCATCAGGCACTGCCAGGCTTGCTAACACCAGGGACAGCCGAATGGCTGGAGGTCAGCATAAGAACACAAGCAACAAAACCCAGGGCCATAAAGCAGCATCAGAACCCAGCTACCCTACTTCAACCCTGGATACACTAATACAACTGAAAGAAAAGAAAACAATCTTAAATCTGATGTTATGGGAACGATAGAGGCCTTGAAAGAGGAAAATAACTCCCTTAAAGAAATACCTCCCCCCCACGACCCCGAGGGAGGAGCAGCTTTGCTAGGTCACAGAGGAGGACTTGGCAGCCAGTCCTGAAGATACCTGATAAGTTAGGGTCAGATGGAAGGGGAGGAGGACCTCCCCTATCAGTGGACTTGGAGAGGGGTAGGGAGAAGATGAGAGAGGAAGGGTGGGTTTGGGAGGGAATGAGGGAGAAGGCTATGGCTGGGATACAAAGTAAATCACCTGTGATTAATATAAAAAATAAAAATTATAGTAAAAAATACAAAAAAAAAAGAAAATACAGGAAAATACAATCAAACAGGTGATAGAAATGAAAAAAAATATTCAAGATCTGAAAACAGAAACAGAAGCAATAAAGAAAACACAATGAGACAATCTTGGAGATAGCAAGCCTAGGGAAGAGATCAAAAACTACAGACACAAGCACCCCCAGCAGAATACAAGAGACCGAAGAGAGAATTTCCTATGTAGAAGTTACAACTGAAGAAATTGATACATCAGTCAAAGAGAATGTTAAATCTAAAAGTTCCTGACAGAAAACATCCAAGAAATCTGGGATACTATAAAAATACCAAACCTAAGAATAATAAGAATATAATAAGGAGAAAACTCCCAGCTCCAAGGCCCAGAAAATCATTTAGGAGGACTTTCCCAACATAACAGATGCTTCTGAACATACAAGAAGATTACAGAACACCAAATAGATTGGACAAGAAAAGAAAATTCTCCAGCCAAATAAAAATCAAAATACTAAATGTACAGAAAAAAAGAAAGAATATTAAAAGTTTCAGGGGAAAAAGGTCAAATTGTAGATAAAGGCAGACCTCTCAGAATTATACCTGACTTCTCAACAGAGACTCTGAAAGCAAGAAGGGCCTGAACAGATATCCAAAAGCACTAAAAGACATCACCTTAGATTGAGAAAACAAGGTATTTCAAGACTTAAAC
Source organism: Psammomys obesus (assembly GCF_907164565.1). Lineage (NCBI taxonomy): Eukaryota > Metazoa > Chordata > Mammalia > Rodentia > Muridae > Psammomys > Psammomys obesus. Next base: position 30,185,445 of record NW_026596051.1, on the reverse strand, counting down.
AAATTTAAGCAGTATCTATCCACAAATCCAACCCTAGAGAAGATACTAGAAGAAAACTTCCAACCCAAGGAGCCTAACTACTGCCAGGAAAAAACAGGTAAAAAATAATCTCACAACAGCAAAATGAAAAGAAGTAAAGTACACACAGACACACACACCACACAAAACACCCTCTACCACCACCAACATCAAAATAACAGGAATTAACAATCATTGATCATTATTAGCATTCAACATCAATGGACTCAATTCCCTAATTAAAAAAAAAAAAAACCACTCATGTATACTATCATATCATTTGCAAATAGTGATAATTTGACTTCTTCCTTTACAATTTGTATCTCCTTGATCTCCTTCAATTGTCTTATTGTTCTAGCAAGGACTTCCAGAACGATGTTGAAGAGATATGGAGAGAGTGGGCAGCCTTGCCTTGTCCCTGATTTCAGTGGGATTGCTTTAAGTTTCTCTCCGTTTAGTTTGATGTTGGCTAAAGGCTTGCTGTATATTGCTTTTACTATGCTTAGATATGTGCCTTGTATCCATGATCTCTCCAATACTTTAAACATGAATGGATGTTGTATTTTGTCAAATGCTTTTTCAGCATCTACACCATCATCAAAACAAAACAAATGCCTACATATTGGGAAAGAATCTTCACCAACCCTTTATCCAACAAAGAGCTAATATCCAGTATAAATAGAGAACTAAAGAAGCTGAAAAGCAGCAAACCAAGTAATCCAATAAAAAAAAATTGGGAGCAGAGCTAAATGGAGAATTCTCAATAGAGGAATATTGAATGGCAGAGAAACACTTAAAGAAATGCTCAACCTCATTAGCCATCAGGGAAATGCAAATCAAAATGACCTTGAGATTTCACCTGACACCCATCAGAAAGGCCAAGATGAAAAACTTGAGTTTCAACACACACTGGAGAGGCTGTGAAGAAAGGGGAACCCTCCTCCACTGCTGGTGGGAATGTAAACTTGTACAACCACTCTGGAAAGCAATCTGGCACTTTCTCAGACAACTACGAATAGCGCTTTCTCAAGATCCAGCCATACCACTCCTAGGCATATATCCAAACGAGGCTCAAGTACACAATAAGGACATTTGCTCAACGATGTTTGTAGCAGCTTTATTTGTAATAGCCAGAACCTGGAAACAACCCAGATTCTCCTCAACTGAAGAATGGATACAGAAATTGTGGTATATTTACACAATGGAATATTACTCAGCAATGAAAAACAAGGAAATCACGAAATTTGCAGGTAAATAGTGGGATCTGGAAAGGATTATCCTGAGTGAGCTGTCCCAGAAATAGAAAGACACACATGGTATATACTCACTCATCTAGACATATCATATAGGATAAACCTACTAAAATCTGTACATCTAAAAAAACTAATCAAAAGGGAGGACCCTTGTAGAGTTCCTGTCCTCTCCAGATTTTATTGTTTCCCACTTCATTCATAACATTCCCTGCACTCCACCCAAAGGTTGCCCATAATTCTCAGCATCTGCATTGATAGTCTGTAGGGCAGAGCCTTTCAGAGGTCCTCTGTGTCAGGCTCCTGACAGAACCAAAAAATCTGAGCACAGTGGTCTTTCCTGAGACTGATACTCCAACCAAGGACTATGCATGGAGATAACCTAAGACCCCTGCACAGATGTAGCCCATGGCAGTTCAGTATCCAAGTGGGTTCCATTGTAATAGGAACTGGGACTGTCTCTGACATGAAATGATTGGCCTTCTCTTTAATTACTTCCCCCTGAGGGGGAAGCAGCATTACCAGGACACAGAAGAAGACAATGCAGCCACTCTTGATGAGACCTAATTGACTAGAATCAGAAGGAATGAAAAGAAGACCTCCCCTATCAGTGGACTTGGGGAGGGGTATGCATGCAGAGGGTGGAGGAAGGGAGGGATTGGGACGGGAAGAGGGAGGGATTGGGACGGGAAGAGGGAGCGAACCACAGGGGTAATACAAAGTGAATAAAGTGCAATTAATAAAGAATTAAAAAAAAAGAGAGAGAGGACCCTGACTAAAATGCTTAATCCCCATCTCAAAAGGCAAAGAGGATGGACATCAGAAGAAGAAGAAAACAGGAAACAAATTGGGAGCCTGCCACAGAGGGCCTCTGAAAGGCTTTACCCTGCAGACTCTCAAAGCAGATTCTGAGACTTATGGCCAACTGTTGGACAGAGTACATGGCATCTTATGAAAGAAGTGGGAAATAGTAAGATCTGGAGAGGACAAGAACTTCACAAGGAGAGCAACAGACCAGAAAATTTGAACAAAGGGGTCTTTCCAGAGACTCATACTCCAACCAAGTACCATGCATGGAGATAACCTAGAACCCCTGCACAGAGGTAGCCCATGGCAGTTCAGTGTCCAAGTGGGTTCCATAGTAATGGAAACAGGGACTGCCTCTGACATAAACTGATTGGCCTGCTCTTTGATCACCTCCCCCTGAGGGGGGGAGCAGCCTTACCAGGCCACAGAAGATGACAATGCAGCCACTCCTGATAAGATTTGATAGACTAAGTTCAGAAGGAAGGACCTTCTGAACCTATCAGGACCTCCCCTATCAGTGAACTTTGGGAAGGGCATGTGTGAAGAAGGCAGAGGGAAGGTGGGATTAGGAGGGGAGGAGTGAGGGGTTTATGAGGGAATACAAAGTGAATAAAGTCTAACTAATAAAAGTTAAACAAAAAACATGTTAACAGAATTGGTGTGAAAACAGGATCTATTCATGTGCTGCATATGACAAACATACCTCAGTAACAAAGATAGACATTACCTCAGAGTAAAGCACTGGAAAAATGATTTTCCAATCAAATGGGTCCAAAAGCAAGCTGGAGTAGCCATTCTAATATGTAATAAAATAGATTTTTAACTTTAATTAATCAAAAGAGACGGAGAAATAAGAAAATATCGACCGCGATGGCATCTCAGTTCTGGACATGCCACAAACGCACGGGCAGTACACTCAACAAAGAAAGAGAATTTTAGATCAAGTTCCCTCATGAACACTGAAGCAAAAAATCTCAAGAAAATACTCAAAAACTGAATCCAAGAACACATCAAATACACCATGACTAAATAAGTGTCGTCTCAGATATGAGGGATTACTCAAAATACAAAAATCCATCAATGCAATTCACTATATAAGCAATCTGAAAGAAATCTTCAATGATCATCTCATTAGATGCATAAAAAGCCTTTGACAAAATCCAACACCCCTTTTTTTAATTATATATTTTTTTTATTAGTTACATTTTATTAACTCTGTATCCCAGCCGTGTCCCGGTCCCTCATTCCCTCCCAATCCCACCTTCCCTCCCTCATCTCCACCCTGCCCCTTTCCAAGTCCACTGATGGGGGGGGGGGACCTCCTCCCCATTCATCTAATCCTGTTTTATCAGATATCTTCAGGACTGGCTGCAAAGCCCTCCTCTGTGGCCTAACAGGACTGCTCCTCCCTTGGGGGTTGGGGAGGCCAAAGAGCCTGCCATTGAGTTCATGTCAGAAATAGTACTTGTTCCCCTCACTATGGGAAACCAATTGATTACTGAACTACCACAGGCTACATCTGAGCAGAGGTTCTAGGTTATATCCATACATGGTCCTTGGTTGAATGTGAGTCTCAGAAAAGACCTTGTGCCCATATATATTTGGTCCTTGTGGAGCTCCTATCCTTTCCCCATCATACTAACTCCCCTTCTTTCATATGATTCCCTGTACTCTGCCAAAGCTTTGGTCATGAGTCTTTGTATCTGCTTTGAAAACACTGCTAGTTAGAGTCTTTCAGATGCCCTCAGTAGACTCCTGTCATATGTTCAATGCACATCCTGTCTGTCTTTCTAAATGAGGATTGATCATCTTACCCCATGTCTGCTCTCTTGATTATCTTTTTTAGGTGTATAGATTTCATTATGTTTATCATATCTTATAGGTCTATATAAGTGAGTATATACCGTGTTTGTCTTTCTCCTTCTGGGATATTTCACTCAGAATGATCTTTTCTAGATCCCACCATTTGCCTGCAAATTTCATTTCCTCCTTTTTGATTGCTGAGTAGTATTCTATTGTGTAAATGTACCACAATTTCTGTACCCATTCCTCCATTGATGGACATCTGGGTTGCTTCCAGGTTCTGGCTATTACAAATAAAGCTGCTATAAACATGGTTGAGCAAGTATCCCTTTTGTGTACTTGAGCAAAGTTTGGGTATATACCTAGCAGTGGTATAGCTGGGTCTTGAGGGAGCACTATTCCTAATTGTCTGAGAAAGCGCCAGATAGATTTCCAGAGTGGTTGTACCAGTTTACATTCCCACCAGCAGTGGAGGAGGATTCCCCTTTCTTCACAACCTCTCAGCATGCCAACACCCCTTCTTGATAAAATCTTGGAGAAATCAGGGATATAAGGCCCATAGCTAATATAATAAAAGCAATATACAGCTAGACAATAGACAACATCAAATAAAACGGAGAGAAATTCAAAACAATCCTACTGAATTCAGAAACAAGACAAGGCTGCTCAGTCCATATTTCTTTGAAGTTCTAGCTAGAGCAATAAAACAACTAAAGGAGATCAAAGGGATACAAATTTCATATGAAAAAACAAACAAAAAAAACCAAGAATAGTTAAAATAATCCTATTGAATAAAATAATTTCTGGAGGTATCTCTATCCCCGACTTAAAGCTGTACTATAAAACAATAGTTAAAAAAACTGTATGGTACTGGCATAGAAAAAGGCTGGTTGATTAATGTAATTGAATTAAAACCCAGAAATATGGACAAAGACCCACACTATGAACACTTGATTTTTGACAAAGGAGAAAAAAACATACAAAGGAAAAAAGAAAACTTCCTCAACAAATGGTTCTGGTATACCTGGATGTCTGCATATAGAACAATGTAAATAGATCCATATTTGTTAACCTGCACAAAACTCAGTCCAAGTGGATCAAAGACCTCAACATAAATACACTAAATTTATTAAAAGAGAAAAAGGAGGAAGAGTCTTTACCTTATTGGTACAGGAGACAACTTCCTGAACAGAACACCAACAGCACAGGCTCTAAGATCAACAATTAATAAATGGGATCTCATGAAAGTGAAAAGCTTCTGTAAGAAAAAGGACACTGTCAACAGAACTAGAAAAGCAGCCCACAGATTGGAAAGAGATCTTCACTAATCCAACATCTGACAAAGGGCTAATATCCAAAATATTTTTTAAAAAAATAAAAAAATTAAACACCAATAAACCACACAATTCAATTCAAAAATGGGGTTCTGAGCTAAACAGAATTCTCAACAGAGGAATCTCGAATGGCCAAGAAGCACTTAAAGAAATGCTCAAAGTCATTAGTCTTCAGAGTAATGCAAATCAGAACGACTCTGAGATTCCATCTTACACCCCTCAGAATGGCTAAGATCAAAAACTGAAGTGATGTCTTATGCTAGCAAGGATGTGGAGAAAGGAACCTGGTACATTTACACAACAGAATATTGCTCAGGTAAAAACAAGAAATCAAGAAATTTGCAGACAAATGGATAGAACTAGAAAAGATCACCTTGAATGAGGTAACCTAGACCCAGAAAGAAACACGTTATGTATTCACTTATAAGCAGAAATTAGCCACATAATACAAGATAGCCATACTACAATTCACAGACCTAAGAAGCTAAATTACTGTCTAACTACAGTCATCTGCTCTATCAGCTGAGCTATCGAGGGAATCACTAAACACAGGACCGTGAGTAAGATGATCAATCCTCAGTCAGAAAGGCAAATGGGACAGTCTTTGGAAGAGGGAAAAAACAGGGAACAGAAGAGGAGCCTATCACAGGAGGCTTCTGAAAGATTCTACCCAGCAGGGTATCAAAACAGAGGCTGAGACCCATAGCCAAATTTTGGGCAAAGTGCAGGGAATCTTATGAAAGAAGGGGGAGATGGAAAGACCTGGAGGGGACAGGAGCTCCACAAGGAGAACAACAGAACCAAAATATCTGGGCCCAGAGGTCTTTTCTGAGACTGATACTCCAACCAAGGACCATAAATCGAGGTAACCTAGAACCCCTGCACAGAGGTAGCCCGTGGCAGCTCAGTGTCCAAGTGGGTTCCCTAGCAATGGGAACAGGGACTGTCTCTGACATGAACTCAGTGGTTGGCTCTTTGATCACCTCCCCCTGAGGAGAGAACAGTCTTAGCAGGCCACAGAGGAAGACTATGAATGACAGTCCTGATGAAAACTGATAGGCTAGGGTCAGAGGGAATCTCTGATCCTATCAGAGCTCCTCCTCCCATTTCAGTGGACTTGGAGAGGGACATTGAAGGATGAAGGAAGGAAGGCACGATTGGGAGGGGATGAGGGAGAGGGCTACAGATGGGTTACAAAGTGAATAAACTATAATTAATAAAGAAATAAATAAATTAAAAAAGAAGCTAAGTCACAAGGAGGGCCCTAGGAAGGACACTCCAATTTCACTCAGGAGGAATAGAATAGTCACAAGAAGTAGTTAAAGAGAGAACAGGGTAAGGGAGGGAACACTGAGTGAATTGAGGGTGAAGATCAGATATGGGGAGAGCAGTGGCAGGAGAAGAGAGGGCTTTCAGGAGAGGAGAAACCAGGGGAAGGAGTATCTCTTAGACAAGCTGGAGACCTGCAACCAGGTGAGCCTCTGGAGGGAGGAGATGGGGGTGACTCTAGCTGAGACTCCTGTTGGCAGGGGTCATGAATACTGGAGAGGCCACCCTCTAACCAGACAGGACTCCTGTTGGAGGAAGGGGAACACCAACTCACCCACAAAATCCTTCACCCAGGATGTGCAGGGATAAAGACTGAGCAGAGAGTGAGGGAATGTGCAACCATGCCTGGCCCAAACAGACCCACTTCATGGGAGAGAGCTAATCCCTGATTCTACTGAGGACACTACTGTGTTAGCAGATCGAAGCCCAGAATGGCTGTCCTCTGAGAGGCTCTGCCAAGCAAGTGATAGAAACAGAAACTGGACTCACAGCAAAGCAATGAGCGGAGTCTAGGGAGCCTTATAGAAGAGTGTAGGGAAGGATAGATAGAAGGACCCTAAAGGGACAAGAGCTGCACAAGAAGACCAACAGTCCCAACCAACCTGGGTTGAGTGGCTTGTTGAGACCGAAGTACTATGCATGGATTAGACCTAAGGTCTCTGCACATATCTATATAAAGGGCAGCTTAGTCTCCATGTGGGTCCCCTAGAATGGGGATTAAGGGCTGTCTCTGACATAATTTTTGTTGCATGCTTTTTGATCACTTCCTCCTGGTGAAGCTGCCTTGACAGGACATTGTAAAAGAAGAAGTCCTTAGTCCTGATGGAACCGGATGTGCTCGGATTTGTTTGTGGGAGGGGACCCCTATTCTGAGGTTCAGGGGAAGGGGACTAGAGAGATGAGGGAGAGACAAAGGAAGGGACTAGAAGGAGAGGACAGAGGGGGCAAAGAATGAGAAGCAAAGTGAACAAGTAAAAATAAAGGAAACATAAAGTACCTCAAATATATGAATTATACAACCCCTTTGAAAGTACAAATAAAATCTACAGTATGGGAGATAGCCTTTAACACGTTGGTAGGCTTATTGTGTTAATTCCCTAATGGAGACAATATATTTTGAACTTGTGCTTTCAGAGAGATCGGTCCATGGTCACCAGGCAACAGGAATTTGAATATAACTCTATCATGTCAGAAGGAAGAAGCTGCTAGTTTCATAGTGAAGCCAGCACAGAATGGAAGCAAAGAATACTAACATTAAGGGCAAAGGCAAAGATAGAACTGTAGTAAGCCACTTTCAATCCAGTACCACCTTTCAGAGTTCGAACATCCTCCAATAACTTATTTAAAATTTGAACCAATCAATAAATTAAACTTTCTGTGGCTAAAGACCTCATGAGTTTATGCTCTCTGAATTCTCTTATAAATACACCCAGAGACCTGCCCCACTGATGTCCAAGGCATTGTTAATTCAGTCAAGTCAAAAATTAATATTCATCATCACAACATCTATAAATAAATAAATAAGTGAAGAAAAGGTCAAGTGTGGTCAAGATTGTAGGGTGAGTTGAAATGTTGTGTTCTGCCAGTAGCAATATAGAATGGTATAGCCACTCCACAATTCAGTATTGAGTTTCTTTAAACATTGCAACTACAACTACTATTTGAATAGGGAACTCTATTTCTTGGCAAAAATATAGAAATCAGGACCTTGAAGAGATATTTGAATTTCTACATACATTGCAACATTAATCATAACAGTTAAGAGGAGAATGGAACTTAAATTTTTATTGATGGATGGATAAAGAAAATTGAACATCATTCAACCAGAAAAGAAGAAATCTTATAATATATTGTAGTATAGATGAATCTTGAAGATATTTATCAATGTAAAAGAGTTCAGTCACAGAAGGATAAAACTCTCTGCATCCACTTCTAGGAGTGGAGTATTTAAAAAGTTACAAATTTGTAAAAACAGAAAATAGAATGCAATTTACAGAGGGTGAAGAAAGTGGAAAATGGTATGTGATGTTCATTCATCTTCATAGACATTCTGTTCACACACATACACAAAATATTTTAAATAGTTCCTTCTAATTTATAATACTGTATCGTAAATTATCCACATTATAATTTCTGAGAAAACCAAGCCAATTCAGACAGACTATATATATACTTTCCTTATCTATATCTAGAATCTTAATAGGATGGTTTAAATTCCAGAAGACATAAGATACCTTATAGCTTATCATCTGACTATCCTTCAGTTTGAATCCTGGTATAGGAATATTTATAGTAATCATATATGAAGATATATAAAGATATACGATATAAGAGATCTATAAATTAATTAAGATTTAATCACTTCAGTAAATCGCTTTGCATCACTTAAAAAAGATTTGCCCCTTCTGTAAATCTCTTTTCATGCTGACAAGATGAACAAATCTTGGACTATAATAAGTGACCTTGAATCTAGAGCTCAGTTCTCAGATTCACATAAAGAAAAATAGGACAACCATGGTTCTTATATCTTTGCAAATCTGATAAAGCACCATAACCTGCAACCTATAAACCTCAGATTTGAGATACAAAAACTGGTACAGCATTAATGAGAAAACTGATACAAATGCTAATTTAAATTGTTTAGTGGCGGATGTTGAACTGCTGGGAATATGAAGAATATGTGACAAAAAGTCGTCAAAGGCTACAGACATGTACTATTTAAATGACTCCTGATTGCTTATTACTGTATGCATCAGTGGATGCATCTCTCACACTTCATCAGAAAAGCAGTAGATCACAATTAGCACAAATGGTCAACATGCAGAGAATCAGAGGCTACTGAACGCTCGTTCCTAAATTAGACTTGTATATCATATGCATTCTTCTAAGGATCAAGAATCATCACAGAAGACAGGGCAGAAAGATTAGGAGAGCCAGAGGTAGTGGCCGGCTACAAAGAAATAGTGTTTCCCGAAACAACGGAGCAGTTTTACATATGAACTCAAAGTGACTGTGACCTCATGCGCAAGACCTTCACAAGCCCAAGAACTATAAAAGCTGAGGTTGTCTACTGGGAGGTAGTGATGAAATCACACCCCTACATGGCATTTGATAGTTGCTGGGAGGGGGATAATAAAATTTCTTTATGGATGTAGTCCTGGAAGATGCTGACCAGACTTCAGGACAAACATCAAATCCAAGAATATGGGGGCAATAAAAATTGGACTAAATGGGTTTAAAATTATAGAGACAGGACATGAAATTGTATAGGTAAGGGGTTGCAACTCCTCAGCTTAAAAACATGCTGACGGTTCCTAGGACTATTTTTTAAAAAGGCATAATCCAGATGCTCTGTCCTTTGACCAACTCTATCTAAGTTTAGATGTGCAGAAGGGCTTAGACATATCCAACATAAGCCACATGCAACATGTTAGTTGATCAACTTCCTAAAACAGGGTTTGACAAAGACAGTAAGATAAAGGAAGAAACATGGAGGAGTGAAGTCCTAATTACTATGCTTTCATATTTTTTTCTGACAGTAAGGTTGATAATTTGCTATGATTTCAAATAGGAGCATAGCATAGCTGTCATCCGAGAGGCTCTAGTTCTGTGGACTTTAAGGTGAGGCTTAAATGGTAGTTTGTTTATTTACAGTTTTTGTCACCTTGAGAAAGAGAAAATTTCAACAGGGAACCAAGCTCTGCCTAATGAAGATGCTCACTCTCAACTAATACAGAATACATCTTAGAAGAGATAGTGGGATAATGGTAAAAGCAGGCTTCCAGGAAATGCTGGTGACTCCTCTATCTTTCTGAAGAAACGAGACGCTATTCTGAATATTCTTGCCCCATTGTTTATTTTAAAATATTATCCAATTTTGGTAAAAACATGTAATGTCCTAGGGAGGAAAACTACTTTGCCTTTCTCATTGCTTCCATTTCATCAATGGGAAAATGAGATGTCATGTGATTTCTGTTCTCTTCTGTATTATCTTGCCATCGAAAGGCATCTGTGGACTTCTTAGTAAACATTTTGGTAGGCTGTTAAAGTAATCATGATTTTATATTATTATAGTTGGATTTATGAAATATCTTCTATATTGTACTTTCTTTGCTATATTGCTCTTTCATGCAGAAGGAAGGTGTTTTATTTTTTATTTTTTTGCCACAAAAGTATATAAAACATTTAACTCCTTACCATGTATGCCTTCCTTTTAGTCAGCAACATATTTTTCAGGATATGGAACAGATAAGAGCCAAGAGCATATTTTCACCATGTATATGTGTAGCTATCATCATCTTTGTAATAACAGGAATTTAGGATTTTTCCATAGGTTAGGAATGATCAACCATAACAATTGTTATGAGTCCTCATGAGCTCAGAATTGTTTTATGAGCAAGGTTACACCCTTCTACCCCCGTCACTGTCAATTTCTCTCTCTATGTGTGTTCGTATGTGTATGTATGCACACACATACACACATGCACACAAATATGGTCGAAACACATCTTCTGCAAGGAGACTGGGATTAAATGTCAGCTGGATTGCTTTTTATCATAGATCTATAGATCAATCTAAAAAAATCTCTGAACTTCAACTGACCCTCAATTATCTCATCAGAAAAAAAGTGTTATTAATAATTCTCTTTCAAAAGTGTTGTGAGAAGTGGGACAGTATATGAATTACCTGGTGTAGCTCATGGCATATAGAAGAAGGCAGCATGGAGTCATGATGGCTATTATCTTCTCATCTTTTTCTTGTTTATAAATATAGAAAATTCAGACATTCTCAACTATATATCCCTTTTGGCGTTAGTGATGTTTGGGTGCTAGGTATAAATAAAAGTGTACTTAGGCTTGTACACCCCTCTTTGCCAGTGAACTAAATAGCTACACTTAGCCACACACCAGTGAGAAGAGAGTTCTGAAAAAACAATGGCTAAAATCAAGAAATTTTCCATAAAACTGAGATAGGTTTTCCCTCAAAAAGTCTCAGCCTAACTGGCAGTATGCCCTTGCCTATGCTCTGCTCTGATCAAAACCACCAAAGCTATGTAGTAAGAAGTCATAAAACCTAAAAAAAAAAATATAGTGCTTGGTACTCCCATGTTGAGTACACACACATACACAATACACAAACACACAACACACACTCCGCACACTGACACTGTATTACTAATTCCAGTATGCTCATATCATGCAAGATCAGGAACCTGGAGACTCTCTGGCTAATTCTCATCTAGGGATCTCTAGAAGGACCGATATTGCATCCTAGAATGCCTCTGGGACTGACCTTAAGGATGTTCTTCACCTGCTTGTTACCTTTTCGATGCCGAGGTTCAAAGTGTGGCAGGTTCCTCTCTTTTACACTTTGAATAAAGTTGTAACTTATAGACCTTTTACTGAGTTCAAAAATTATGCTGCTCTAGGTAAGCAATATAGTCATTGGTTCACAGGCTGCAGCAAACATAAAGTGTCTAGACTCCACAAATAAAATGTGGATGGATCCTCATGCCAGACCCTTCAGAAAGCGTTTCTCTCTCCCTCTCTCTCTCCTGTTTGTGTCACAAATGTGCAAAGGTGTAGGTTATCTTGGTGTGAGTATCTTGGAAAGCCACAGGAAATCACTTATAAAACCACTCCAAATGTGTATTGTGTGTGTGTGTGTGTGTGTGTTTGGTGGGATTAACCAAAGATGTGTTTGCTCTTATTGAAATCACAGAAATTCTCTGACTTTATATTCATAAAATGCCTGAATACATCATAAGTTTTGAGCAATGAAGATTAGCTGTAAAATCAAATTCTTTGAGGGCTTTTGCTTGAGCAGTTAATTTATAGACCATCATGTAGTTTTTATGCTCTAAGTACTTACTTATTTATCTATATGAATTGTAAGTAAATTTTAGCCTTCCCTACTACTTCCTACTCTACCTCCCTTCTGCCCTTCTCCTTGGAGAAAAGTATTGCACAAATTATATCTTAATCTTGACATGCTTTTTGTTCTTTTGGAGGCATACTATCTCTTGTAATAAAGCATGGCTGATGGATTAAGTTGTCCATGACTATAATGTAATATTTACACAGACATTTTGTTTTTCAAAAAAGTTTGTATAAAATGAACAAATTGAACTTCCCATACTACATCAAGTGAGTATGGAATAGAACATACATCTGCCTTTAAATTCTGCTTGCTTGAATTATCTATTGGTTATGTGACAGTTACAGAAAGAAAAATAAACACTTAACATTTTTGTGTTGGCTTCTATCTAAAGATATAGCAGAATTTGTCTCATTTTCCCAGTAAATGCCCATTTTATTTTTGCTTTCTGGGGAAACTGGCTGTGTGGTCCTGCTATTTTAATATTATCTAAAACCATGCTATGAAGTAAGGTAAATAGATATGTTAGCGGAATAAACTCATAAAGGCATTTCAGATTGGCAGCTGTAATTACTTAGTGGAAATCTACTCAGTATACTTGCTATTGATGCATTACTGGTGCTAAAGATCTTTAATTACCCTGAGCAACTGGTTTGTGGTTTCACATCTCAGAGGACAGAAAACAGTTCCTAGAGCAAGGCATTGTCTATACCATGAGGTTCGGAAGCATTCTTTCTGATCAAAGGAAACCATGGTGGCTTCCCGGTGAGAAGTCAGTGGCAAGCATGCTCAGTTAGTTCTTAGGCAGAAGGCCCAAATGTCTCCCACGAGTAGCTTACTTTCCTTTCTCAAAGGCAGTGTATAACAAAGGAAAGAAAATGGAGTCTGAAAGAAGACAGATTGGTAAAAACACAACTCTGTCGCTTACTACCTGGGATTTGGATGTGGAAGGCATGGTGGCATTTGAAGGTTTTACTCTGAGTCAAGCAGAATTTGCATATTCCTTAACCTGAACACATAGTATTATTGGAGGTGTTTCAAGATTTAACATGCTTTAATTTTTAGAATAGTTGAATATAAACAAAAAGAATAATTTGTGACTGTGGTCAAAGTTGAAATGTGAAATTTATTCATGAATCATTTTTAACTTGTGCTCATGTAACAAAAGTAATCTTATACACTTCTGCATTGCATGCTGGCTTTTTGCATGTGACCCATTCTGTGTAGTAATATGAGGTATTTTCTATTTGTGGGTTTTCACAGGGCTCAAGAAGCTTCATAATTTACAAAGTAAGTATGTTTAATCTACATCACATGGAAGAGCAAGGAGTGTGACTGTGCTGCCCACCAGGTGACCTTGAGAGGATTTACATTCTAGGACTTCAACTCATACCTATTTCTATAGGGGAAAGGTTACTTTTGGTTTTACAGTCTCTTAGATTCCTCTTCCTTAGCAAATTGTTTAAAGTCCAATAATTAGAACCTTCAGCAGGCATGGGAAGATATCGGTGTATTTTTTTTCTTGCTAACTCTCTGGGTATGTAGAACAAATGTGTAAAAATTTTCAAATGTGCTCCATTCTCTGTGCTTGAACAAAGTGAATGGGTCTGTACCTTCATATATACATACTTATTGACTCCTTACTATATGACAGTTATTCTTCTGGCAGCTGGTGAACAAAATAATATGATATTATTTCTGGTATGATGGAGTCATATTCCAAATGCTTTTGAGCTGCCACATGGCAAATTACTTATTTTCTAAAACCACATTGCAATAAAATCTTTCTGGTAAGGGTCTGATATCCTATGGTTGGTACATTTGCCTTAAACCTTTTCTGAACAAGTGGACTAAATAAGATTCATGATTGCTCTAATATCAGGCATCATTTAGTGACAGTGAACTGAGAGCCATATTGTTGTTTCCACTTGCCCATCATTTTATTTCTTTAGGTATGCTCTGGAGTTCTTATTCATTCACAGGATTAGCTCTCCTTATACTTTGCTTCTAGTATTTGTCTCACCTTTTATCTCATATATATTACAAAATTTCATGAAACATTTTTTATTGGGTACAGAAATCATACAAAAAGAAGCACAACAACATGAGTGGTTTTATTTAGAGCAGAATCTGCTGTTAATGTTAGCTGTGCCCCTTGACTGGTCTGTAGGGGATAGACACTCATGGTCATTTAAGGTGATGTTTCATAGACTTGGACAGACAACAGACATGTTACCATGGAACAACATACTGTTAGTAATGTACAGTTTCATTCCATAGAGTTGTTTATGGAGTCAAAATTGATACCACTGCCTGGTCTTTTGCACTCACACTTACCATCTCCTGGAACCAAGGGAATTAAGTTGATCTTTAGACTGTGGAAATCTGAAGCAGGTGTTTTAGGGAAAGATAAATCACAGAGGGAGGTTTCATTTTCTCAGATTCCCTTCATCCTATGCTGCATTATGTGAATAGTTGCTTATGCACTAACAGCAAGGTATGCCGGACCCCTCCCCCGATTTGCTCCCAGAGTCTAATTAATTGGATGTCACTGCAGAAGCAATTACCCTGTGTTTTCATGTGTTTGGTTGGATTGGAGCTAGTGGCTGTTTTGAGTAATAGCTTTCCTGTACTGTAAGATGTTTGGAACTAACCCATGCAAAACAAAATAGAAAATACTGAGGTCACCAACTCTATTAACTTTCCATTACTGTGACAAAATGTCTGAGACAAATTAAAAATTCTTTATTCTGTTTCATGATTATAAAGGTTTCCACTGATGGTAGCTTCTCCCTGTTGCTTTGGGCCTCTACTGGGGCACTGGAGCAATAGTGAGTCTGTAGGCTAGATGAAGTCTGTTCACATCCTTCCAAAAGACAGAGTCAGAAAATGTCTAATGTCTCACTATACTCTTCAAGGGTACACTCTCCAGTGATTTAGCTTCTTTCAAATGGGCCTTATTTCCTACACTTGACCTCTCTCTAAGCTTTTAGCCCATGGGCTTTTGGGCTGCACTGCAGATCCCATTTGTATGAGTGACATGGGACATGTTTGGTGCATCTCATGAGCATTAGATTCAGGGACCTTTCTGGAGCTGTGGTAGGAAACAGTACAATGATTCCGTGCAGCAGCATGGTGAGTACTAGAAAGGTTGACAGTTGAGTCCTCTGCGTCTAAAATTCCATTTTACAAGGCATAGTGTCACCGATATAATAGGTGTCTTCTAGTTACATGGCAGATAGCTAAAACTGTTAATATCACAGTAGAAAAAAATGCCATAAAAGTCTGTAACAGAAAAAGTATGATAAAGTCTAAAATCAATACAGAATCTCATAAAGTGAAGGTGAGGGGAACAGGCTTGGATGGTTGCACAGAGGATCTTCTAGAGCCTGCAATGAACAAAAAAGCCAAGAAATGTGGTCATATGCCATCCTGACCTGTTGCCTTATTCTTTCCTTACATAGCAGGAACAATTTAGTAGGTAGTGTTGTTGATTTAGCTCATGGTACCACCTCTATGGTCTAGACTTCAAGTCTGTGCCCTCCAGACTTGAAATCTTATTTCATTGAGAGACTCTATAGTTTGAAGTAACTCAGCACTGGCTACAATGAATCCTGATACCATGACTCTTTATAATCATAGAGACATGGTTTTTACATTTACCTGAATTCTGCTGTATTAAATAGGAACTTATTTTCTCTTCCCAAAGAGGGTGCTTTTTATATCCTTCAGTAATGCTGGGATCATATAAATACATTCATTTCTGACAGTTTTTGAATCCTAGCCAAAAGAATAGAGATTCTGCACAGCTTTTGATTGAACAGGCAAGAGATATGATAAATTATGACTTCGGTCTTCCCAAAGGGTGATTGTTGAATCCAGGGAGAACCCATCAATCATTTCTCTGTGTTTTGACTCATTTTCTTCCCTCCACTTATTCAATTATCTAGTATTTATAAATATAATGCATTATTAAGGATCAATTTATCATGAAGTTCTGTGATGGATTGTTTTAGGAAACTACAAATTGATTACTGACTTGGCTTCTATTTTTTTGAAAAAATATATATAAAGGGTTATTCATGCCTACATTTTCTAAAACAATTGTTCATGCACAAGTATACAAATTTTTCTTCTTTTTAATAAGTTAAATATATCTAATAAGAACATGAACAAATAGGTAATTATTAACCAGTCTATCTAGCAAGTCTATATTTTTATTTTTTTTCCTTTTTATTGAAAATGGATTCTTTTCTCAGGCAATATACACTAATTGTGATTTCCCTTCCTTTAATTTCTCTCAGTTTCTCCTCACCTTTCTTCCCATTCAGACCTACTTCCTTTCTGGCTCTCATTACAAAATAGTAGAATTCTTATAGATAATATTAAAATATATAAAATGTTTGTGTAAACATGCCACCATTTGTTCTCTAAATTGTCAATTAAACAACCATCCCCAGTGCTATACAATTGTGAGGATAGGGTGGAACATCCTAGTCCGAAATGAAGCAGGGGAGGGAGGAGCAGAGAATACGGAGGAGAGGTCTTGGAACCATGAGGAAGGATGAACCCGACCTTAGATATGACTAAAATTAAGTATAATGGGTGAAATCTGAATGGTAGAAAACTAAATGGGCTTGGAGGTTTAGGATGGAATAACTATTGCCCAGCATTGTGCTCTAAGTTAATCAAATAAATCCAACTCTCTGTATGGTGATTTGGGTATACAGCTGGTTTAAAATTAACACCTGTTTAATTAAAAGATAAATCAATAGTAAATATTAATTGTCAACAACATTATACCAACAGGAATCTCATAAAGATCCTAAACTAGAAGCCGTAATCTATAAACGGGGGGCTTGGTGCAGACCCATGTTGGTCCCGTGCATACAGCTTTACTCTCTGTGAGTTCATACGGTCTTTGCTCAGCAATAGATGAGGATCCCCAGATATTATATTCTGTGCTCCAAATCAGTTGCTTTCAAATCAAGGTTGATACACATGGGATATTTTTAAAATTCACCTTCCCTAGGTGCCAAAGTACATTCACTTAAATATCTAAGAATATAAGTAAGAATATAACTTTTCTTATGTCATTGTCAAATTTGATTTAATGTGTACCCAATCAGTATTTGCCTCAGGCTTCTCTTTACCCTTGCTCATCAGTTTTCATGAGCATCCATCAGGTGCTTCAGGCAGGTGCTACAGGCCTTTTTGGTTGCTCCTCCCTGGTTCATAGTTGTTTCCAGCACTCAGTCTTCTGTGATCTTTGTTTCTTCAACCATCATTTTGTCACATTGGAGCTGGTGGGTGTAAGAATGGCATGAAAACCTGGCACTCAAATATGCTTGGGCAACAAACACACCCTTTTAATGACAATGCACCTAGACACATGCTGGTGTCTGCATCATCCTGTAGATACATTCCACTTCAAGCACTGGAAATAAGATGCTCCCCTCAACAGCTTCTCTAGAATGCCCTGTGTGTATTCAAACTTCTTCCTTGACATGTCTAGAATCGTGAAGTAGGGTCCCTGTCTGTCATAGAATGATTTTGGGTTCATGCACAGTAGGGCAAATTGTGTCCTCTGAATAAACTTTTAGGAAGAGTATCTTATTTGTCGTCTTATAACTATGTATGCCTGGGAATACATATTATTAAAATCAAATGTAGCATGGAACAGATCACGCATGGTATAAAGAAAAGCTCATAAAAGTCATGTTGTGAGTCAAAGCAGAAAATCACCAATCTGTACTTGTTGCAACCACTTCTCCCTTCCCTTCAACCCCATGTAAGGAAACCCACAAATAATAATGGGCCTTCAAATCTGTCTCATCTCATCTCCTTTGTTACATACCATCAGTGTGTCCAATCCTTGTAATTTTACTTTGCTGCCAATAAAATTTCTTCTTAGTTTTTCAGTGTGTATCTTTCCAGTTATTTGAGTATGATCCCAAGAATCTGGGCTCACCCAACTCAGTCAGCTGTCTCCAGTAACAACCTCAAATCCCAGTCCTAATGAAATTAAACCTTCCAGAAACACTGCATTTCTGTTTATACTATTCCTGTGGGTAGGTTATAGACTGCAGAAATTGTGGCCAATTGTGCTTATCTTTGATATTTCTCTTTATATTTTTGTGCTTATATCTTGTTTTCTTTTTTTCCCCCCAGAAGTTATTATACCTGATAGAGAAGCATTAAAGAAAAGCAGGAATCTGTTAAGGTGCCCTAACAGATTATTCCTCATTCTGTGCTGAATTTTTATATTTTGGCCCATATTTGAAGAAAGTTAATAAAAAGGTTTGAGAGTAAGTTAAAATAAGGCACCCCTTATGTTTGTATTCTGCTGCATAATGCTTGATGTAGAGAGACTGGGTCAGATTTCAGGCACCATTTATTTTGCTGTAGTAGGGTGTTCTTGCTCACCCCACAACTAGCATAACCATAAGTAAGGACCTGAGGCTTTGGGAGTCATTTCACTCTTTGAATAAAACCAGAGGATGGTTTCATCTCACTGGTGTTCAGATCACAGTTAGTACATGTCACTCAGTGCTGAGTGAGTCAGGCAGGTTGCCAACCAGGACTGCCCGAAGAAATGAGTGAGTTGTTCCTACGGATGTATATTATATATAGTTCCTGTTTATATGATTGTAAGCATAAAAGATAAAATTCAAGTGACATTTATGACTTGGTCTTTCTACATTTCTTAGCCAGTGATAAATTTTCCATCAGGACTTCTTTTCCTTTGGCAATGCTCACTGAATTGTTAGCACAATCCTTGTTGTTTCATATTTCAGCTAATTCTGAACTGTTTCCTCTATATAGAAGTCTTGAAAATGGTAATCTGGCATTCTTATATTTTCCCATCTTTCTAATATTATGGTTCCACAATAATAAACTTTATGAATTATTGAGTATTTACTAATACTTTGTGAATGTGAGCATAGATAATGTGTGCATATATAAAATGTTTACATAATGTTATTATTACATGATATTATTATTACAAGCCTTGCATTCTTAATACTTTACAAGTGGAGGACTTTGAGAGAAGACATAGAAGCTTCACAATACAACACAGCAGGGCCAGGTATTACTCACCTACAACTTGGAAGTTTCCTAAGACTTCTAGGTCATCTGGTTACAACAGCACTCTCAGAAATCTAGCAGTAGCACAAGTTTTCTTTGTGAGTCACTTCAGTCTCTGGAGTAAAGTAACAAGGCAAGTGCTGTGTCTTCAAAGGCTGTAATATTGCCACATGCTCAGTTGAGCCTGGTGACCTAAGTCTACAGGAAATCTAGCCCAGGGCCAGGCAGGACTGAATGGAGGATGCGGCTCTGTCTACTTGGCAGTCTGTGATTGTACACAGCAAGACTTGGGGAAAATTGCCTGGCAGAGAATACTTGTTTAACACACTCCAGAAAACTTCTTAGAGGGCTTGTGAATACAAAAGGTCTGGGAAATTTGGGGGAGAATTTCTCATATTAAAAAGAAAAAGAAAAGAGAGAACATGCCTTCAAGCAACCTACTCAATAATTAAAGCCGAATGAGAATTTCATTCATGCATTGAAAAAAAATATTTGCTAATTGTGTGCTTCTTGCCAAGCTCTCAATTAGACACAGAGAAGAGGGCATGCACACATAGTCTGTTTTCACATCACTGAATATGTAGTGGGAGAAATGCAAGGATCTTCACAGTTCCAGGGAGGAAGGATGTGGTGGGGTATGGAAAGGGACTCTGTGAAGAGGAGCAAGGCCACCAGCCAGGGGAACCACCTCCAGACAGAATGAAGCAAAGGAGCATGGCCTGGGACTAGGGGACAGATAGTGGCTTGGGGGAGGAAGCAAGGGATCGGTGTAGTTGAAAATGAGTAAGCAAAGGCTGTGCGGCTGGGCGAAGGCTAGTGTCTGTCTGATGTAGCCTGGAGGAGATGCAGAACTTTCTCGTTTGTAAACGAGAACTATTCTACAGCTATTTCCTGTAATTTTCCACCAGCCATGGGACCTTTGTGGAGTGTGATTCAAACAAGCTGTTTCGGGGATGTCACTGCTCACCTTCTCTCTCTTGTGCACCCAACAGCACCTCCCTAGCAAACAGGAGAATGGCAGGTGAGCACCTTCAAACTGAGCCGATGTCCGTGCGTCACTATGGGATATTCTGTGTTCCGCTGGGACAACATGGAACTTGAAAACCATCATTTGTTTTCCCGGACATCTGGACGGGGCTGTGCTTGCCCAAGTTGCTCTTTCACTGCTCTTCTGAGACGGCCAAAACTTATCCAGACTTGACTCCGTCACAGCAATGTGATGAAGCCTGTCTCTGAGGAAGTGTCCAGAACCTAGCAGGGCCACAATCCAGAGCAGCTGCACAAGGAGCCTAAGCATGAGTGACATAAAGAATCTGCTAGCTATCAGTCAGTGTTTGAAAAACAGTAACCACGTGCATGGCCGGCTAGATAACGTATTAACACCTGGCCGAATGGGTGCAGCTGCGGGTTTTAAGATCACCGCTTCATTATAGGGCAATATTTCATGTAAGAGCAGGCATGCTTATCGCTGACCTAGGTTCAGTTCATAAAAACAGGCCTGTGTGATCAGTCAAAACTGTTTTTATTGGTAAAATGATCATTTCACAATTCCCAGGGTCTCCTAGACTCTCTTTCTAAGAATTGAATTGAAAATGTAGCAGGGTGCTTTTTAAAATCCCAGGGTGAAGAAAGAATGGAAAAGATCTGATTACAATCTCTTTTCTCTCAAAGAATAAGACAATTTATTTTTAAAGAAAGCAATACTTTAGTTAATAAATATTTATATTCTTGGAGGTGCTGCCTAGATAGTTTCAACTTAGATTTTAGTTGGAGTTTAGTGAGTTTTCCAGACTATACTCAGTTAATTTGCTCCAAATTTTTCAACATTCTGACACATTTATATTCTACATTAGTAAATTAATGACTAGGACATCAGTCTCTCAATAAAGTGACCTATCACCTATTAAATATAACCAGCTGCATGTGAAAACAAGATTTTGTGCTTTTCATCCAGATCCATTCTCTAGTGTACTTGGCAGTGTGCTATGTGAAAATGACTAGTCTAAACTATAAGAAAGGACACATTCGTTTTCCAGCTTCGAGGTGATTTTGTAATGCACAGGACTGGAATAGATGACAAGCAAGAAGAAGAGGGCATTGATGTCTTTCTGTGACCCCCAGCCATGAAGGGCACAGCAAGCAGGATGTGACATAAACTCAACCTGTTTTCTTCCAGATTTGTGGGTATGGTGCTGGCTGGCGACGTTTTATTGTTACTCTATTCTCTATCTATCTATCTATCTATCTATCTATCTATCTATCTATCTATCT
>NW_026596051.1:30060465-30163657 GCF_907164565.1 Psammomys obesus | reverse complement strand
TCTATCTATCTATCTATCTATCTATCTATCTATCTATCTATCTATCTATCTATCTAATAGATTATCTATCTACCTATTAGATTATCTGTAGAGAAATCTTAATCCAGCAGCATGGCTGCTCTGGCAAGAGATCACATATAAAAACTTTCTAGGTCTTTGTGATCTGACTGGAATGGAGACATGCCCTGGATTACAGTACAATCTGGCTGGAATACAGACATATCTTTAGTACACACCTTTAATCCCAAACAATGTAGGTAGCCCAAAAGTGATGTCTAATTGAGGGGAAGACAAAGTGATGAGTTAGAGAAAGATTTGACAGACTAGGATATGTCCAGCACTCACTAGAACAGAGAGCAAATAGAGGAGACTTAAGAATGAGCAGTGTAGAGAGGGGGAGGAGGCAGTTTTTCTGAGACAGGTTGTAGAGAAAACATGCTAGACACAGTGGAAGACAGATGAGCCAGAGAATGAGAAGGATCGAGAAGATTAGAACATATTGCTAGAGTTGGTTTGAGGCTAAGTAGAGTCGTTCAGTCAGGGCTGAGAGAAGCAGGTTTAAACCATTCGACTTGAAGAGGAGTTTGAGCCAGAACAGCTGAATTGAACCAGCCAGCCAGGGTTCAGAAAGAAACTATAAAGGATGAGCATATTCAGCAATAAGCCTCCAAAATTACAATTACATCAGAAGAATAAAAGTTACTTCTACAATGATCTAAGTATCTCTATGTATTTTATCTCACATGGTGTGTGTGTGTACAGGCATGCATGTGTGATACATGTGTGTATAGAGACCTTAGTTTGTTAAGTATCTTCCCCAAGTTTTCTCCACCTTACTTTTTATGATAGGATCCTTCATCCAACGCTGAATTTCTTTCATCCAGACTTGTGAGCGAACTTCAACAATCCACCAGTCTATACCTACCCCGCACTGGAGATAAAGTTGCATACCAATGTACATAGCTTCTGCCTGAGTACTAAGTGTCTAAACCAAGATCCATGACAAACATTCAATTTATTGAGCTATCTCTTTAGCCTCTATTACTTCTTTTGGACATTACTTCTTCTTGCTCACATTCTATTTGCTAGCTATTGTAAAAGTAACTTTTATTCTCCCGATGCAATTATTGTCTGTGAGGCTTACTGCCTCCATCTGCTAACCTAGGGCTAGTTCTGGAATCTTCTATCCTCCAAACAATCTAATACAGACCTAGACTGTTACCAGCTTCTGAGACTTACTGCTGAATACGCTCACTCTTTCTATCTCTTTCTGAATTCTTGCTCAATGGATTAAGTCAGCTCTTCTGGCTCACACTCCTCTCCAACCTGACTGATTTAATCTAGTTTATCTCAGTGTCTCACTGAATTGTTCTGCTTGGCCCCACACTAACTTTGACATTATGTTCTCATCTTTGGGCACCTTCTCATTCTCTGGCTTGTTATATATTTACTTGTGTCTAGCTTGCTTTTCTCTTTAACCAATCTCTGTAAAACTCTCCCAATAAAATTGCCTACTCACTCCATGAACTGAACTGCCACCAAATGAACAGCCACCAATTCAACTCCACTGCTCTGAACTACCTGAATTGATCTGAATAGAACTAAGAGATGTGCATGCCTCTTTCTCCTGAGTGCTGGGATTAAAGGCATTTACCACCACATCTGCAAAGCTGGCCTTGAACTCAGAGATCTGCTAGTCTTGGTCTCCTGGTATTAAAGGAGTGTCTGTACTCCAGCTGGATTACACAGACCTAAAAGATCACTGGATGCTATCTCCAATCAGACCAGCCATGCTCTGCTTTAAAATTCCTCTACAAGCTATATTACTGTAGACTCAATATTACCTTCAGATTTTGTAGTTATAGATCAGATTGAGTTGAAAATTCTCATTTGGTACTGTAATTATTAGGCTTTTCATTTAAAATTAGGTATTACAATTAAAATTGAAAAAAAATGACTTATAATTCACACCTTAAAATACTGAAATTTTCTTCCTAAACCTTTTTTTTTTTCCTAATTCTCTACAGGTACCACTGAGTAAATTGATCACATACTCAACTACATCTTGTCACTTATATAGGTTCTGGTTTAGAGGCTATTTTGAAGTTGGATGATGTAATGTTTTCCGAGACTGAAAAAGGCAAAGCACAACCCAGGCACTTGTTGGAACCCTTCGATTTATGTCTATCATGAGCAGGCCAAAAATGACAGGATGGGTGGAGACATGAGGATGAGGCAGAGACTACAGAGTGCCATGTTACTCAGAGCAATGACAAAAAGATGTGTAGTCTTCACATTCACATACCACCAGAGGCAGAGAGCAGCTGAAGTAGCATGCTCACTGCTTTAGGAAACTGCAGTTCAGCATCATCTAGCACTGCTCTCTGTGGTTTAAATCTATTTAAAAGTCAGACAATTTCATACTGAGCCAAACTCAAAAGCACATATGTATGCGTTGTGTGTGTGTGTGTGTGTGTGTGTGCTCACATACACACAAACACACAATGTGGAATGAACAATAGCTTATGTAACTATTAAATTGTATAAAAAGTTGTTTCTCAATCCCATAGCAAACAAAATCATCCAAGCTACTAAACATTAAGAAAATCCATCTACAAATACAATTTTCACCTCAGACAATTTAAATTCATTCTTAGCGAAAGTTTTAACAGAATAATATATCATTTTCTTATCCTCTGGTCAGTTAAATAAATCAGCTTAAAAGGGAGGGGGTGTTAAATGTTCCTTTCTGGCAGACTTCCCCCAAACTCTAGTATGGGTGAAATGGTTTAAAAAGGCATTTGGGATGCTTCTCTGCCCCATTTTCATCATATTTCCCATTTAGATTTGTTTCTTTGGATACTTTAATATCAAAGCCAACTTGTCTTTTCATATCATGAAGGATGATAGATGTGTAGATAATCCTGTGATCTCACATTTGGGGCCTAAGGCTTTAGTCAATCAATGACATTGAAACAAAATACTTTATTTTTTTGTTTTTTATTGGAATGGAAACTCCATTCTCAAGAAGACCCACGTGTTCGCTCTTCAATATCTAAAGCTTCTAAGCCTATTCTCTGAGGAGATAATAAGGCACAATTAGCACAGACACAAGGCTCCAGTTTAGAAACTGATATAAAAAGAAAAATGATTCTAGTGATTTTTGGTCTCATAATTGCTAGGCTACCACAAAGATGCTATTTTGAAAATTGATTTAAAAGAAACCACTCAGATGGGAATATTTTCATCTCTAATAGCCACAGTACACATGAAAATGAGTGCTGCCTAGATTTTTGTCTAAGAGATAGAGCATGGTGACAATTTTGCCCATTAAATTAAAACTCCACCTCTCCAACTTACCTGCTCTGTGAATCTTCGGAGTTAAATAACCTCTATAAAATGGAAATAAAGTTAGTGTCTACCTCACCAGGCTGTGTTTGATTATTATGACTCGAGTCAGTAATTTGAAAGTTGTTAATATATTCATGTAAGAGGTGTCACAAAGCCTTAGGTTTTGCTTTCAGTAGATCACAATGATTTGGGATATTTTTCTCCTTCTAAAATTACTCATCCCTTTGATCATCATTTAGCTACACAAGTAGATATATTACTTAATGTTTTTAGTTCTTGAGGGTAAAGAACTGGATTCATCATTTACCTTTTATGAGACTGTTTACACAGAGAGTTAATTTAGAAGACAGGTATGAAATGAAAATTAGGTGTCCATCATTGCTGTCAGGTGACCCACTAAAATGCTCATATGACTTTACTGAAAGTATTTTCATAAATACTGCAACTCTAAAATAAATATGTTCAACTCTCTAATTTGAATTATTTAATTAAATCACTTAGATGTTTGCTATGGCTTCATAAGCAATTTATAGTCATCTTGCAAAGACCTAGTAAAACTCTGGGGCTGAAAAAGAATGTGAAGCTCTTACGAAGGGTTAACATTATCTAGTCACTGCTTTAATATTATGAACTTTTCTTCTGACACTTGAAAGATAAAATATCCTTCAATTCAAAACCAACCAAACAAATATCACAACTCATTTGAGCTACCTCCATTCTGTTATCTTTTGCATCCTTATTTCTCCCACTTCTCTGCTGGCTTCAATGTAGCCTCATTAGGTCTTGGAGTGCTCTGGGGCACTTCCCTGAGGGTTAAAAAAGGTTCTAATGAATCTTAGCTTGTAGCCCGTGAACTCACCCCCCATTCAGATTCATTGGAAGCCTACAGATTTTTGAAAAATTTGGACAGGGTGTCAGATTCAGTGGATGGATGGTAAAAGGTTAAAATTTTAGATTTCTATTCCTTATGTCCTCCAGTTAATACCATTAAATGAAGGTAATTACATATTTCAGGGATGGCTTCTAATGCATTTCAGACAGTTTAATGACTCATAGAACACTGAAAATAATAATCCTCATGCCACGGATACAAGGGACTGAAATGAACAAGTGACTCAAATATTCATGCACACAATAGTCTCATCTTCAAACTGCAGCTCTCCTGTTCCTTCTCCCTCTATTCTCTCTCTCCTTCTTCTTTCTTCCCTCCTCCCCTCTTTCTGTTTAGACACCAATTTACTAGAAATGAAAACATCCCCATTATTATTATTGTACTTTTGCACATCTGGTGTATTCCAATCTGATGGAAGTATGTAAATATATCATGCTTAATTAACATTTTAGCATTCTTTCATTTGGAAATCTAATTCAAATATTCTGTGGGGAGAACTCCTCTTTTTGATTAATTTGTGGCAGTTGATACTACCAAACAAACATCAAGTACTCTATCCCAGCATTTTTCCCTTAGCTTTCAGAATTTGCTTTTATGGTACCTATTATTTCCAGATGACAGGACATGGTGCTGAAAAGTATGGGAAAATATGGTTAGACTAATGGGTTTCCTGCCGATTCTGAATTCCGAGGCCATTCTGAATCATTTACTGCGGCTTCTATATTATCTCACTGTTGATTAAAGCAGTGGCAAATTACAGTACTGGAATGTCTTTAGGAGAAATTATCTGATGAACTAGTTCCTGGGGAGATGGAGAAATGTGATATGTCTGTGTACATCATTTTAAAGCAATGCCTTCTGAGATGCAGTCATGAGCATGGATTGGAATTTCCAAATATTGGGCTATCCTGTTCATGGCACATGTATGTCAGGATGCTATCTAACTGAATATTCATTTCCTCACTCTTTAGATTTATAAATTTTCATAGTACCTTCACAGAAGAAGTTTCAAAATTGGAACACCTTTACTGCATTTCTTCATACAGGAAATTTAAAATGGCTTTTTTATAACAGAAGAATGTACAGGAGAATGGGGTAGGGGAAAGAAAGGAAATACGTCTGAGTTGATTAATTATTGGATTTAAAAATATATTTATTATAAATGGTAGAAGAACTTGATTTAAAAATGCATTTTAAATTATGACTGCTTTATGATTTGTTCAAACAGAGATTTTAATGTTGATTGATGGTCTCATAGATGTCTTCCTTGGGATTTGGCAGACAAAACTGATGTCTACGCATTAAATCAAATGCTTCCACATCTTTTACTTATATTACAGCACTCAAAGCACCATTCACAATGATCAGCAAATCTCACTTCCCAGAGCTGTGACAAATGAAATCCACTTATCTCATCCAGATTATATGACTCTTTCCCAAACCTTTTCTTTAGTACATGCCTTCTGAAGCTATGCCGTTATCATTTCAGACATTTTTCTGTTTTATGCATTAATATTTTCCACACATATTTTGTCACCTGATTCATTTTTCTTTAAATTGTCATCAGTATTTAGCAATGGCAATTTTTATGTTGTCTCATGCATTTGACACAAGAAGGACAAAACCTACTTAAATTTCAGTATCTTGTGGTTTCAGAAAGGCACACAGTAGGAGTAGAGAATGAAATACAAATTCTAAAAGAAAGAATCCACATCATTTACATTCAGAATAACATTTGGAGCAAGTTAATGCATATCAAATATTACTAATTTTTATATTATATTAAAATGTATTTTAGTTTTAGTTAGGTGGAGGTGTGTGTCGTCTGTGTGGATATGTGCATGTGAGCATAGGTACCTGCAGAGTAAAAGGTGCTGTACTGTCTAGAACTAGAGTTTGAGGAGTCTATGAACTGCCCAAGGTAGATGGTGGAAAATGAACTTGAACCCTCTGTAGCAAGAGCAGTATATGTTCTTAATTGCCGAGTCATCTCTCCAGATCTTCCTTTTTTTCTGTCAAAGGTAAAGGGGAGCCGAAAAAGTCATATGTACTATGAAATATTGTTACCAGTTTTTACTCTAATAAGTACAGAGACAATTAGGTTTTTCTGTGTAAGATATAGTTTTATGTACTTGGATCATAGTACCATGCCATGTCGGAGGTTGAATTTGAGAGTCCCTTTCAGGTGAATCTATTTGGTATATCTTAGTTACATGGAGGAGTTGATTTAACTTTCATCTATTGTAATGCTGGTCATGGGCCTGTGTTTGTTTGATTCTAGACTCAAACCCCTTGGGATACACAGATTATGCATAATTCATTCGTTCAAGTCTATTTTGGAAGAATACCTGACTTATAAGAGACATCTCACAGATATATGAGACAATTTTTGAGTAGCAGGCAGAATATCATTCACCCTTCCTCCCCAGTGTAGACCAGTGTCTTTGATTTTTCACTCATTTGTTATTTGAACGTATATAAAGTATCTCCTATGACCATCTGTTTAAAATGCATTTTAGTAAATATATGTATTAGGCTAATGTTTCACAGTGTAACATAGGTTTAAATAGACTGTGGAAAGAGATTTTCTTTACTACTATAGAAGAGTTAGAATTTAAGACATTTTGAAGGGCATACTCATGATAAACACAATTTTCTTTAGTGTTGTAATAATCGCTTTAAAATGAAATATTAATATAACTACAAGCTAGAACATGAGATAAGCAAATTATAGCTCATGAGTCAAAACTTTCTTGGTGCTTCTGTGTATAAATAAAATTTTATCAAGTCACTACTGCATTTGTTCATTCCCGTTTTGTAAGCGGATATTGTCCTAAGGCAGGATTGAATCCATGCGAGATATTCTAGGTAATTTGCAAAGCTTAAAATATCTAGCCTTTAAATTTTCTGTCAGTTTCAAACTTGCTGGAAACTTCTGTGAGGATATCTACTACATTTCATCGCAGGAACGGCAGAGTCAGAAGAAGTCAGGTACTTTACTTAACCATCAGGGGCTCAATGAAAAAAAAAATGGAATTACTCTACATATCCTGCTGTTTATTCTAAGTAAATACTAGAGACATTATAGACATTCAACGTGATTCTCCATGTTCACATGATTGCAACCCCTTTAGTGGAAATCCTTGGCAAAAACATAATAGAATCAGTTTATGTAAAGAAATGGACAATATTATTGGGGTCTTTTACTGTCGTTTCTGTAAGCTGCTACTCAGTGATTGAGTAGCAAGAAAACATTACACCCTTGTCTCAACCTTTTCTTTATGTGAAAATTTCCAAGGCTGATGTTAACATCATTAGTAATTTTCTAAAACAGTCTAGCCATGTCCAATAATGTCCCATTTCTGATTAAGAACATGTTATAGGTGTCCTGGAATGATACTGGAGAAAGCCTTAAGCATCATTAACTGAAGGTGATGCTGCAGTATGCCGGTAGCCTATCCCGGCTGCTGACCAGTGCCACTTGCAAGGCCTCTCACGATTTACCTGTGTTTAAAGATGTGTCATGATTCCTTTGAGTTTCTTTAGTCGAATTGTACTGTCATTACAAAGAAGCTAAACCAAGCAGCCATTTAAATCTTTGGTGTTTCTTTTGAAAGACTATAGTTAATATCATAAGAGCTGACAGTGTTTCCTTAGCAACTGAACCAGTGCTAGACTGACTCATCTCTCACTGGTGAGTGTGGTCAGGGCACACAGAACTTGGGGACCGGGTGAAGGCAGAGGATGATCTGGGTTGGGGTTTTGATTTGAGATTTTGTTTCTTAGCAAATTCCTAGGGGTGGGAATTTTCTATTCACATAACATTAAGGTTATTTATGTAACTCGGAGTCTTCTGAACCTAGTCCTGCCAGTCACTCCCTTTAGATTTGGACAGAATGAAATGTAAGAGTTCAATTCATTCTTTACATATACAGTTCCCCTCAAACTTTGTGGTTTCTCTGTTTAAGGAAATAAAGATCTCTTTGTTTTAGGAAAATGTCTTATATTTTAAATGTTTTTATGGGTTGTATAAGGATAGCCTATTTTTATTTTTCACATTTGGAGAATATTGCAAAGTATTATATGTCAGCCTTCATACTGACATGTGATGATTTAAGGTTATTTTTATAAATCTTTAATATATCCCCCAAACAGGGATCCTGATGCTTGTGAGAACACCACCAGATGGGATTTAGTTTACGAAGGAGGTTGAGGCTGCTCAGTGTCTCGGCTCTGTCCCCCTTTGCCTGAGATTCACCTCAGGCCACCCTCTCTGCTGCTTCCATTCATCGTTGCAGCGGATGGTTTTTGGTTTTAGTTGGGTGGGATGATTTTGATGCTTTCTATTGTTCTCGTTACTATTCCTCTGTTATGGATGCCAACCCAGTTTATTTCATATTCTCTGCCATTTATTACTTTTCCAATTACCATTCTCCGTTTTGAGCACTCCTCAAGCATCGGTGCTGTTTTCTGTGATGCTTCCATGCAGAAGTAATTGACCCTGCCACAACACCAAACATGTCTTTCATTATGAATTATTTACTTACACATCTCATCCATTAGTGCCTCACAAATGCAAGGCGCAGGCTGTGTGGCATCTGCCTTGCACTTTTCTTCTCATGCTTTGGGCTCAGCCTCACTATTTTTTTTTTTTTTTACACTGTGCACAAATACTGGGTCACTAGGTGTGTGACCCAAGGTTTTGTAATTTTTAATATCGTTTTGAAAGTGTGTAAGAGACACACTTAGACATATCATATACATGGTAAGAATTTAGAAATGATATTTGAATGAAAAAGGAACTCTGACTATGTTGATATGAATAATATGATCTGTTTCATCACCTTGGGAACAATGTCACATCTTTTCAGTGTGAGTTCTTTTTTGGGCAATTAGTAGAAGCGAGTTTCTATCTCTTGGGTCTTGTCTATACTTCTGAATTACTATATTTTTGCCACCCCAGGAGCAGGCTCTTCAGTTGTCTAATTTATGGTAATCCATAATTCAGTGACATGCAAAATTAAAATGTCACATCTGATCCTAAAAATAGCTACAGAGAATTTAGGGGCTGGGGCTAATTGATTCTTTTGACTCACCATAGTAAAAATATGTACATAAACGTAATATTATTATTTTTATAACATGTACAGTTTGGTAACAAGAGTTTACCATTACTGTACATTCCCAGAACTTATCGACATCTCAAGTTCATATTCTGTACCCATTTATTATGCACCAACTCTAATATTTCCTTTATACAGCTCATCATGAGCGTTCCTCTACTTTCTTTGAATTTGACTATTTCATTTAACTTTTATGGATGTATTTCTATGATATTTTCTCTATTCCAAAATCACGTGTTAGTACGATGTTTTCAAGATTCACATGTACTGTAAAATGTCTCATAATTACTTTTTAAGACTCAATAATCTCACAGTGTTTGTGCAGATATGTTTGCTTATTCTTGCGTCCACCGTTAGATATCTGTATAATTACCACCTTATGGCTACTATGACTAGTGCTGTTGTAAACATTGATGCACTTATACATTTGATGTCCGTCATGGATTGGAAACCAGCATCCTGTGTGTGCTGGACAGTCTTCTGAGATCATGATGCAGTGAAATATCACCCAGGGGAGTGATGTTTTCTTTCAGGGGAGATTGAATTAGTTCTCCTGGAACCTCAGTTAGCTCATATAGCACAGACTATTTTTATAAAAGGCAACACTGTCCTGTCCCTAGTCTGCTTTCCTGTCTCACCATATATTCCCTCTTCTGGAAACTTCAGACATAATGTACCATCGTCAAGAAGGGCCTTAGTAGAATCCAAATAGACAGGGTCCCAAGACACGAGATGCTCAGCCTTCAGAACTATTAGCTATGTCAATACTTTTTTATCATCTATATCCAGTTAGGTATTTTGCTGTGACAATGGAAAATGGACTATATCACTTACTACATTCCAAACTAACATAGGCTGATAGAAATAAATAACTGACTGCACAACAGTTAGCATATATGAGAAGTCCAAAGGGTGCTATCCAAAAGTGAGGATACTGACAAGAATATTTACCATTCCAGATGGTTTTTGTTTTAAAATTACAAAGAGATATTTGCGAAGGGTGTAACGTTAAATTTTATAATTAAGCTACTGTGTTCTGAATCAATATTTTTAGTATGGTACAGATGACAATACTCTGTGCTCTCTGTCCGTGGAACATTCACTTGTGCATTTGACTGTATAGATAGCAT
The DNA here is from genome assembly GCF_907164565.1 of Psammomys obesus. NCBI lineage: Eukaryota > Metazoa > Chordata > Mammalia > Rodentia > Muridae > Psammomys > Psammomys obesus. The sequence goes on along the minus strand of NW_026596051.1, from coordinate 30,153,161 downwards.
GTTTTATCATAGAAACTCGGTATTTAGCTAACCTTTCTAACTCGCTATGTTACTCCATGTTGTATAGGAATTAGAAGACATTCTGAGAGAGAATTTGACTTCTCTCTTTTTAAAATGCCTCAGCAGGTGTATTTATCACTTTAGTATGTTAACTTATATTTCCATCTGTTAATAAAGTTATTTAGCTATTACTTTTGAATACACAGGATGTGCTATATGTGGTGATGGAGTCAGTGTAGGCTCTGAGATCTCGATGGCTTCCTGTTCCATCTTTACTCTTATTACTTTAATATCACTGGAAAATTTTACAACCGTTATGTGTAGGTCTCTTGTATTCCTTCTTCGCTCACTTGGAGACATCTGTCTGTGGAACTGGACCTCTCATTGTTATATCATGTCTTCTAAATCCAAGATTATTTATTTCCTGATTTTATTTCTCGTGTTGCTTGCAATTCAGTGATGAGTGTCTCTTTCTTGTTAATATTAATATTTTAAAATCAAACATTTCAAAATGAAATTCCTGTTTACTTCATTTACACATCCAACCCACTGCCAAAGGTGGGTTTGTAAATAAGTCGTCATTATTAAAGATGTGACATGGATTTTAAAAATCGATGTCAATATGCCATCTTTATACTAAAAGCTGTGAGACCTTGGCTAGATTACGTGTACCATAACTGTTAAACATTTTGTATGCACAAATATTTTGTCTACACTGAAGATAATCTATGCGACATGCATGCCTGGTGCCCACAGAATCCAGAAGAAAGATTCAGATCCTCTGGAGTTACAACTATGAGCTACCACATGGGTTCTCGGAATCAAACCTGAGTCTTCTGCTAGAGAAGACAATGCTCTCTACTGTAAGCCATTGCTCCAACCCAGTTAACAAGTACATTTAAGGATGCTGAGTATACTTTAAGTGTTTCTCAGCTGTTGGATTATCCTCTATTGAGAATTTTCTTTTTAGCTCTGTACACCATCTTTAATTGGATTACTTGATTTGTGCTTTTTCACTTCTTGAGTTCTTTATATATTCTGGATATTAGCCTTCTGCCAGATATAGAGTTGGTGAAGATCCTTTCCCAATCTGTAGGCGGTCAAATTGTTTTGACAACAGTGTCCTGTGCTTTACAGAAGCTTTTCAGTTTCATGAGGTCCCATTTATTGATTGTTGCTCTTATTGCCTGTGCTGTTAGTGTTCTGTTCAGGAAGTTGTCTCCTGTGCCAACGAGTTCAAGGCTCTTCCCTTCACTTTTTCTTCTAACAGGTTTAGTGTGTCTGGTTTTATGTTGAGGTCTTTGATCCACTTGGACCTTCGTTTTGTGCAGGGTGATAAGTATGGCTCTATTTGCATTTTTCTGCGTGGCATGTAGACATCCAGTTAGACTGTTACCATTTGTTGTAGATGCTGTCTTTTTTTCCATTGTATTGTTTTGCCTTCTATGTGAAAAATCATATGTCTATAAGTGTGTGGGTTTATCTCTAGGTCTTTTTAAATTAAATTTTTAGTTTTTATATTAATTATTCATTTTGCATCCCAACTGTAGCCCCTCCCTCATTCTCTCTTAATTCCACCCTCCTTCCCTCATCTCCTCCCATGCCCCTCTCCAAACCCACTGAGATGTGAGGTCCTCCTCACCTTCCATCTGACCCTAGCTTATCAGGTCTCATCAGAAATGGCTGCATTGTATTTCTGTGTGGCCTGGCAAGGCTCCTCCCCACTCTGGGGGAAGTGATCAAATTGCCAGCCACTGATTTCATGTCAGAGATAGTCCCTGAACACACTTGGATACTAAGCTGCCATGTGCTACATCTGAGTGGGGTTCTAGCTTATCTAAGTTATTTTCATGAACAGTCCTTGGTTGGAGTATCAGTCTCAGAAAAGACCCCTGTGCCCAGGTTTTTTTGGATCTGTTGCTCTCCTTGTGGAGCTCCTATGCCCTCCAGGTCTTACTAGATGCCCCTTCTTTCATAAGATTCCCTGCACTCTGCCCAAAATTTGATTATGAGTCTCAGCATCTGCTTTGATGAACTTCTGGGTAGAGTCTTTCAGAGGACCACTGTGGTAGGCTCCTGTCCTGTTTCCTGTTTTCTTCTTCTTCCAAAGCCCATCTCATTTGTCTTTTGTAGTGAGGACTGATCATCTTACCCAGGGTCCTCCTTATTGATTATCTTCTTTAGGTTTAGAGATTTTAGTGTGTTTATTCTATATTATATGTCTAATATCCACTTATAAATGAGTACATATCATGTGTGTCTTTCTGATTCTGAGATACCTGACTCAGGATAATCTTTTCTAGTTCTCACCATTTGCCTGCAAATTTCATGATTTCCTGTTTTTAATTGCTGAGTAGTATTCCATTGTGTAAATGTACCACACTTTCTGTATCCATTCCTCAGTTGAAGGACAACTGGGTTGTTTTCAGGTTGTGGCTATTACAAATGAAGCTGCTATGAACATGGTTGAGCAAATATTCTTGTTGTGTACTTGAGTAAATTTTGGATATATGCTAGGGGTGCTATAGCTGGATCTTGAGGTATCTCTATTCCTAATTATCTGAGAAAGCAGCAGATTGATTTCCAAAGTGGTTGCACAAGTTTACATTCCCACCAGCAATGGAGGAAGGTTCCCATTTCTCCACATCTTCTATTTGATACTGTTGAACCACTATTCTGTTTCTATGCCGTTACCATAAAGTTTTTGTTACTCTTGCTCTATAGTAGAGCTTGAGATGAGGGATGGAGATAACTCCCGAAGATCTTTTATTGTAGTGGATTGTTTTAGCTATTCTGGGTTTCTTGTTATTCCATATGAAGTTGAGAACTTTTCTTTCAACGTTTGTGTAAAGAATTGTGTTGTTAATTCAATGGGAATTGCATTGAATATGTAGATTGCTATTGGTAAGACGACCATTTTTACTATGTTAATCTTGCCAAGCCATGAGCATGGGAGATCTTTCCGTCTTCTGATATCATCTTCTATTTCTTTCTTCAGAGACTGGAAGCTTTTTCATACAGTTCTTTGACTTGCTTGGTTAGAGTTACACCAAGGTATTTTATATCCTATATGGCTATTGTGAAAGGTGTTATTTCCCTAATTTCTTTCTCAGCCCATTTGTCTTTTATATACAGTAGCTCTTCTGATTTTTCTTTTTTTGAGTTAATTTTTTTATCCAGCCACTTTTTTGAAGGTGTTTCTCAGCTGAAGAAATTCTCTGGTAGAATTTTTGGGGTCACTCATGTAAACTATCATATCGTCTGCAAATAGTGATACTTTGACTTCTTCCATTCCAATTTGTATTCTCTTGATCTCCTTTAGTTGTCTTATTGATCTAGCTAGAACTTCAAGTACTATGTTGAAGAGATATGGAAAGAGTTGGCAGCCTTGACTTTTTCTGTCAGGGAAATGCAAATCAAAATGACAGGGATTTCACCTTATACCCATCAGAATAGCTAAGATCAAAACCTGAAGTTACAACATGCTGGAGAGGATATGGAAAAACAGGAATACTACCCCATTGCTAGTGAGAATGTAAACTTGTGCAAGCATTTGAAAACCAATCTGGCACTTTCTCAAACAATAGAAATAGTGCTACCTCAAGATCCAGCTGTACCACTGCTAGGTATATATCCAAAAGATGCTCAAATATAGAACAAGGACATTTGCTTAACCATGTTTGTAGCAGCTTTATTTGTAATAACCAGAACCTGGAAACAACCCAGTTGTCCCTCAGTTGAGGAATGGCTACAATAATTGTGGTACATTTACATAATGGAATACTACTCAGCCATGAAAAACAAGGAAATCATGAAATTTGCAGGCAAATGGTGATAACTAGAAAAGATCATCCTGAGTGAGGTATCCCAGAGTCAGAAAGACACACATGGTATATATTCACTTATAAATGGATATTGGAAATATAATATAGGATAATCATACTAAAATCTGTACACCTAAAGAAGCTAAGCAAGAAGGAGTACCCTGGGTAAGATGTTCAATCCTTATTCAGAAAGGCAAAGGAGATGGACATCCAAAGAGAGAGAAAACAGGGAATAGGACAGGAGCCTACCACAGAGGGCTCCTGAAAGACTCTACACAGCTGTGTATCAAAGTAGATCCTGAGACTCATAGCCAAACTTTTGGGCAGAGTGCAGGGAATCTTATGAAAGCAGGGGGAGATAGAAAGACCTGGAAGGGTCAGGAGCTGCAGAAGAAGAGCAATAGAACCAAAAAAGTCTGGAAACAGGGAACTTCTCTGAAACTGATACTCCAACCAAGGACCATTCACGGATATATCCTAGAACCCCGGCATGGATGTAGGCCATTTCAGCTCAGTGTCCAAGTGACTGGGAACAAGTAATAGAAACAGAGGCTGTCTCTGACAAGAACTCAGTGGCTGGCTCAGCGATCACTTCCCCCAGAGAGGGAAGCAGCCTTGCCAGGATATAGAGGAAGAAAATGCAGCCAGTCCTGATGAGACCAGATAGGTTAGGGTCAGATGGAAGGGAAGGAAGACTTCCTCTATCAGTGGACTGGAGGAGGGGCATAGGATGAGAAGAGGAAGGGAGGGTGGAAGTGGAAGAAGATGAGGAATGGGTTGCTACAGCAAGGACACAAAGTGAATAAACTATATTTAATGAAAAAATAAATTGAAAAAACAAGCATATTTAACATCTACTTTCTTAATCATTGTTTGGAATAATAAGAAATATCACATCAGGATATCTAAAATTATTTTCTCTGTTTTCTTTTCTTTTTTAATTAAAAATTTTATATTAATTACAGTTTATTTACTTTGTATCCCTACTGTAGCCCCCTCCCTTATTCTGTCCTCATCCCTCCCCCCCTCCCATGCCCCTCTCCAAGTCTACTGTTATGGGAGGTCCTCCTCCCCTTCCATCTGATCCTAGCTTATTGCATCTTATCAGGACTGGCTGCATTGTCCTCCGCTGTGGCCTGGTAAGGCTGGGGGAAGGTGTTCAAAGAGCCAGCCAGTGAGTCCATGTCAGACAATCCCTGTTCCCCTTATTAGGGAACCCACTTGGATACTGAGCTGCTATGGGGGAGAGTATTAATTCATATAGAACATGTTTTACAGAGTCAGATACAGTATACTAAACAGTGATAATTTTATTAACATTTAATATCATCATATTTAAATCGAACGGCAAATACTGTTACTTCCATTTTAAATATTTTTCTCATTTTATGTACTTTCCTTTCTCACTTTACCACTCCCATTCAGACTTTTACTTCTTTATTTTCTGTTATGAAGGATTGGATATTTAGTTAGGCCTTAAAACACAGAGAAGCAGCAAAATAAAAGTAATTTAAATGGAAAAAATATTTTAGGTGCACTGAGGTAAGCAATGAGTATTGTCATCAATGACAAGTGAGATTACAGCTCCTACCTGGACAGAAAGAAGAGCATACAGAAGAGTTTGACTGGATATATTGTGAAGTTGTCACATAACTTTCTGTCTGAGCACAAGAAATAACAGGAAATTCTTTTTTTTTTTTTACAGTGCTTGCAAAAATCCTTTATTGATGAGCATTGTACACAATGCCAGGTATATTACAAAATAGAATATGGGGATGTTGAAGATTTTTTTAATTTAATTTTATTTTATTAATTACACTTTATTCACTTTATATTACCCCATAAGCCCCTCCCTCCTCACCTCCTGGTCCCACCCTCCCTCCCCCTTCTTTATGCATGCCCCTCCCCAAGTCCACTGATAGGGGAGGTCTTCCTCTCCTTCCTTCTGATCTTAGAAATAAAGAAGAACCATTTTTGGGCTGAGGAGATGGATCAATCAGTGAAATGTCTGTCTTTATAACACAAGGACTTGTGCTCCATTCTGAGAAGTCATGTAATAATAGAGCATAGTGGTTTGTGTTTGTCATCCCAGGTGAGTGTTTATAATCCTAGTCACAATGTTATAATCCCAGTGCTGGAGAGTGGAAATAAGAGGTTATTTGTGGTTCCCTGGACCATTCACAGGCCTAATTAGCAAGTTCTAGGCTAATGAAAGACTCTCTCATAACAGTATGTAAATGGTGCCTGCCTGAGGAACAATACCTGTAGCTCTCCTCTTGCTTCTATACACACCGACACATGCACACATATGAACTTGTGAATCTTCCAATACTCATGAGTGCGCGCGCACACACACACACACACACACACACACACACACACACACACACACACTTCTTCTTGCTAAGGACCATTCTTTTTTCTTCAGGAACATGTATCTGACGTCAGAATATGACGCTAAGCTTTATGATGACTATTGATTCTGAGGATGGCATTTTATCTCTTTGCCTGACTTACATAAAGTATGCTAATATGTTTACATTGAGTGAATGAATATATGAATAAACCAATTAATAAATGAATTCCTTAACTCTTGACAATCTCCAGAGAAATGCACTTGAAAATTTTGATTTGTGTGTGTGTGTGTGTGTGTGTGTGTGTGTGTATTTAGACTTTATCAGCAAACGTGTAATATTGTTAACTTTTAAATAACTAATAAAACAAAAGCCTCCAGGGTTCCCTTTGTTGGTTTGTTTACTTTAGCATATGGCTGCAAAGTATATTTAGATGTTATAAGAGATTTGATGAAGGTAGGGGTTTTTTGTTTGTTTGTTTGTTTTGTTTTTGTTTTTACCAAGTAGTAATAAACATCAAGAGAATTTTAGGGAGTCTGTATGAATGATATTCAAGTTGAGCCTATAGAGCCTGATGCCCTTGCCATGTCTGAAAAAAAGAGAAGAGAGAAAGAAAGCATGGCTAGTTAAGAGGCTCAGAATGAGATTCCATAAACATCTATATGAATTTGATAATGACTCACTGACTCAGTGTTGTGAATAAAAGCACTTTAGCAATAAATGTGCCATCAGTGATAGCTCATCCATTAGCTGGAAGCAACACACAAACTTCCAATGTAGCCATCTTTTCAAGTTTGCTCTTCTGGAAGGTGCTATGAAGCTATGTTTCATGTATTACATTTTGATCATATTTATCCCACATCACTTTCTCTTGGTCCTTGCTCTCCTCCCTGAGCTAGTGCTCTTTCTTTTTTCATGTCTTGTTTGTTTGTTTTATGACCTTCTGAGTGTAATCAATGTCATGTCTCTGATCATGAATGTGAGTTTACTTACCGATGCAAGGAAAGCTAACTGTGGCTACTAAAGAAAGTGACTTCCTGTCCCCTACAATCAACTGCCAATTACTCCTCAGAGAGCCCTGGGTCCTCATGAGTTCTTTACCCATACATGATGGAATGTTGATGGGCCTAATCTTGTTCAAGTCTAGTACACCAGTTGCTATGGATTTATGTGTGCAATGGCTATGTTTTGTACTGAAGATAGTATTACATGGAACTTCTCCCCATCCTCCAGCACTTTTATATTTTCCAACTCGTCTCCTACAAAGATCTCTGAGAGTTGGGGTAGGAGACTTATATAGATATCCCAGCTAAGGCTGAATACCTAACATTTGACCAGTTATTAGTTTCTGTAACAGCCAACATTCATTTCAAAATTAATTTCAACTCACCAAGGCCTAAATTTATACTAATTCATACTCATAAACCTAAGTATTTAGAAGGACAGCATATTTGTAAGCACAGCATATCTGTTTAGCAAACCAACACTTGTTTGTTCTCTTCTTGAGCCTATGACCTCCCCAACCATTGGCTTTTAACTAGGATTAGCATGAGTTCCTTCCTATGGATCTGGGTTCGCATAGAATTTGAAACCAGTTACCACCCACTGGAGCCATGCTACAATTGCACAAATGGACATGTCTCTCCCGGCAGTTCAGTTGTGCAACACGTTAGGTCCATAGCTGGACAAGACTTTTGATGTCTCTCCCACCTCACAGTCTATATAGTCTCTTCTGACACTGTTTAACTAGTCAATATGAAAGAATCTCCTCCCTCAGTTGGAGCTTGATTTCTGTACATCCTACATTCAAAGCATGAGGCATCTTCAGGTATAGCAATTTAGCCTCTAAGACGATGCTTCCAAATATTTTCTTCTATAAGACAGTTCTTACTTTATATTTTCACTACTGAATAATAGTTTAGTATGCTAGAAGCTCTGACAATCAAATCGGAATTATGAACTTTCCCCTGTGCTTCTGTTGGCTTCTTTTGTTGATTCAGAAACCAGAGATTTAGGACTATTTATGAAAATAACAGTGTGGTTATTATATGAGTCACATAAACTTGTCAACTGTAACACTTGTACAAAGAAGGAGAAAATACTGCGTGCTTATTATGAGTTATGTTTTTGAGAGTACGAGTTTGTAAGTGTTCAAGATTTTTTCTTTTTAAAGGGTACTAATTTTTTTGAAGTTGCACAAAAGATAATTTTCCTACTTAAACAAGTCTCAGTTTTGGAGGCAATAATCCAGTGGTTAAGCACCCATATGAGACCATGTTGTTTGCATTGTAGAAACTACTTTGCCTCCAGTCATTTTGGGGAACATTCTGAATACAAAGCATATAAAATGATTTTTCATAAAGGTTGAAAAATAGCATTAAAATAAAATCTTAACTTAAAAAGTCAACTTATTACTTCAATTTCAAGAAACTTTGGAATGGCAAAGATAATATTTGATGAAGGTTACTGAAAACAATTTCTGTCATTTGAAGGTTGTTAGCCTGTGTTTGCTTCCAAAAAAAACCGAAATGTTCTCTTATTCCTTTAATAATCTATCTCCCTAGATTTGAGATTAGGTAAATTTGTTTACAGCTATTCTGTTACTTCTTTGAGAAGTTAATGCATGTTTTGATCATATTCATTGTTTCTTCTCCATTTCCTCTCAGATCCACCCCCTTCTTTACTCACTCAATGTTGTGTACCTTTTTTTGTCCCATCCAGGCCAATTAGTGTCATCCAAGTGTCTTGAATTTGTGGTCTTCAGTTAGAGCGTGATGAACTCAACAGGGCTACACATTCAGAGGAAATTGACACTTTCTCCCTTAAGAGCTAATGGTTGCTAATAGCTCCACATTCAGGGTCACAGCTACCTTCTCATCTCCCAGTCCATTCTAGGATTTGGTCTGGATTATGCTCATATTGGTCTTATCTTGTGCATGCTGCCACAACCACTCTTATTCATATGTGTAACTATTCTGCTGTGTGTAGAAGGCACTTTTGCCCTGTGGTTTGTTCAACTCCTTTCGCTCTTACATCTTTTCTGTTTCATCTTCCACAATGATTCCTGAACCTTTGGAGGAGGAATGTCACATGCGCGCACACACACACACACACACACACACACACACACACACACATATATATTCTTTTGGAATGGGATGGGACTGAGAGTCTTTTTCTCTACACCTTGATTGGTTATGAGTCTCTTTGTTAATCACTGCATATTGAAAATAGAATCTGTGATGAGGGTTGAGATATGCTTTAATCTATGAGTATAATGATAATTTATTAGGTTTTATTTAATACAATAATCATTTAGCAGATGATTTGTTTTAGGTTCACTCATAGAATTTAGTATTGATCTATCCAGGGGCTTTTGGCACAGTAATTGTGCCAGGTATAGGTTTCCTCTTGTAGGGAAGGCCTTAAATACAATCAGAAGGTGTATTTGTATCACCATACAAATCATGGCATTTGTATCACAATTGTACCAGTGGGGCATGTTGGTCAGACAGACATTGTTATAGGCCACAGAATTCTTAGCTGGATAAAACTGAGAATAACTTTTCTCCCTCAGGAGCATGCATAACAGCTTCCAGGAACTATAAAAACTAGTCAATAGGGATGGAAGTTCCTGGTGAGTACAAGATTAATTTATCTCTCTTCTATGAATTAAGTATACAGTGTCTCCAGCAATAGTGTCTTACAGTCAAGTTCTGGAGGGTAATAAAGAGTTTTGGCAAAAATCTGTAATGTTTGTGGTCCTGTCTCTCTGGCCAGCAAATGCAAAAGAAGTAACCCATTCATTGGGCTCTGTTTTTATTAACTTGTTGCAACTAATAGCATTGCTTTTATATGCTATATGGTAACTCAATTTAAACTATTTTTATGTTTATGTATTAGTATATTTTAGAAAGCTTCTACAGTAGTAAATTCCCATATAACTTTTTCTTAGAAGTTTTTAGTGCTATTTATCCCTCTCAGTTTCCATACTCTAACCAGCCTTCCTCTTCCCAATTCAAATTTCAGTCTTTCTGTTGGTCTATTTCTTTTCAAAATTTATTCATAAAATCTCTTGTGTGGATAAAATAAGTAAAAAGTATAAAGTTGCAGACTAGGAGCTGACACCAAAGACATCACACATTCCCAAAACTGCTAGAGCAAAAACAGGTTGTGGTACAGGGGAAGAAATGAACTGTGTGCAGGTGACCATTTGGGTCCACGTCTAAACATGTTAAAAGTTCACAAGGCCAACAATGTAAACATTTCTTCAAAAGCACATTTTTTTCTTGTTAAAATTTTTTAAATTATTTTTTTATTAATTACAGTTTATTTACTTTGTATCCCCCCTGTACCTTCCTCTGTCCTTCCCTCCCATCTCACCCTTCCTCTTCCCCACCTGTGTTCCTCTCCCAATCCACTGATAAGGGAGGTCCTTCTCCCCTTCCCTCTTTATACGAGGATTTTTTTTTTTGTAATTGCACTAGATCCACATACTGCTTTTTAGAGGGATAGACAGCTTAACTAGATTAATCCTTCAATCTATGAACAAAATTTCAAGTCTATTTTTCTTTTTAAAATTTTTTTCTTCACAATTTATTCATTATGTATCCCAATTGAAGCCCCCTCCCTCATCTCCTCTAGTCCCACCCTCTCTCCTCCTTCCACTCATCCTCTTCCCTTAGTCTACTGAAAGGAGGAGTTTTTCACTATTGCCATCTGCCCATAGCTTGTTAAGTCTCATCTGCTTGGATCTTCTTCCTCCGTGGCCTGGCAAGGCTGAATCATCAGGGATGAGTGATCAGAGACCAGTCAACTGAATTCATGATAGAGGCAGGCCCTACTCCCCTCACTCAGAAATCCACATTGAGACTGTGCTGCCAACTGGCCACATCTGAGTAGGGGGTCTAGGTCTTCTCCATGCATGGTCCTCCATTGGTGCATCAGATTCTGCAGGACACCATGGGCTGGCACTTTCTCAGAAAATTGGGAATAGTACTACCTCAAGATCCATCTATCCCACCCCTGGGCATATACCACAAAGATGCCCAGCATTCAATAAGGACATTTGCTCAACCATGTTCATAGCAGCTTTATTTGTAATAGCCAGAACCTGGAAATAACCCAGACGTCCCTCAGTGGAGGAATGGATACAGAAATTGTGGTACATCTACACAATGGACTACTAGCCTGCTATCAAAAACAAGGAAATCATGAAATTCACAAAATCACATTTTTAAACAGAAGGAGCAAGTGGTTTAACTAAATGTGTATAATCCTTTGGTACAACTGAAATGATGCAGCAAGGTTTACAGTTTTTAAGTTCGCTACTTTTTTTTGTAGCTCACAACCAACATGTGTGTGCATCAGAGTTCCCAGGAAGATCAATGAATCTCTGGTAGTCCCAAACATTATTGTCTTTGCCTTCTATATTAGCTGCCTTTCTGTTTTTGTAACCAAGAGCAACTTAAAAGAGAAGGGAGTTTATGTGAGCTTACAGTTCCTGAGGGGAGACAGTCCACCATGGCAGAGAAGACAAAGCAGCAGAAAGGTCAGGCTATTCTGGAAGCCAGGAAGTAGAGAGATCACATTTCATCATCACACTCCAAGCAGAGAGAGGCAACAGGAAGTTGAACCAGGCAATGAAACCTAAAAGCTTTCCCCAGTGACATACTTTCTCAAGCAAGTGTCCACCTACTAAAGATTCCATACTCTTCCCAAACAGTGCCACCAGCTGGAGACCAAGTGTTCAAACACACAAGGATGGTTCTCATTCAAACCACCACAGTTTTATAATAGTAACTGTGGTAAGACTCACATAGAACTGTGTAGTTTGAACAGGTAGAGCCTGTTTAAAGTCTTTAAGGAAGGCTTTTTGTATAAAAATCTATCTTTTCACAGCCCATGTGTATTTCCAAAATTGTTTTACGCAAAGTTTTTTTTCTTAAGCAAAGGTAGGAGGCCTGTGAGTTTAGTTTCAAAATGTTAGATAAAATATTATGGTGGAACACCGGCTTCTTATGTTCACTGACATGAAGGAAGTACTGGGATATCTGTTATATTGGGCTTGAGGAGACAGTTCGTTGGATAAAGTACTTGAAGCTTAATTAGGTATGATAATTGAGTCTGGAGTCCTAGGACCCACATGAAAATTCAGGCACTGATGTGCACATCTTTAACACCAGCTCTTAGGGGAAAAGGTAACCATATCCTGGGGCTTGCTCAGCCAAAATGGTGAACCCTGGATCTTATGAGAGACCTTTTTGTTTCTTATTTTTTAATAAATTTATTTTTCTTTATCCATATTCATGGTGAGGTATCCCAGAAGCAGAAAGACACACATAGTATATACTCACTTAAAAGTGCATATTAGACATATAATATAGGATAATCATACTAGAATCTGTAAACCTAAGGAAGCTAAGCAAGAAGGAGGACCCTGGGTAAGATGCTCATTCTTCATTTAGAAAGGCAAACAGGACTGACATCAGAAGAAGAGGAGAAGAGGGAACATACAGGAACTTATCACAGAGGGCTTCTGAAAGACTCTACCCAGCAGGGTACCAAAGCGGATGCTGAGACTCATAGCCAAACTTTGGGCACAGTGCAGGGAATCTTATTAAAGAAGGAGGAGATAGATAGACCTGAAGGGGACAGGAGCTCCACAAGGGGAGGAACAGAACCAAAAAATCTGGGCACAGGGATCTTTTGTGAGACTGATACTCCCAACAAGGACCATGCATAGAGATAATTTTATTTTATTTTTATAAATTACAGTTTCTATACTTTGTAGCCCGCTCCCCCACCTCCTCCCAATCCCACCCTCCCTCCCTGTTCTCCTATGACCCTCCCCCAGTCCACTGATAGAGGAGGTCTTCCTCCCCTTCCATTGAACCCTAGACCATCAGGTCTCATCAGGACTGGCTGCATTATCTTCCACTGTGGCCTGGAAAGATTGCTATCCTATCAAAGGGAGGTGATCAAAGAGCCAGCCACTGAGTTCATGTCAGAGACAGTCCCTGTTCCCCTTACTAGGGTACCCATTTGGACACTGAGCTGCCATGGATTACATCTGTGCAGGGGTTCTAGGTTATCTCCATGCATGGTCCTTGGTTGGAGTATCAGTTTCAGAAAAGAACCCTGTGCCTAGATTTTTTTTTTTTTTTTTTTTTTGTTGTTCTGTTACTCTCCTTGTAGAGCTCCTGTTCCCACCAGGTCTTTCTATCTCCCCTTTCTTTCACAAGATTCCCTGCACTCTGCCCAAGTTTGGTTATGAGTCTCAGCATCTGCTTTGGTACCCTGCTGGGTAGAGTCTTTCAGAGGCCCTCTGTGGTAGGCTTCTATCCTGTTTCGTTTCCTGTTCTCTCTCTCTTCTGATGTCAGTCCCGTCTGCCTTTCTGGTGAGGGTTGATCATCTTACCCAGGGTCCTCCTTCTTGCTTAGCTTCTTTAGGTGTACAGATATTAGTATGTTTATCCTATATTATATTTTAAATATCCACTTATAAGTGAGTATATACTATGTGTGTATTTCTACTTCTGACTTTATCTCAAAGTAAGGTGAAGAAGAAATTGAGACAAACATCCTAAGTTTAAACTCTGGTTTACGGCACACTTACAATAGGTGAGCACACAAGCAAACACCAGGCAACATATAACACACATACACAGACACACACACACATACACACTCTCCTTTCCCCCTCTCTCTCTGTCTCACACATACACTGTCAGTTTAGCATTACTTTCTCCCAGTAATCTAAGTGATTACTCAAGGAAAAAAAACCAAAAAACACAAAATGCTTTATATGCCTTATTTCATCTAATTTTGCCTTTCAGGGTGATGCCTGTTTTTGTTAGTTTGTGATACTATAACAAAATACTAGATAGCTTACAGAGAACACAAAGTTATCTTTCCTGATGCTGAGTCTGGTGATTTTAAAATCATTCCACATAATTTGGGAAGGTTATTTCTGTGTTCGAGAGGGCATCTTGATGCCACTTCCTCTGCAGGGATGAACACGTGGTTTTGCATAATAGAAGTAATGGCATAAAGGAGGTAAACCTCCTTTGGTAAGCCATTTTCTAGGAGAACATTGTCCCTTTGGTAAAGGCAGAGCGCTGATGACTCACCTGCGTTCCAGTACCCATCATATTTAACATTTACAGATTGGGCAGTGCCTGAGTTTTGGAGATGACACATCACACAAATGGGTCTGTCATTTTCTTCTGGAACACAGAACACTGTTGTCTTAAGTACACTTTACTTAGGGCCTACTTACTGAGTATAGAGAGATATGCATAAATTTTAACCATCTGTTAAAACCTTATGCTTGAACAAACTCACTGTTTCTTTTCTGTTTTCCTTAATGATGTGACTAAAGCACAGTGAAATTTATGTTCAGTGTTATGCATCTTATGCCTTTATATTTTCATCATGCATGACATATTTATTTCTTATCACTAGGCAGTTTCAAATAATCACTTTTAGAAGCTTCACTATTAGCTATTTTTTTTCTTGTCAACTATGACCACAATTTTTTTCTTGCAAATTTTTGAAAATAGTTTGAAATGATGATGTTGTCGATGTTGTTATATATCAAAGACAAACAATATTCCTAACTTTATTTATATTTTGTTTACATTGAACTCTTGTGGTAGGAAAAGATGAAATATGAATTATTTTATTCTGTGTGCATTTGGTAGCAGCCTGCCACGCTATATTAATGAATTCAGGATGTCCTTTACATGTTTATGAATAATCTTTTCAACTTTTAGAGATGAAAAAACAATACCCACCAAGTAATTTAAAAATATCATGTATATTTTTGAATTTTTAATATACATAGAATGCATCTTCATTATCCTCTCCTTTTTCTCTGAATCCTTTCTTCTTCACAGCATCTCCCACTTCTCTTATAGCTTTTGTATTTTTAGTGAACAACTCCATTGAATTAGGCTTGCTTCCATATGGTGTCACTGAGTGGAGCATAATGTCCTTCGCAATGGCTGTACCTCTGAAAATTTTAACTTTCCATCTACTATCAGACAATGTACGCCAGCAACATCTGAACACGGGATGAGCCATCATGAATCCCACTCCCACACAGGACATACTAGTAACAAACTCAATCCTGTGTGGGCTGTATGCAGGTAACACAGCTGCTCTGAGTTCACTGACAAGAACTGTGTCACATCTAAGAAACAACATCCACAGCACTTTTCTCCACTTTTCCAACATGTTCCCTAATCTTTTGACATTGATGCTTCCTTTAAGGCTAAACAATGAATAGTCATTTTTAGAAGCTTAACTGGTTATGAGTCTTTGCACTAACCATTGCTCATTGCATAAAAAAGTTTCTCTGACCAAGACTGAGAGAAGTACTCATACATTCCATGAGATTTCCAATTAAAAATCATATATATTTCTCTTCATGAAAATGGTTGACACAAGAAGTATACATATAAACACTCTTGAATCTGGACAGAAGAGACAATATGTTAATCTTAATTAAATTAAAATAATGCATCTTTTTAAACATAACACTAGAAATATAATATAATTAAGGAATAATTATTATTTTAAATTTGAAAAGATTTTCACCACACATAAATATTTTTTTGGAATACATCAGAGTAAGCTTATATATGCTGACATCCAAGGATCAACCCTTAACTATATATGGATAACAGACATACTCAAAAGAGTGTCAAGCTTTATTTAAAGAGAGTACTTAATGATAGATTGAAAAAGATTACTTTCCTGAGATTTTTGTCAGGCACTATAGTTTTTTTTAACTTTATATTTATAGAATTCTGTCGGAAAGAATCAGAATGGATTGTGATAAGAGGAAGTTTTCAGTTTTGTCCATTAATTGAACATGGACAATTAATTCAGTAATTTGCTTATGGATAAATATAAGTGGCTACGGGGTTCTAAGTAAATGTATAACATTTCTAACCATTATGGTACTGTATGTATCCCAGCCATTGAAATGAATCTTTAATTCCAGAAACAATTTAAGTTAATCTCTAGTAGAATCGGATATGTACAAATAAAGGTTACATGTGTTAACGTGCAATGGGACCTTATCATTTCACTGAGGTGATAACTCCTATGTACCTGAGAAGACAGACTGTTGCAAAATAAATGCCTTGCAAATAGCTAAATGAAACACTGAATTTAAACAAGGGGATCTAGAGGAATAATGCACATTTGAGCTGGAACCAAAAGGGAAAGAGTTTGCAGTGAACAGTGGTGTTGATCAGCATGCTGGGATTTAATTAGAAAGAAGAGAGAAGATAATATCTAAGTGAGACAATTGACAAATTTACTTGTTTATTTGGGGGTGAAGAGTAGGTACACAAACAGGGGCAGAAAGATGAGAGAACCCCTATTGGAAAGGTGCTATTTGGTAATGTTTCCTGTGATAATAAGATTGGTGGCAAAGTATATGATTTTCAGGCTTCAAAATTTGGGATAACAAATTATAGACAGTAAGAGTAATGCCAACTTATATCATTTTAAAACACGTGATTATAAAGAAACTATAAAAATGGAACATTAAGAAAAGACCTATTCCGAGGTGACTCAGAACCATTTGGTGCTCGGTGTGCTGGGATCTGGAAAGAAATTCAGGCTTCGATTTCTGCTTCAGTGAACCATGATCTGCTTTGCAGTTCCTCTTTATTTCCCTAGTGCTGACTGAATAAGTGAATGGAAAGGTGAATGTTGAAAACAGTGAAAAGAAAACATGGTTACCTCAAAAAATCAACCAAGTTTATCTTAAATGCTTTTCATGTACAGTTTTCTGTTAGAAGGAGTAGGAAAAAAGGAAAAATAAACACTTCTTTTTTTGGAGGGATAAACTTTCATTTTTATTTGAACAGGAATATTTTTGCTAAATTTTTATTTTTTATATTAATTACAGTTTATTTTGTTTGTATCCCTGCTCTAACTCTCTCCCTCATTCGCTCCCAAACCCACCCTCCCTCCGTCATCTCCTCTCTGCCCCTCTCTAAGTCCTCTGATAGGGGAGGTCCTCCTTCCATTCCCTTCCCTTCCATCTGATCCCAGCTTATCAGGTTTCACCAAGAAAGGCTGCAATGTCCTTCTCTATGGCCTAGCAAGGCTGTTCCTCCTTCAGGGCAGGGGAGAGGTCAAAGAGCTAGCCACTGAGTTCATGTCAGACACAGTCCTGTTCATCTTACTAAGATACCGATTTCGATACTGAGTTGCCATTGACTACATCTGAGCAGGGGTACTAGGTTATATCCATGCATGGTCCTTGGTTGGAGAATCAGTCTCAGACAAGACCCCAGTGCCCAGATATATTTGATTCTTGTGGAGCTCCTGGAATCTCCAGGTCTTACTAACTCTCCCTTCTTTCATATGATTCCTTGTACTTTGCCCAAGGTTTGGTTATAACTCTCAGCATCTGCTTTGATACACTGCTAGGTAGAGGCCCTCTGATCATGCTTTGTTGTATGTTGATATATACATACATGCTATACATATTTACATCATATCACTAAAATTAACTATTGAGATAATGCACCTATAGTCAATTGGCAATTTCTGGGTAATATTTTTTGTTTTTTAAATATATAGAAACCAATATTATAAATGGAATAGAAGATCAATTATGAATCAGACTAAGTTTGAATTTAAGTTCAGATATTATTGGTTGTATAACATTGATCAATCTGTCCCATCCTATGTACATCAATATTTCAAGACAAGATAAAAAAATTGAGCTGCGGGATCTGAGACTGTGATTCTCAGTCCTGAGATTCTCCTGGGTCCAGCTCAATAAGGTCTAGCAGCAAGTTCTATCACCGGCGCCCCCCCCCCACCCCTGGCAGAGAAACACCAGCTCAGGATCCAACTGAGAAACCCCAACCCCTGCTGGCACTCTCCTGAGAGCACCTCCATAAGCTTGTCCTAGCAGAGGGGAAGGTCAGAGGGGAAGGACAGAGAGGCACCCTGCCAAGGACACAGCACCCTCTCTCCAGCTCACCCAGTGGCCCCCAGCAGAGAAACCCAAGCTCTGGATCTGAGGACACTCAACCCTACCTGGTACTCTCTCGGGATCAGCAAACATAGATTCTACTGCCAGGCTGCTTCTGGCAGAGAGAACTGGGCCCCGGATCTGTGATTGAGTACACTCAACAATGTACTCTTTCCCGCGCCACCCACGGACCAGACAACATAACCCCTCCTGGCAGAGGGAAAGGACAAAGAGGCAGCACACAGGAAAGGTGGACACAGAGTCCTGCGGCCACAGTGTCACAGAGCTGACTGTTAGCCTACCTGTGCACTTCCGCAGCAGGACCAAATCAGAGAGTAGTGAGCAAGGGGAACCCCTGTGCATTCCAACTGGTCCTGCAAGAGAGTGAGTGAGCCTTCTAGGGAGAGATGGCCCCAGACCTAGGGCCTCTCCACAGAAGCAACCAGACGAGATCCCTGCCACCCACACCCCTAGTGTGGGCATCATAGAGATTCTTGGGATAGCGACCCCAACATTGAAGCCTCTGCTTTTCGGGTCCACCAGTGTAATCCAGGCAAACAATCCCTGGATCTCAGTCAGAACTGCATAATAGTGGCTTGCAGCCCACTGCAATAGTCAGAGAATCCACACATGCAGACTGCTCCGCTAAAAGCACACACGAATAGCGCCAGCGTCACATTCCTTACCTAGGAAAAACTGGAACCACAGTGCACACTCCCAAACCAGTGAACCTCTCTCATCTTCCTGAAAAAACAGTCCAGAAAAAAGAAAGAGAGGATCATAGCCCGAACTACAATCTCGAGGAACAAACAGGATTATAAATAACCAGATGGCTAGAGGCAGATGTAAGAACACTCCCAACAAAAATCAGGACATAATGACCTCACCAGCAACCCCGCAAAACAATGGACACTTCAATTCACTAGAAATACAAGAAAACGACCTCAAAACTATGTTTCTCCAGCGATTAGAGGCCCATAAAGATGAAATGAACAAAGCCCTCAGAGAAATAGCCAAAGAAATCGAGACTAACCAAGAGGAAACAAATCGTGCTCTCAGAGAAATGACCAGGAAAATTGAGGCAAACAAAGAAGAAATGCACAAAGCTCTCAAAGAAATGTCCACACAAATGAAGGCAAATAAAGAAGAAATAAACGAAGCTCTCATAGAAATACAGGCAATTATACCCAAAGAAGTGGAGGCACAATTAGTGATACATAGAGAGGAAACGGACAAAAAAATAGAAGCTATCATTGAAAAGCAGGAGTCCACATTCAAACAAATGAACGAAATGGTGCAAGACATGAAAACAGAATTAGAATCAATAAAGAAAACACAAATAGAGAAAAACCAGGAGCTGGAGAACATAGAGAAAAGATCAGGCACTACAAAGGTAAGCATCACCAACAGAATACAAGAGATGGAAGAAAGAATCTCAGGAGCCGAAGATACACTTGCGGAAATTGACACGTCTCTCAAAGAAAAAATAAAATCAGAAAAGTTCCAAACACAAAACATCCAAGAAATCAAGGACACCATGAAAAGACAAAACCTAAGAATAATAGGAGTAGAAGAAAAAGAAGACATCAGGCTCAAAGGTCCGGAAAATATTTTCAAGAAAATTATAGAAGAAAACTTTCCCAACTTAAAGAAGGAGATGGCCATAAACATACAAGAGGCCTACAGAACACCAAGTTGACTAGACCAGAAAAGAAATTCTTCACATCACATCATAGTCAAAACATTGAACCTACAAAACAAAGAAAAAATTCTAAAAACAGCAAGGGAAAAAGGCCAAGTAACATATGAAGGTAGACCTATCAGAATCACACCAGATTTCTCAACAGAAACTATGAAAGCCAGAAGGGCCTGGACAGAAATCATACAGTCCTTAAGGGACCACAGATTCCAACCCAGACTACTATACCCAGCAAAACTTTCAATCAACATAGACGGAGAATTCAAGATATTCCAAGACAAAACCAAATTTAAACAATATCTACATAGTAACCCAGCTCTACAGAAGTTACTAGAAGGGAAACTCCAAACCAAAGAAAACAACTACATCTAAGGAAACAGAGGAAATAGATAACCACATAACAAAAAAACCAAAAGAATAGAAGCAATGAAACTCAGTGACACCACCAACCCCACATCTAAAGTAAGTAACAATTGTTGGTCACTATTATCTGTCAACATCAACGGACTCAACTCCCCAATAAAAAGACACAGACTAACAGAATGGTTGCGGAAACAGGATCCAACATTCTGTTGCATCCAAGAAACACACCTATGCAACAAAGATAAACACTACCTCAGAGTAAAGGGCTGGAAAAATGTCTTTCAAGCAAATGGCTCCAGAAAACAAGCGGGAGTAGCCATCCTAATAATTAATAAAATAGACTTTCAACCCAAGTTAATCAAAAAAGATAAGGAGAGCCACTATATTCTCATCAAAGTAAAAATCCACCAAGAGGACATCACAATTTTGAATATCTATGCCCCAAATACAAGAGCACCTACATTCGTAAATGAAACAATATTAAAGCTTAAATCACACATTGATCCTAAAACCCTAATAGTGGGAGACTTCAATACTCCACTCTCACCAAGGGACAGATCAACTAGACAGAAAACAAATAAGGAAATAAAAACACTTACAGAGACCCTAAATCAAATGGACCTAATAGACGTCTATAGATTTTTTCATTCAAACTCAAAAGAGTATATCTTATTTTCAGCATCGCATGGAACCTTCTCCAAAATAGACCATATAGTTGGTCATAAAGCAAGCCTCAACAGATACAAAAAGATTGAAATAATCCCTTGTATTCTATCTGACCACCATGGACTTAAGCTGGACCTCAACAACAACAGAAATAACAAACAGCCTACACGCACATGGAAACTGAACAACTTGTTACTCAATGACAGCTTGGTTAAGGAAGAAATAAAGAAAGAAATTAAAGACTTCCTAGAATTCAATGAAAATGAAGGCACAACATACCCAAATTTATGGGACACATTGAAAGCAGTGCTCAGGGGAAAATTTATAGTACTAAGTGCCTGAAAGAAGAAATTTGTAACATCACATACAAACAACTTAATGGACCAACTGAAAACCCTAGATAAAAAAGAAGCAGATACACCCAAGAGGAGCAGACGGCTGGAAATAATCAAACTCAGGGCTGAAATCAACCAATTAGAAACAAAAACTAGTTTCAATAAAACTATTGAAAGAATCAATGAAACAAAAAGCTGGTTCTTTGAGAAAATCAACAAGATAGACAAACCCTTAGCCAAACTAACTAAAAAGCAGAGAGAATCTATCCAAATCAACAAAATCAGAGATGAAAAGGGTGACAGAACTACAGACACTGAGGAAATTCAAACAATCATTAGGTCATACTACAAAAGCCTATATGCCACAAAATTTGAAAACCTGAATGAAATGGACAGTTTTCTTGATAGATTCCATCTTCCAACATTAAGTCAAGGTCAGGTAGAAAGACTGAACAGCCCAAATCCCCCAAGGAAATTGAAGCAGTCATTCACAGTCTCCCCTCCAAAAAAAAGCCCTGGACCAGATGGTTTCAGCTCGGAATTCTCCCAGACCTTCAAAGAAGTGCTCACACCAATTCTCCTCAAACTATTCCACAAAATAGAAACAGAAGGTACATTGCCAAACTCATTCTATGAAGCAACAGTCACCCTGATACCTAAACCACACAAAGACCCAACAAAAAAGAGAACTTCAGAACTATCTCTCTTATGAACATTGACGCAAAAATACTCAATAAAATACTTGCAAACCGAATCCAAGAACACATCAAAGATATCATCCACCACGACCAAGTAGGCTTCATCCCAGGCATGCAAGGGTGGTTCAACATATGGAAATCCATCAATGTAATCCACCACATAAACAAACTGAAGGAGAAAAACCACATGATCATCTCCTTAGATGCTGAAAAAGCATTTGACAAAGTCCAACACCCATTCATGTTTAAAGTCTTGGAGAGATCAGGAATACAAGGCACATATCTAAACATAGTAAAGGCAATGTACAGCAAGCCTATAGCCAACATCAAACTCAATGGAGAGAAACTTAAATCAATCCCACTGAAATCAGGGACAAGACAAGGCTGCCCACTCTCTCCCTACCTCTTCAACATAGTACTTGAAGTCCTAGCCAGAGCAATAAGACAACTAAAGGACATCAAGGGGATACAAATCGGAAAGGAAGAGGTCAAAGTGTCACTATTCGCAGATGATATGATAGTATATATGAGCGACCCCAAAAATTCAACCAGAGAACTCCTCCAGCTGATAAACACCTTCAGCAAAGTGGCAGGATACAAAATCAACTCAAAAAGATCAGAAGCCCTCCTCTATACCAAAGACAAAAGGGCCGAGAAAGAAATTAGGGAAACAATACCCTTCACAATAGCCACTAATAACATAAAGTACCTTGGGGTGACACTAACCAAGCAAGTGAAAGACCTGTTTGAGAAAAACTTCAAGTCTCTGAAGAAAGAAATTGAAGAAGATCTCAGAAGATGGAAAGATCTCCCGTGCTCATGGATTGGTAGGATTAACATTGTGAAAATGGCCGTCCTGCCAAAAGCAATCTACAGATTCAATGCAATTCCCATCAAAATTCCAACTCAATTCTTTACAGACCTTGAAAAAAGATTGTCAGCTTCATATGGAGAAACAAAAAACCCAGAATCTCCAAAACAATCCTGTACAACAACAGATCATCTGGAGGTATCTCCATCCCCGATCTCAAGTTGTACTACAGAGCAATAGTAATAAAAACTGCATGGTATTGGCATAAAAACAGAAAGGAGGATCAATGGAACCGCATAGAAGACCCAGAAATAGAAGACCTATGAATACTCAATATTTGACAAAGAAGCCAAAACCATTCAATGGAAAAAAGACAGCATCTTCAACAAATGGTGCTGGACCAACTGGATGTCTTCATGCAGAAAAATGAAAATAGATCTATATTTATCACCCTGCACAAAACTAAAGTCCAAGTGGATCAAAGACCTCAACGTAAAACCAGATACTCTAAATCTGTTAGAAGAAAAAGTGGGGAACAGCCTAGAACTCATTGGCACAGGAGACAATTTCCTGAACAGAACACCAACAGCACAGGCTCAAAGAGCAACAATCAATAAATGGGACCTCATGAAACTGAAAAGCTTTTGTAAAGCAAAGGACACCGTCATCAAAACAAAACGACTGCCTACAAATTGGGAAAGAATCTTCACTAACCCTTTATCTGACAAAGGACTAATATCCAGTATATACAAAGAACTAAAGAAGCTGAAAAGCAGCAAACCAAGTAATCCAATTAAAAAATGGGGAACAGAGCTAAACAGAGAATTCTCGACAGAGGAATATCGAATGGCAGAGAAACACTTAAAGAAATGCTCATCCTCATTAGCCATCAGGGAAATGCAAATCAAAACGACCCTGAGATATCACCTTACACCCATCAGAATGGCCAAGATGAAAAACTCAAGGGACAACACATGCTGGAGAGGTTGTGGAGAAAGGGGAACCCTCCTCCACTGCTGGTGGGAATGTAAACTGGTACAACCACTCTGGAAATCTATCTGGCGCTTTCTAAGACAATTAGGAATAGTGCTTCCTCAAGACCCAGCTATACCACTGCTAGGTATATACCCAAACTTTGCTCAAGTACACAAAAGGGATATTTGCTCAACCATGTTTATAGCAGCTTTATTTGTAATAGCTAGAACCTGGAAACAACCCAGATGTCCATCAACGGAGGAATGGATACAGAAATTGTGGTATTTTTACACAATGGAATACTACTCAGCAATCAAAAAGGAGGAAATCATGAAATTTGCAGGCAAATGGTGGGATCTAGAAAAGATCATCCTGAGTGAAATATCCCAGAAGGAGAAAGACAAACACGGTATATATTCACTTATATAGACCTATAAGATATGATAAACATAATGAAATCTATACACCTAAAAAAGATAATCAACAGAGCGGACATGGGGTAAGATGATCAATCCTCGTTTAGAAAGAAAGATGGGATGTGCATTGAACATATGACAGGAGTCTACTGAGCGCATTTGAAAGACTCTAACTAGCAGTGTTTTCAAAGCAAAGACTCATGACCAAACCTTTGGCAGAGTACAGGGAATCATAAGAAAGAAGGGGAGTTAATTTGATGGGGAAAGGATAGGAGCTCCATAAGGACCAAATATATCTGGGCACAGGGTCTTTTCTGAGACTGACATGCAACCAAGGACCATGTATAGATATAACCTAGAACCTCTGCTCAGATGTAGCCTGTGGTATCTCAGTAACCAATTGGTTTCCCATAGTGAGGGGAACAAGGACTATTTCTAACAGGAACTCAATGACTGGCTCTTTGGCCTCCCCACCCCCCCAAGGGAGGAGCAGTCCTGTTAGGCCACAGAGGAGAGCTTTGCAGTCAGTCCTGAAGATACCTGATAAAACAGGATTAGATGATTGGGGAGGAGGTCCCCCCTATCAGTGGACTTTGAAAGGGGCATGGTGGAGATGAGGGAGGGAGGAGGGACTGGGAGGGAATGAGGGATTGGGACACGGCTGGGATACAGAGTTAATAAAATATAACTGATAAGAAAAAAATAAAATTCCAAAAAAAAAAATTGAGCTGTCTAGAACTTTATTGTTCCTTTTCTTTATTGTTATTTTATAAAATAAACCATGAGATGTAGAGAAGATAGAGTCTACCAGTCATATTATGAACGCAGGCCAAAATAGTTCATGATAATGAACACTCTAAAGTGTCTCCCCTCATTCAGAGTGAATCTGAGAAGCTTTGTAATAAAAAGACGAGACCTCTTTAGCAATACCGTTGTTTGATGATTCGACATAGGGTAACATCTAATTTTTTTTTCTGTATGTCAACAGCATACCTCCTTATCGTCCTCTAATTTAGAAGATCATTCTTCCCCAAGGAATTTTATTTTAACAACACAGAATAATTTGTAACATAATATGTATTATTATATTTTGGATTTCTAGTGTTGTCTAAAAGAGCTTTTAAGGCTCGCTATTATGATGTCGGCCATTTGATAGGTACCCTTGAAAGGTATGGCCATCTGAGTGGTTCTGAACTAATAAAAAATATGTCTTACATGAGATTATGAGACCCTAACTCTTGGAATTTACTGGGCATAAATGGAGCCAGTTTCGCTCAGCCATGATCTTCCAGTATAATGTGTCAACCCCTTGTCATGGTCATGAAGCAATTGGAAAAATTAATCATGGATCAAAATCTCTAAAATTTTAAACTAAAGTAAAATGTTCTCCTTATAGACTAATTCTCCTCAAGTACACTGTTACATTGGTGGAAATTACATACTTGCTCTGAAATGTATCTTATCATTCAAGAATATCATAGTTCTTTTTTATTATAATCATGAAATGTCTATTACATCTCACAGAAAGACATTAGAGTGAATAGATTTCAGTAGAGCAGAAGTTTCCTCAGTCTGGGAACACTTTCCAAGCAGTAGATATCAATGCGTTTCCAACTGTGACACATCTGATCACAAACTCTCATATGTGTGCGTTTCACATACATTCATGCTCGTGTAGGTGAGACTGAATTCTAGAAAGCTGGTATAGACAAAATGAGAGAATGATTAGCATAGGAGTGTATGTACAGTAATTTTTTCGAGGCTTAGAAAATTCATCTAGACTCACCGAATAACTCTCCTCCAACTTTTCAGGATTTCCTTAGGAGAACTGCCTATGAGATTTTGGGAATTCTTGTGACAACTTCTCTAAGTGTTTACCCACACAGAAGCTGTATTTTGAAGAAATGGAGCGACATTAGTCAGCCACACCTATGGGAGTAACTCCATGCTCTAGTTACTTGTGATACAACTATCACAAAACCCTTAGACATAAACCACTTACAAAACAAAGTCCAATTTATCTCAACATTCCAGCGGACAGTCCGTCCCATTAGGGAGTTCCTGGCGGCAGGAGAGTGACATAGCTGCTCACAATGCATCTGTCATCAGCAAGGCATGTGCTTGTGTTCACTTAGCTTTTCTTTTCCTTTTCTCAATAAGTACAGGATTTCAAACCATGTGATGATATCTTCCATATTTAGAAATGCTCTTTACACCACGACTAACCTAACCTACATATTATTTCAGATACATGTCAAGGTATTTGTTTTCTAAATCCAATCAAACAAGAGCAACCATTATACTCAACAGCATCGATTAACACATTTTTAGAGTAGGTAGAATCATTTCATTGATTCTTGTTCATGCTGACCTATCTTGGGATAAATAGATATTTGTTCCTATTCCTCAGAAAAAAAAAAATCCTAGAGTAAATTTTAAAATAAATGTAAAGTAGCTTTAGACTTTTATAGTTTAATATTTTTAAACAATCACTTGCATATTGCTTACACTGTACAGATATAGACTACTGAAGACATCTGAGTTGTCTATAGAAATTTGGGCCAGATGACACAATTGCCTTAATAAGTGAGAAAAGTTGTTACAAAGTTTGAAGCACTGTCTTCAACAAAAGAAACTGATTTTTATTAATTTTCTGGAAAACTTTTCAATAGGTAAAGACCAAAATTCTCTGGGTGCCAATATGACCTTGTACCCATTAAAATTGCTCTTTAAGCTCTTCATTTCCCTAATGACTCCCATGTGTTCACAGAAACTACACAACTCAAGCTGAAAGTTTAAAATTGCTATTCTGTTAGAAAGAAGAGTAAACCTGCTAAATACAGAAAATGCTGGTTTTCATTCCAGGTGTAAACACTTTCTTATTTAAATTTATGGGTTTTGAATTTTTTCTTCTTCTGCTTAGTGGAGAAAATAAAATATCTATATTAAATATTTTTCTGTTGCTGTGATAAAACACTATGAGCAAGGAAAAGTATAGAATGAAGGGTTTATTTGGACTTTCAATTATTTTTTAATTAAATTTTTATTTTTTTACCTTAATTACATTTTATTCACTTTGCATCCCAGATGTAGCCCACTCCCTCATTCCCTTCCAGTCCCATCTTACCTCCCTTATCTCCTCCCATGGCCCTCTCTAAGAGCACTGATAGGGGAGGTCCTCCTCCCCTTTCATCTGACTCTAGCAAATCAGGTCTCATCAGGACTGGCTGCATTCTCCTCCTCTGTGGCTTGGCAAGGCTGCTCCTCCCTCGGGTGAAGAGGGGTCAAAGAGCCAGCCACTGAGTTCATGTCAGAGACAGTCCCTGTTCCCCTTACTAGGGTACCCATTTCGATACTGAGCTGTCATGGGCTACATCCGAGCAGGGATTCTAGGTTATATCAATGTATGGTCCTTGGTTGGAGAATCAGTCTCAGAAAAGACCTCTGTGCCCAGATATATTTGGTCCTTGTAGAGCTCCTGTCCTCTCCAGGTCATACTAATTCCCCCTTCTTTCATATGATTATCTGCACTCAGCCCAAGGTTTGGTTATAACTCTCAGCATCTGCTTTGGTGTATAATTTCCCATCGTGGCAGGGAGGCAAGTCAGCAAGCAGCAGGCATGGCTACTAGATCAGAATGCAGATAGCTCACATCTCAGACTAAAATAACAAAACAGAGAGGAAAATTAAAAATGGTGTTTTTTTTTTAAATTCCAAAAACCTGCCTTTAGTGATATGCTTCCTCCAAAAAGACCACACCTTCTAAACTTATTCAAACAGTACCACCATCTGGTGACAAAGTATTTAAATATCGGAAACTATAAAGATTCTCATTCAAACCTCTATACCATATTTGAACGGTGAGGATGAGAATCCAGAAATGATACTTAATAATAAATTTTATATCTATAATTTCTCTCTTTATTTCTGATTTCATGCAGATATTCTATTTTTAAACTTTTGTGTTTAGTTTATAGTATTTACAGGACAGGAATTTTTGGTTCTTTGATGTCAAGGATATTTCTTCTATCTTCAAAACATCCTAAAAACTCAAAAATTGAAAATTATATTCAGAAGCATTGGAACCGGAGAAGGAAAAGTTTGTGAAACTAAGGGATATAACTAGTGACTGGCAGTGAATAGATCTTAGTTGGAACAACCACTTTGCATGTGTATTTTTGCATGTAATTTCCAACATGTTTATTTTGAAGTATCCAAACATTACTCAAAAACACTGATACAAATATAAACAAGCAGGATTTTATATCTGCCTTTCGGTTATAAAGCATGAAAACTATAAGAAGTAATTGAGGTGGAGGAGATCTGGAGTGGGAGAGAAGTGTTAATCAAACTATCAGTCTAAAACCTTCTCTCTTAAGTTTCTACTGAAGCTTTCTAATAATGATAATAGCACTGCAAATGTTACATCTTTTCCAATGTACTTATTGCCCAAGTGAGAAGAGTTGGAGTAGATAGCTTATTGGTTTTCTACTTGGAAGCTCTGCATCCTTGCTAGGGTTATGAATTGTATTATATCTCACAAAAGTGGCTCAAAAAAAGTGAGTAGAGCTGAAAACAAAGTCTTTCCAAAAGACTTATCAAGTCAATATGAGGTAGTTAATAGGAGCTCCAATCCATTAGGAAAAGTGTCTTTATGAACATGAACATAGGTTTCAGACCTTTTTCCTTGCTTCTCTTGCTGTTCGGGTGACACTCTGAGTTATAGGACATCTTATATTTATTCTTTGTCATCTTGAAAGAAATAAGAGTCTGGACACCTGAGTCCCCCCTGCTTATATTTCTCCACAACTTCAGAAAACCTTGAAGCCTCTTTGCTAAGCTCCCTCAAAATTTAAAAAAAAATCATGTTATCCACACACTGAAGTATTTTTTTTTTCTATTTGAGAGCTGAATTTTCTGTCTCATGAATAAAACCATATAATATCTTGTCTTGGTGATTACAATTTGATTATTAGCCATGTGGCATAGCTCCTGTCCCTAAACCCAACTTTGAGGCTGTAGAGACCGGCCTGGACTACAGAGTAAGTTCCATGGCAATCAAGGTAATTTAAAGAGAGCCTGACTCAAAAGAACATAAATAAATAAATCCCAAGTGTAGTTTATCTGTTTTATATTGACACCTCTACATGACTTCCTAGAAACCCTAATACTGGAGTGATTTCTAACATTTATTCCTGTTGATTGAAAGCCAACCAAGTAGTACCCATCACTATCAAAAGGTATAGGGAGTTTATATAAGCAAGAATCACAAGTTTCAATATATATGATGGATTTTGAAAGACGAATAAGAAATTCAAGAGTCATATTCTTGGGCAGAGGAAAGAGCAAACATAAAGATGTCAAGCTTTGACTCTGTGTGCCACATTCATCTTTGAGAATTGTTACTATTTATTTTCAAAGTAGTTATGGCCCTGTGTACCCAGGTAGAAGTAACTTAAGATCTGTTTCTTGTTAAAATGGTTGTGGTCAATAGAGAATAAAATAGCCAGAGTAAAGATCTTGGCTTGAGAATGGAAGACATGGGTGTTTCTTATTCAAATTAGATTGGTGGCCCTAAGTTATCATTCTTAGGACTAACTGAGAAAGAAAAAGAAAGAATAGCATGTTCATCATAAGTTTTAGAATTGCAGTATCATTTCTAGCCAAGAGATAGAAAACAGGGTAGTTCTTAACAATTACAGAAGACCAAGAACTAGGAATAAACCAAAGGGGCAGATTTTCATTCTAGTAACGAACACTAAGTAAACAGAATCAAGACATATAGTTTAAATGCCATTATTCAGAATCACTTTTCTCCAATTAATTTACAAATCACAAAAACACAAGATTTGTGCTCAAAATTATTGGTTGAATTTGGGATGGAGGTGAACTTAATACACACAGAAATCAAACTAGTAAACAGACAAAATCACAAATACTCAGCCTCATATCCATTGTCTTTGATTAAGATTTTCAAATGTGGGTAACATATCCCTTCAGTTTTCTGTCTCGTCACTGTGTTTATGTAGTTACAGAAATATATTTATAATTGTATGAAAAATACTGAATTCCCATATTGCACACATAGTTCAATAAAAACACTTCTTTATGTAAGACCCATACCTTTTCTCATGCTGATCCTTTATACCACTCACATTCCCCTTTCCAAGTCAGGTGAAGTTCAACTGTGATGCAGAATCATACTATTCTGTTGACTTTACATACTATTCTGTTGACTTTATGATAGAGACCTATGGCATTAAGTGAAGCTGTGAACTTATATGTGTTTTGGTGACATATTTTGGAACAAGAAACCATTGAGGCACAAATATAGACTTGCTTGCTCAAACCAGGATGATATTATCTCTTCTATTCATTTGCTGAACTTTTATCAACCTCAAGTACTGATTTTCACAGATGGGTCAGATTATTTTTTTGAGGGGGGACCTTACTGCATGAACTCAAATGTCTGATGTTGACACAATTCATTCAGAAAGTACCATGAGGAAGTGGGCATTGGTAGGTTAGAAGCAATATTCATCTTGGGTATATTTTTTTCCTGGCCAGGGCACAAGAGTAAAACTGATTTGTGTGTGTGTGTGTGTGTGTGTGTGTGTGTGTGTGTGTGTGTGTGTGCTAAGAGAGAGAGACAAATAGAAAGAGAGAGAGCACAACAAGTGTGCTCTCTCAAACAAGTGTGTGAGAAAGGTGGAAGCAGTTTCTTTGGAAAAGCCTCCAAAAAAAGCAAATATAGCTAATCCAATACAAGAAGTGTTAGGGTTCAAATAAAATGGTGAGGATAGAGAGGAGAATGAGAATATAAACTGAATATGCACACAAGGACAGATGAGTGACCAAAACAAGGAGCCAGAACAGAGTGAGGCTGGGGGTGCTGAAGGTGTTTCAGGGAACAAAGAAAACAACCAGAGTAAATACAGAGCAAAAGAGAACATTTCATAGAGTTAATCTTTCCTCTATAACACCCAAAAGAAATCAATGGAGCATCATTATAAATAAGTAGTTATTGCTGTCACAAAGTAAGATAGGAGAGTTTTTAATAATCTTACAAAGAATATAAAAAAAATCAGAAGGAACACAATTCTTTACAATGGGATAATGAAAACCATTTGACTAACATCAGGAGAAAGATAAGGATGACAAGACTCATACTCACATTTTATTGATATTCATTGTACAATAGGATAAGTAGGTCTAAAAGATACAAAACTGGAAATGAATAAAAATATTAATGTATAGTAATGTACATAGAAAAATCCAGCATAATCTAAAGTTCCATTATTAGAAATAACAAATAAATATAATAAAGTATATGGAAATAAAGTGAATATGCAAATATGCAAACTTATTATTTTAAATATACTGAACAGAGCACTGATATTTTATAGATATAAAAATATAATAAAACTAGGAAATAAGTGATTTTAAATATATATCTAGAAACATAACTACAGATTGGAAAATGAAGTTATCCAGCTCGACTTTATTTTGTTTTTAGAATTATATATATACACACATACATATTATTATTTTATATATGCCCACAAATATAGTATATATTATATATAATATATAGTATATTATTGTATTAATAATAATTATTATATTATATATACATATATGTGTGTATATATATATATAAATATATAAA
This sequence comes from Psammomys obesus, assembly GCF_907164565.1. Classification (NCBI taxonomy): domain Eukaryota; kingdom Metazoa; phylum Chordata; class Mammalia; order Rodentia; family Muridae; genus Psammomys; species Psammomys obesus. The sequence goes on along the minus strand of NW_026596051.1, from coordinate 30,121,341 downwards.
TGGTTTGCCTATGTTTCAGTTTAGTGCTAGTGGAAACCAATAGAAGGTCACAGATGTCTTGGAACAGGAATCACAGACAACTGTAAGTCACCATGAGAGTTTTGTGAATTTAACCTTTGACCCCTAAAAAAGAATGTTGGATTTAATCACTGAAAAATCTTTCCAGCTCCATACTACTTTATTTTACAGTCACTGATAATATCGTTTTTTCTTCTTCTTTTTGTTCTTAATCACTGAGAAACCTTTTCATCTCCATACCACTTTTTTTTCATCACTGATAATATCATTTTCTTCTCCTGTTCTTTGTAATTAAAAAAATATAATTTATTACAGTTTATTCACTTATATCCCGGCTGTAGCCCTCTCCCTCATCTCCTCCTAGTCCCACCCACTCTCCCTCTTCTCCCTCTATGCCCCTCCACCAGTCCACTGATGGGGGAGGACCTCTTCCCCTTCTAGCTGACCTTAGCCTATCAGATTTCATCAGGGCTAGCTGCAACATCTTCCTCTGTAGCCTGGCAAGGTTGAACCCCCCCTAAGGAGAGGTGATCAAAGAACCTACAACTGAGTTCATGTCAGAGATAGCTCCTGATCCCCTTACTGGTGAACCCACTTGGAAACTGAGAAAGCCTGTGGGCTTACTCTGAACAGGGGTCTAAGTCCTTTCCATGCATGGTCCTTGGTTGGAGTATTGGTCTCGGCAGGACCCCAGTTTTTTTGGCTCTGATGGTCTCCCTGTGGAGGTCTTGTCCGCTCCAGGGCTTTCAATCTCCCCCTTCTTCCATAAGTTTCCCTGCATTCTGCCCAAAGTTTGGGTATGGATCTCAGCATCTCCTTCAATACCCTGGTGAGTAGAGTCTTTTCAGAGGGCCCCTGTGGAAGGCTCTTGTCCTGTTCCCTGTTTTCTTCCTCTTCTGATGACTGTCCTGATTCCCCTTCTGAATGAAGTTTCAGCCTCTTCCCTAGGGCCCTCCTTGTTGTGTAGGTTCTTTAACACTATAGATTTTAGTATGTTTATCCTATATTATATGGCTAATATTCACTTATAAACAAGGACATACCATATGTGTCTTTCTGTTTCTGGGATACCTCACTCATGATGATCTTTTCTAGTTTCCACTATTTGCTTGTAAATTTCATGATCTCCTTGTTTTTTAACTACTGAGTAATATTCTATTGTTTCCAGATGCTGGCTATTATGAACAAAGCTGCTATGAATGAACATAGTTGAGTAAATGTCCTCCTTGTTGCATGGTTGAGCATCTTTCAGACATATGCCCAGGAGTGGTATAGCTGGATCTTGAGGTACTTGAGGTAGCACTATTCCCAGTTTTTGAAAACAACAACAACAACAACAAAAACAAATAAATAAACAAAAAACCAGCAGATTGATTTTTAAAGTGGTTGTACAAGTTTACATTCCCACCAGCAATGGAAGAAGGGTCCTCTTTCTCAACAACCTCTACAGCAGGTGTTATCCCTTGAGTTTTTGATTTTAGCCATTCTGATGGGTGTGAGGTAGAATCTCAGGGACGTCTTCATTTCCATTTCTTGACTAAGGATGTCAAGCTTTCTTTTTTTTGTGTGGTTAAAATATATCTTTTTTTCAAAAATTTATTTATTTTTTTTAATAATTCCAGTTTATGCAGTTTGTATCCCAGCTGTGTCCCCCTCCTTTACCCTTCTCCCAATCCCACGCTCCTTCTTTCCTCTCTTCCCATGCCCCTCCCCATGTTTCCTGAATGGGAAGGTCCCCCTCTCCTTCCCTCTGACCTTAGCCTATTAGGTCTTATCAGGACTGGCTGCATTGTGTTCATTTATGGCCTGGTAAGGTTGCTCCCCATTCACATGGAAGGGTGGGGAGGAGGTAGATCAAAGAGCCAGACACTGAGTTCATGTCAGAGACAGCCCCTGTTCCCATTACTAGGGTACCCACTTGGACACTGAACTGCCATGGACTACATCTGTGCAAGGGTTCTAGGTTATCTCCATGCATGATCCTTGGTTGGAGTATCAGTCTCAGAAAAGACCCCTGAGCCCAGATTTTTTGGTTCTGTTGCTCTCTTTGTGGAACTCCTGTCCCCTCCAGGTCTTTCTATCTCCCCCTTCTTTCATAAGGTTCCCTGCACTGTGCCCAAAGTTTGGTTATGAGTCTCAGCATCAGCTTTGCTACACTGCTGGGTAGAATCTTTCAGAAGTCCTCTGTGGTGGATTCCTGTCCTGTTCCCTGTTTTCTCCTTCTTCCAATATACATCGTTTTTTTGTTTGTTTGTTTGTTTGTTTGTTTTGTTTTTGTTTTTTCTGAGTTGGGGTTGATCATCTTACCCAGGGTTCTTGCTTAGCTTCTTTAGGTTTACAGATTTTAGTATGTTTATCCTATACTATGTGTCTAATATCCACTTATAAGTGAGTATATAACATGTGTGTCTTTCTGCTTTAAGTGTTTCTCTGCCATTCACTATTCCTCTGTTGAGAATTCTCTGTTTAGTTTTGTACCCCATTTTTTAGTAAGATTACTTGGTTTGTTGGTGTTTAACTTCTTGAAGTCTTTATATATGCTTGATAATAGCCCTATATCAGGGGTAGGGTTGGTAAAGACTTTTTCCCAGTCTGTTAGCTGTCATTTTGTTCTGTTGACTGTGTCCTTTGGTATACATGATCATCTCCTTAAATACCAAAAATATTTGACAACATTCAACACCCATTCATGTTTAAAGTTTTGGAGAGATCAGGGATACAAGGCACATACCTAAACACAGCAAAAAGCAATATACAGCAAGCCTATAGCCAACATCAAACTAAATGGAGAGAAGCTTAAATCAATCCCACTGTTTTCAGGGACAAGCAAGGCTTTCCACTCTCTTCATATCTCTTCAACATATTTCTTGAAGTTCTAGCTAGAACAATAAGAAAACTAAAGGAGATCAAAGGGATACAAATCGGAAAGGAAAAAGTCAAAGTATCACTATCTGCAGATGATATGATAGTATACATGAGCCACCCCAAAAATTCAACCAGAGGACTCCTTCAGCTGATAAACACCTTCAGAAAAGTGGCTTGATACAAAATCAACTCAAAAAAACAAAAATCAGTAGCCCTTTTGTATATAAAAGATAATCAGGCTGAGAAAGGAATCAGAGAAACAACGCCTTTCATAATAGCCACAAATAACATAAAATACCTTGGTGTGACTCCAACCAAGCCACTAAAGATCTGTTTGAAAAAACTTCAACTCTTTGAAGAAAGAAATTGAAGAAGATATCAGAAGATGGAAAGATCTCCCATGTTTAAGGACTGGTAAAATAAACATATCTTTTGTTTGTTCTTAGTCCAGAAACACCTTTTAGGATGATGCATACATTTTCTTTTGAAATAAACTTTCTATATTCCAGTTTCACATTCATTTGGAAGAAAACATAGACACTGAAGATTTTGGAAGCTACTATGTGCGAGGCTGAGTAGACAATGTCTGTTCATTTTTTCTGAATCTTAATTTAGGTTTAGAACCTGAATACCAATGGTCAAAATAAGTCTCTATCTGTATGCAATTAATCATAAAATGTTTAAATGCCAATGGAAGAATTTATGCAATACAAATTTACAGTAGAGCCCTTTTACTTATGGCCGGTGAACAACCTCCTCATGTATCAGCTTTTAGATGACACGCTACCTTCACATACAGAATAAAACATATCTATTAAATAGGTTATACTTTTATTTACATATTCAAAGGGCATTATTACAGTCAAATTTTAGTGAGATTGTACTTCATAAAACCTTGTTTATAGTAAACAAACTAATATTCAGAATAAAAGGAGTCAGTATATCTGGCAAAAAAAATCATGAAGACCAATTAGATATATTAGAAATATGGTGGTTTTATTAAAATATAATTTGTATGAATTATTATCCTAAATAAAGTAACCATAGTCAATAGGTGGTAGAATAGAAGGCAAGGAATCTTTGTGTATAATCATTCTTTTCGGAGAGAAAATTGGGTAAACATACTTCTTGTAAGCAGTTTATATTCACTTTTAAGTCATTTGAAACAAATATGATTTGGTATAGACATATTTTTAGGCCACCAATTTTTTGGGGGGAATGTGTTCTTGGTCAAGAGAGAACAATAATGCCAGCATTTATGACCGAAAAGATTTTTTAAAGACCCAAAAGAAAAAAAAATGTCTATCAGCCTGTTTCAGGAGAAGAACAAGAGGAGTCATTACCCACAGGTTGGGAGCAGCTACCTTAGGCTAATGTATTAAAGGAGGCTGTGTCTCTCCTTAACATGACTAGACACCATCTAATCTGCTGCTTGTATAAATAAAACAAAGACATGGAGAAAGACTGAATTAAATCAGGATGAGTGGTTGAGTATGCACAGTTCTTACAGAATCAGAGATACACAGAGAGCATTATTTCTCGGTGCTCTAAATAGTTTTCAACACAGAAGTGTTCTGAGAACAGGGAGAAGTTTCTTTGGAAGCCAACGTAAACAGGATTCTCTTCTCAGAGACTTCTCACTACTTGAAATACTCAGATGTGTTGTGTGACCTTCCTAGAGGCAGGCATTATATAAGATAGTTTGGTGAAATAGATTAGAGTTCAGAATCTTGCTCTTTGAAGACAGATTAAATACTGCTTTACAGTTTTCAGCTTTCTGTGACTATAATTACTAACTATAGCAACTAGTGAATTGAAAACTGTTTCCAAGGTACATATATTTTCAATAAAGCATTATTTTCTTTTTTAATTAAATTTTTATTTTTTATATTAATTATAGTTTATTCACTTTGTATCCCAGCTCCCCCTCCCTCAATCCCTCTCATTCCCATCTTCTCTCCCTCATCTCATCCCATACCTCACTCCAAGTCCATGGTTAGGGGAGGTCCTCCTCCTCTTCCATCTGACCCTAGTTTATCATCTCTCATCATAACTGGCTACATTGTCCTCCTCTGTGGCCTGGCAAGGCTGCTCCCCCATCAGAGGAAGACGGTCAAAGAGCAGGCTACTGATTTCATATCAGGGACAGCCCCTGTTCCCTTTATTAGGGTACCCACTTGGACACTGAGCTACCATGGGCTACATCTGAGAAGTGGTTCTAGGTTATATCCATAAATTGTCCTTGGTTGGAGTATCAGTCTCAGAAAAGACCCCTGGGCCCAGATATTTTGTGCTGTTGCTCTCTTTGTGGAGCTCCTGTCTTCTCCAGGCCTTACTATCTACCCCTTCTTTTCTAAGGTTCCCTGAACTCTGCCCAAAGTATAGTAATGAGTCTCAGTGTCTGCTTTGATACACTTCTGGGTAAAGAAAAATGGGACCTCATGAAACTGAAAAGCTTCTGTAAAGCAAAGGACATTGTTATCAGAACAAAATGACAGCCTACAGATTGGGAAAGGATCTTCACCAACCCTACATCTGACAGAGGGCTAATATCTAGTATATATAAAGAACTCAAGAAATTAAACAGCAACTAATCAAGTAATCCAATTAAAAATGGGGTACAGAGATAAACAGAATTCTCTCTAGAGGAATAGAGAATGGTAAAGAAACACTTAAAGAAATGCTCAATGTCTTTAGTCATCAGGGAGATGCAAATCAAAACGATCCTGAGATTTTACCTAACACCCATCAGAATGGCTAAGATGAAAAACTCAAGTGACAACACATTGCTGGAGAGGTTGTGGAGAAAGGGGAACCCTCCTCCACTGCTGGTGGGACTGTAAACTTGTTCAACCACTCTGGAAATCTATCTGGTGCTTTCTCAGACAACTAGGAATAGTGCTTCCTCAAGATCCAGCCATACCACTCCTAGGCATATACCCAAAAGAGGCTCAAGTACACAACAAGGACATTTGCTCAACCATGTTCATAGCTGCTTTATTTGTAATAGCCAGAACCTGGAAACAACCCAGATGCCCCTCAATGGAAAAATGGATACAAAAATTGTGGTACATTTACACAATGGAATACCAATCAGCAATTAAAAAACAAGGAAATCATGAAATTTGCAGGCAAATAGTGGGAACTAGTAAAGATCATCCTGAGTGAGGTATCCCAGGAGCAGAAAGACACACATGGTATATACTCACTTGTGTGGATACTAGACATATAATATAGGATAAACCTACCCAAATCTGTACACCTAAAGAAGCTGAGCTAGAAGGAGGACCCTGGGTAAGATGATCAATCCTTACTCAGAAAAGCAAAAGGGACGGACATTGGAAGAAGGAGAAAACATTATTTTCTTTTAAACCTGTATTCTTCACAACACTATTTTTTTTCTCTCCTGATGAAGGTCCATTTACATTTTTCAAGCTATTTAATTCATTATATGTCTTTCATTTATCACATTAGTCTAATTTCATACCTATTTAATTTCATTCTGTGAGTCAGTCACTGTATATCACAAGACTTAAATATATATGGAGCTCACATTGCTCATTTTCAATATCTGGTGCAGAATTAGAAATTGCATACTCCATGAGTTGAGCCCAGCCAACAGATAACTTTTGTTACCAAGGGAACTACTATCTGAAGAATATATCGCTTTCAATTATAGAACAATATCCAAATTTTAAGATCTTCAGTCATTGCTTGAAGTCCTGAAGACATGGTAATAATGAATGGTATGATATGAGCAATATTCACAGGGATCTAACAGCAAATTCTTGCATTTGTATACTGTGCTATACAGGGCAGGTTCATTTTGATCTGATTTTTACATTTGCTTCTACTTTGCCTTTGGATGTATCTAAGTGGACAGCCATGCTTTCAATATACAAATATTGAATTCTTTAGAATTGAGGTACATTCATCTAGAAACAATTCCTCAGATAGAATTCTAAACCAAGTCAATGCAAACATTTCTTTCCTCTCTGAAGTGAATCTGAGCAAGTGAGGCCTGAGAAGCAAAACTGTGATTTCAGGAGCCACTTCTTAAGGCATGGGAATGCTCTTTGCAGGTATTCTGCAATTGGGGGAAAGTAAGCAAGCCTACATGCAGTAAATGAGAAAACAGAACGAGACACTGATATTCTAAGTCTTGTTTCTGACCTTGCACTTTAAACTTTTGTCTTTGTCATTCTGCAGCACTCATAGGGTGACAAATCCTAAGGTTTTGGAAGAAACTAGTCCTCAGAGTTGTACTTGTTGCTTTGAGAAATAAGTTAGAAAGTGCTTAAAATGAAGGAGAAGGCACCAGTAAACAGAATTAACTGACAGGGAGGAAAAAAGAAGAGGGAGCCACACACATACATGTGAGCTGAAGATAAAGATGTTTTGAAACTCACACATACAGAAATCATGCAGTTTGTTCCTTTTGCTTCCCAGAAACCCCAACAGAACAGGGCTGGGAAATGGTTTCTCATTTTCTTCCTAAGACTCGTAAACATGGAACTTGACTCCTTTGAATCTGTGTTCTTTTTCTTAGTTTCTAAATATTCATATTTGATCATATTACATGGATGACAATGATCATAGCAGAACAGCCCATGGGATGGCATGGTGCTTAAAAGCCATTACATGTGGATTTGCCCAGTGAGCACTGGTAAATGCAAGCAATTTATTGAAGAAATTGAATTTTCATTTTCTTCTCATGTTGGAAAATAAAAGTTATGTATTGTTGACATTTCTTTGAAATTTAAATGCAAAAATCATTCAACAGAAACAAAATGTACTTTGTTGCACAGTGAGGTTTGATATGTATGTTTTTAGAGGGAGTGGAATTTCTATAGAATTCCAAACTGCTTGAAAACACTTATTTCTATCCCTTTCAAGTGTGGATAGAATTAACTTCTGCCAACTTCCCTGCCTCTGTGTTTGCCTTAGTTTCTGTGCAGCTATCTCAAGTCATTCTTGGATTGCAAGACTTCTGGGAGGAAAACTTGGGTTCAATTTTATTTGAAAAAGAGAAAGAGAGAGAGAAAGATATGTATGTATATATAGAGAGAGTTGTTATGTGCTTTCTTTTCTAAAGAATATTGATTTCCCCTAGGAACTAACAGAGTATCTGTTCCCAAGCTTTCTTTAGAATTCACACAGTATTGAAACTCTCAGAAACAAACTTCACTGTTTAGATTTTTGTTTGTTTGTTTTTACTTTTTAATACATATTTTAACTTCAGTTTGCTGGGATTGTTTAAAATGAATTTATATTTCCTTGTAGAAAATGACCCTGGCAGCTTTCTTGTTTGTTTATTTTTGTCTTTCTGTTCTACTCTAGATAAATAAGAATTATTTAATTATATGTTTACTTTCTGGAAGAAAGCTATCATTTCAATTCCTTAAATAACTGTTAATAAATTTAAACTGCTTTTATATGTGCATGTGCAGCTGCCTCTCTCATTCTCTCACTCTCTCTGTGTGTATGTGCGTGTATTTGTGTGTGTGTGTGTGTGTGTGTGTGTGTGTGTGTAAGAGAGAGAGAGAGAAGAGGGAGACAAGTGTGCTTACGTATGTTCTTGTGCAGATCAGAGGTCAACTCAGGTAGAGTTTCTCAGGAATCGTCTTCTCCCTAACCCCATTTGTTTTAACACGCTCTCTCACTGGCCCTGGATTCACCAAGTAGAGGCTAGACTGGTAGAGCAGTGAGTCCCACGAATCATTGTCTTCTCCTCCACCATGCCTGGATTAAATATGCAAGCCACTGTATTGTATTTTATGTCCCTGTAGTCTCTGTAGTCTTGTTGCGATTACAGATACAAGTTAACACATATGCCTTTGCTTGGGTCCTAGGGATGTGAATTTAAGTGTTCACGTTTGCTCAGAAAGTGCTTTATCCACTGAGGCATCTTTGTACTATAAATATACTTTGATACTATTTTTCTTTGATACTCTAGCTCTAGTTAGAAATCCTTGGTTATATGCAAAGAAGCACACTTCCATAATGGGAATGGTATTTCTCAGACAGTTTTCATTCAAAATTGTTTTGGCCATTCAGAATCTTTTGCAGTATGACCAACATTTAAAATATTTTTAGTTCTAAGAAAATGTTATTGGAATTTTGGCAGGGATTGCCTTCAATCTGTAGAAATCTTTGTTTTATACATATCCTTCCGTAAGCATAGTGCACAACCTAGACACAAACTAGCTACACATTTGTTCTGTCTCATTCAGTTCCCTTCATCATGGATTGATGCAGTTTAGAATGCAGATCTGTTATGGGCTTGATTAAATTTATTCTCAAGTATTTGGAATTTGTAAATCTATTGTAAGTGGGATTTTAAGCTTCTATTACAGATACCTTCTTGTGATTATCCGATTATGCTACTGATTTTTTTTTTTCTTTTTACTTTGATTCTGTAGGCTTCAGTTTAATGAATTTGTTTCCTAGTTCTGAAAATGATTCAGGGTGAACTCTTTTATTGATTTTATATGTCATTCAATGTTATCTGAAAACAGGCAATTTCTTTTGGAAATACATTTTTACCAACTTTCTAAACTGATAATCTTCCTCACGTCTATTTGGAAAAAGCAACTCTATACAAGAAGCATCATCCTCAAGGTACATAGCAGGTGTGGACATTTGTACCAGGTGGGCTCCAAGCACCCCTGCAGCCTGGAGCTGCACACAACTCAGAAATGAGCTTAAAATCGACTTCCAAAATAAAGCGGGAGCAGATGTCTAGCCTGGAGTTTAGACTTTACATGCATACCTGTCAGTTTATTTCTCTTCACATCTCAGGAATTGAGAAGAAAGGTAACCCTCTCCCCCCCACCACACATTTCCCTTCCAAAATAAAGCAAAACTATAAAAGTTAACTGTACAACCTAATATGGCTGCTTTAATAAAGAGAAGAATAGTGGGGTTGCGTGGCAAACAACAGCTTCACACTTAATGCATCAATTTTCCCCTTTATGCTCAAGTTCTGCTTCCTTGTTCATTACTGCTCTATAAAACTGTGCTTTAGATATAAACATAAAATGAATTCGAACACTTCATTTATGACTACATAACCACAGAGTGAAACTGAACTTAAGAAGAACAATGCGGCACTTAATTATTTGGGCATCAAGAGATTTGTAATTTGTCCCTATGACAATCTATGTGCATTTTCCTTGGGAAACTGTCAACAATGATACAAAATTAAAGATCATCATGGACTTTAACATCCTCCCCATCTGGTTCTGTAGAAATCTGTAAGCCTCATTTAAAAAATTATTTTTTTCTTCACAATTTATTCATTATATGTCCCAATTGAAGCCCCCTCCCTCAACTCCCCCAGTCTTACCCTCCCTCCCTCTTCCCCTCATCCCTTCCCCTAGTCAACTGAAAAAGGTAGTTCTCCACTATTGCCATCTGTCCACTGCTTGTTAAATCTTTTCAGGACCACTTCGATCCTCTTCCTCTGTGGTCTGGCAAGGCTGCATCATCAGGGGTAAGTGATCAGAGAGCAGTAACTGAGTTCATAATAGAGGCAGCCCCTCACTCAGTGATTCACATGGAGACTGAGCTGCCATTTGGCCACCTATGAGCAGGGGTCTAGATCCTCTCCATGCATGGTCCTCTGTTGGTGCATCAGTCTCTGCAGGACACCCTGGGCTCAGAACTTTCGGTTTTGTTGGTCTACTTGTGGGGCTTCTGTCCCCTCCATGTCCCTTTAATCCTACCCCTCTCTTCCTCCATAAGACTCCCTGCTCTCTGTCCACAGTTTGGCCCTGAGTCTCAGCATCTGCTTTGATTCCCTGTTGGGTGAACAGAGCTAAGCAGAAAATTCTCAACAATATTGAATGGCAGCAACACTTAAAGAAATGTTCAACATCCTTAGTCATCAGGGAAATTCAAATCAAAAAAATTCCTAGATTCTATCTTACACCTATCAGAATGGTTAAGATCAAAAATTCAAGTGTAAGCCTCATTTAATAAACATTTACTATTTAAATTCTCTAACAAATGTAGCTTTTAATTGTAAAAGACTTATCTTTAAATAACTTGACAATTTTGACATCAGACATTATTAATATATCAACATTTTATTCATAACTGATGTGGAGCACAAAGACATAATTACTTTAAAAGTGCTTGGTAATTTATAAATACTCTCAATTAAACTATTCGCCTAATATATTTTGAATGCTAACTGTATGTTAAATATTTTTCCAGGTTCCAGGTTAGAAGAGTGTTTGGTGAGAAGGCAATACGGTAAGTATCTTGGATTGGCTTTCCTAGCTTATAGATTTTGAAAGAATTCATACATGATATGTTTATGTAAAAAATGAAGTACCTATTTTGTGGCTTATTGAGAAACAACAGGAAAGAATCCGTAAAAAATTATTTGCATTCTTGATAAACATTTGGTATTTGATTAATGATTATTCCATTCCATCCACTTTTGCTTCCTCTAAACTAGCCCAATTACTATTGAGGCACCATGAGAAATATAGCCTACAGTGTGGCATGGATTAGAATGCAGGAGTAGATACGAGGATCACAAAGACGCAGTGTCTGGATCTTCCATAATGAGCTAGTCATCCACTCATTAAAGAGATAATAAAGTTAATACAACTCCAAGAGACAAAGTTTCTATGTTAAAGAGGGAATGGAGACAGTCTCAATATAAAGGATTCTGAAGTTGAGCAAAGTAAGAGAAAGCGTGGTGGGTGACACGCAGGTAGGACGAACTCTAAAAACCAGTTGGTCCAGATGTAAAAGGCCACATATTTCAAATTGGGGGGATGTTGTGTTAGTATTTTAATATATAAACATTCTAAATACTTTTCCATAGGAGGTGAATATACCCTGAAAAGTATCGTCTTGTGAAACCTTCTCTTCAATTTATAGGTTTGTAAAATGAAAACAATAGTAATACACAATGTACAAAGTTCTGCTATGATATTTAACTATGATGGAGAAGGTGAGATTTCTTGTTGTAGTACCTAGTCCTTGGTCAAAATTTAATGCAGATCAATCACTGAGTGAAACAAATACGCCAGGCAAAATAGGCATTGCCGATTACCTCTGAAGTAGTTGTTCTTATCTGTAGTAGTCAGAACCATAGCATTGCTTAAGCAAAAATTATACTTTTCCATGTATATTTTTTCAAGAAAAAATAATTTTGTTAAAATAAGAAAACTATATACTAACACAGAAAGAATCAATAACTTAAAATTATGATAAAAGTAAGTCACTTCTGATGAGAACTGATAGACTAAGATCAGAAAGAAGGAGAGGAGGACCTCCCCTATCAGTGGACTTGGGGAGGGGTATGCATGCAGAAAGGGGAGGGAGGGTGGAACCGGGAAGGGAGGAGGGAGGGGCTTATGGGGAGATACAAAATGAATAAAGTGTAATTAATAAAAGTTAAAAAAAAGTAAGTCATATAGCGCCTTCTCTACTTAAAGACTAGAGTGACAGAGGAGTACTATCTTGCTTTTTCCTTGCAGATTACAGAAACTTTATCAACTACAGTCTAAGGTAAAGAAGAAATGAACAGAGTATGTATTACGGTGGAGAGGAGGGAGGGAGGGAGGGACTGGGAGGGAATGAGGGATCGGGACACGGCTGGGGTACAGAGTTAATAAAATGTAACTGATAAGAAAAAAATAAAATACAAAAAAATAAATAAAAGAAAAAAAATTTAGAAATATAATAAAATTAAAAAAAAATTCCAATGTCGTAAAAACCAAGTTGAAAGGCTGAGGAGCTTTCCTAAAAAAGACTAAATCGGCCTGAAAACCAGAGCAACTGGGGTACCTTAGAGGGGGTGCTTCAAATCCTTGGAGATTAAAAAAAAAAAAAAAAAGAAGTCCTGGTAGGCCTGGAGTAGGAAATCCTACCTGAAATGTTTGTTGATAATGAATTCAGTGGCAAGGCTATCTGTCATCTTCGGTCTTTACAGCAGGAGAGCATTGTGAAAGGCAGGTGTCTTTGAGTCTCCTGGCTCAATAAGCCTCCTGCATTGAGTCATCTATCTGACCACTACTTTCGTCAAACAACAATCCAGCAATAAACAAATGTTGCTTTCTATGTTTTCCTATGCAATGCTATGCTACCTACATGATTCCTTAGTCTCACCTGAACTGTACCATACAAAATACTTAAATAACTTGACAATTTTAGGTCATACTAACTCCTCCTTCTTTCTCTCTACTGGCCGAAGCAAACTTGTAAAACTGGAAATTCATGGAAGCATTTGAGAGTTTTTTACCTGGAGAATTTTACAGAGACAGTTAACCAAGAACAAGCTAGAAACAGGTGAAAACAGAATGAGCCAGAGCATGTGAAGGAGCCAGAAGATTAAAACATATTGCCAGATTTAGTTTGAAGACATGCAGAGAAATTCAGTCCGATGTCAAGAGACACCAGGTTGAATCAGTCAGCTTGAAGAGGGGGTTGGGCCAGAACAACTGAGTTTAATCAGCAGGTGAGAGTTCTAAAATAGCAAGAAAGGCTTAGAAACAACTCTCATCTCATCCCATCATCTGAGGAAATAAAAAAATTTGCACAGAGTAGATAGACAATTGAAGTTCCTTAGAATTTCAGAGGGAACATGAAGCCTTTCCTACTCAAAAAATTTGTAGACTGAAGAAGTCATGTAATAGAGATGAAGATGTCTTTATTGTTAGCAATATATAATGGATGTTTAAGCTGGGTCTTAGCCAAAGGGACTCACTAATGATCCTAGCCATACTGCAAAAATAATAAAAAAGCTCAAATAAGTTAATTAATTAATTAATTATAGTGTTCTACACGCATGTATGCCTCCACACCAGAAGACAGCACCAGGTCTTACTATAGATGGTTGTGACACACCACGTGGTTTCTAGGAATTGAACTCAGGACCTCTGGAAGAGCATCTACAGCTCTGAGCCATCTCTCCAATCCCCAGCTGAGTTTTGCTGTGACTTCTTTTCTTCTGGCTCCAGCAAAAAGACGATAGTATAAAGAAGATGTGGTTTCTAGTTCTATCAAATAGAAGCAGAACTATGGTAATCAAGGTATTTTATGCTTTGATTCCATGGTCCAATGATCAAGCGAGCAGTTCTTTCCTCAATTGTAAGTAGGAAAAGGTGAGCAGAAGGCTAAGCATGCTTATTTAGAGACTATTTCTCCACTTAGAAGCAGAAAGGAAAAATGCTACATATTTTGTAGGCAACATAAGCATACATATCGCATTAAATATTTACTGGATCTCACCTCATGTGGAGAAATGTGGAGTTTATAAAATGGGAGAGTGACAGTGTATTAATTCTGTTAGCTAAGATGTAAAATACTATTTAATAATTGAACATATACATTAAATTCATAAGCACATAAATGATCCTTTAAATGTATACAAAATGACTGTTGAGTCAATTGAATAGTAGTAAAACACATATAAAGATAGCATGTATAAATGAAGAAGAAGCTAGCATTACATTTAAAAGGTCTTTACATTAGTGGTTTCTTTCTTTTTTATTTTATTTTTTAAATATTAGTTACAGTTTATTAACTTTGTACCCAGCTGTTGCCCACTCTGTCATTCCCTCCCAGTCATCTCCTCCTTGCCCCTTTCCAAGTCCACAGATAGGGGAGGTCTCCTCTCCTTCCATCTGACCCTAGCATATCAGGTTTCTTCAGGCCTGGCTGCAGTGTCCTCATCTGTGGCCTAGCAAGGCTGCTCCTCCCTCATGGGATGGGGGAGGTCAAAGAGCCAGCCATTGAGTTCATGTCAGAAATAGTACTGTTCCCCTTACTAAAGAAACCCACTTGGATACTGAGCTACCATGGGCTACATCCAAGCAGGGGTTCTAGGTTATATCCGTACATGGTCCTTGCTTGGAGAAACAGTCTCATAAAAGACCTTTGTGCCCCGATATATTAGGTCCTTGTGGAGCTCCTGTCCTCTCTAGGTCATGCTAACTCCTCCTTCTTTCATAAGATTCCCTGCACTCTGCAGAAGAAGGTTTGGTTATGAATCTCAGCATCTGCTTTGATACACTGCTAGGTAGAGTTTTTCAGAGACCCTCTTTCTAAGTGAGGATTGATCATCTTACCCCGGGTCCTCTTTCTTGTTTATCTTCTTTAGGTGTACAAATTTTAGTATGTCTATCTTATCTTATAGGTCTACTACCCATTTATAAGTGAGTATATATTGTGTATGTCTTTCTGCTTCAAGGATACTTCACTCAGGATGATCTTTTCTAGTTCCAACCATTTGCCTGCAAATTTCATGATTTCCTTGTTTTTTATTGCTGAGTAGTATTCCATTGTGTGAAAGTACCACAATTTCTGTATCTATTCCTCTGCTAATGGACATCTGGGTTGTTTCCAGGTTCTGGCTATTACAAATAAAGCTGCTACAAACATGGTTGAGCAAATGTCTTTGTTGTGTACTTGAGCATCTTTTGGATATATGGCTAGGAGTGGTATAGGTTAACCCTGAGGAAACACTACTCCTAATTGTCTGAGAAGGTGCCAGATTGATTTCCAAAGTGATTGTACAAGTTTACATTCCCACCAGCAATGGAGGAGGGATCCCCTTTCTCCACAACCTTTTTAATTGGTTATGAACTACTGGGTAGTCTACCCTGAAATCATAAACAGATTTACAGTGTGTGTGTGTGTGTGTGTGTGTGTGTGTGTGTGTGTGTGTGTGTGAAGACAAGGACAGGAGTTTCTCATACAAGGGCATGGGAGGAATTTAAAATGTAATTATATTTTAACATAAATTTTTTTTAAAGTTAAAGAAGAAAGAAGACCTGGGGTAAGATGATCAACCTTCATTTAGAAAGACAAATCGGATGGGCATTGGATGTAGGAGAAAACAAGTAACAGGACTAGAGCCTACCACAGAGGGCCTCTGAAAGCCTCTACCTAGCAGTGTATCAAAGCAGATGCTGAGACTCATAACCAAACCTTCAGCAGAGTGCAGGGAATCATATGAAAGAAGGGGGAGTTTGAATGACATGGAAAGGATAGGAGTTCCACAAGGACCAAACATATCTGGGCATTGGGGTCTTATATGAGACTGTTTCTCCAACTAGGGACCATGTATGGATATAACCTAGAACCTCTTCTCGGATGTAGCCCGTGGTAACTCAGTAACCAATTGGTTTTCCCTAGTAAGGGGAACAGGGACTATTTCTGACATGTACTCAATGGCAGGGTCTTTGACCTCCTCACCCCTCAAGGGAGGAGCAGCCTTACTAGGCCACAGAGGAGGACTTTGTAGCCAGTCCTGAAGATACTTGATAAAACAGGATCAGATGAAAGGGGAGGAGGTCCTCCCTTATCAGTGGACTTGGAAAGGTGCAGGGAAGAGATGAGGCAGGGAGGGTGGGATTGGGAGGGAATGAGGGAGCAGGATACTGCTGTGATACAGAGTTAATAAAATGTAACTAATAATAAAAATGAAAATAAAATTCAAAAAAATTTAAGAAAATTCTTCATTTTATCTAAAACAGTATTTCTCAATCCTTTCTGAAGATGAAATCTTCAGAAAGTTCAGAATATCATCAGAAATTAAGCTTTGTAATGGGGAAGAATGAGTAATATAGATGTTTGAGAAAGGGAAATGACCATCCAAGTCTTGGAGGGATAGCACGCAAGTGGAAGAGCTTCCCATGAAACACAAAGACTAATGTTCAACCAAAGTCACCTCATTGGACGGGATAAACTAAAATCTGGAAATTGTTGTGCAGAGCTCAGTCCATAGAAAAAAAATGACAAGCAAGAAACCTCAGCATTTTGGGATGTTGAGATTCTTAGAAATACTGGTAAATGAAAATATTTCTATTATTTTGTTTAATTTTTGAGATAGGGTGTCTTTCTGTGTAGTCTTGGTAGACCTGGAACTTTCTATGTAGACAAAGCTGGCCTCCAACTCACAAAGGTATGGAGGCTTCTGCTTTTCTGTTTCTGAGATTCAAGGCTTGTACCACCATGCCTGGCCAATACTTTCTTCTTAATGGCATATACTGATGTCACATATAACACATATGGAGGTCCACAGACAACTTATGGTAATTGGTTTTCTCCTCTCAAAATATTTTCTTTCTGCTTATAAGATTCAGTATTCTATATTCAAAACCAAGGAAGGTCTAAAGAGAAGATCCAATACTAAGGAGATGATCAGTTGGTTTTTCCCCTTCAGTTTGTTTATATGGTGGATCACATTGATGGATTTCCATATACTGAACCATCCCTGCATGCCTGAAATGAAGCCTACTTGGTCGTAGTGGATGATATCTTTGACATGTCCTTGTATTCAGTTTGCAAATATTTTGTTGGATATTTTTGCATCAAGTGGGAGATTGGCCTCAAAGTCTCTTTCTTTGTTGGGTCTTTGTGAGGCCAATACATAAACAGAGCAATCCATCAAAAACACAGAGAGACAGAGAGACAAAGACAAACAAGATGAGAGACTGAGAGAGAATGAAAAAAGACACTTCTTCTGGATACTATATCTCACAATTAGATTTCGCACACAAAGGCACAATGAAGATGCCACATCACAGCATTTTATTCAGGACCACTTGATTTTTTTGTTTGTTTGTTTCTTATTTCACTTAGCTTTCTAACTTGCAAACATTACTAACAAGAAGTGAAACAGAACAGATTAGAAATCTCTACAATGTTATTCTCCTACTACATACACTAGGCTAGCGAGACAGCATGTAAGTTCCCCTGTTTATGCTCTATCACTATTGATAATTCTCAATGAGCCTTTAATTGCCTTAATTTCTGCTCTCAGTGTAAAGCCTGGGATTTATGCCAACAGTTATTCCTTTGAAAAAAATCATAAAAATACATTCATGTTTTGATTTGAAAACATGTCCCTTGCTTAATTGGTTCACTGCATGAAGTGTTAGTGAATTACGTATCTTGTAATCTTCAATTTAATCATAAATGTTAATGATGGTCCTCATTAAAAGATACTACAGTAACTAATGATAAGCTGAGTTAGATGAAACATTTAAAATATTATCAACTTTTAAATATAAATAATTTCTCTTAAATAACATTTTTATTTTAACTTTTGAAGTCTCTCTACTTATATATTACTGTGATAGTTGAAAATTAAAATTAAAGTTTTCAATATATTTTTATTGTATTTCTTTTTGCCCGATGATAAGAATTTATGTCATTGACTATTTATCATTATTCATTTTAAGATAGAAGCTTACTTATGATAATTCATTCTAAAAGCAATGGAAGTGTGTACTCTAGAGTCACGAACACTGGGTAGATGGTAAATGGTATAAACCAATTTAAAAAGGAATAATGTCACAGTTATAACCTCACTTTCTAGAGTTAAATAGCTTCTGAAAAAACTCTCAGTTAAAATTAGTGGGATCAATAGCTAATTTTCATTCAAATTTAAGCTAGTCTTTCTGGTAATATTTTAAACAAGTATAGAAAAAATTACAGGATAGAATAAGAAATAATTTAGAGACCACAATTAATGCAAAATAAATACATCCTGCATATGTGACTAGCTAAGACATATTTTATATCTCATAGAAGTAATAAGTTACAGATGTTCAGAATTCATTGATTTTAGGTAAATTTATAAGCTATGTAGCAATCAGAGTAAATATGCTTTAGAACAGTTCTATTGCCCACAAAGATTTCTCCTGTTAGATCTGTTGACCTGAGTCTCTTGTGTATATTAAACACACTAAACTTTCAGGAATCTGTTCTTTTACTTAATTAGCCATGGTTTATGAATACTTCTTAACTTATCAAGGAAAAATCTTACAAATGCTAGAGTAGAATTTCAGAAATTTCAGCATGGCTTCATGTTTTGCATATTTCTTCCTGGGGTGTTTTATCTCCTAACTTCTGAGACAGTAGACTTCACTGTTGTTATCTCAAAAACAAACAAACAAACACAAAACAACAATCAAACAAAAAAGCTAAATCTAGTCAAATACCTGATGTGTATCTAATAAAATGCTTACACTCAGTTTCTGACTACATGACATTCGCATTTTATTCATCTGATCTAGGGAAAGCTGGGTCTATGGCTGAGCTATCTTGTGAATGGCTAGGTCATTTTATGGGTATATAGGTCTAGGATTTTATAGGTTTTGACTAGTTAAGACCTTTCTAAAAAAACTTGATATCTTAAGCTTTTATGATGTATCTGCCTAAACTGTATTCAAAAATTGCTAAAACTTGGTGGATGGAGATATGAATCAGTGAGTACAGGCACCTGCCCCCACTAAATCATACAACCTGAGTTCCATCCTGGGAACTTATATATTGTGAGAACACAACGCACTCCCACAAATTGTCCTCTGACTTCCACATGCGTTCCATATTACAAACACACAAATAACCAAATGTAAATAAGCAAATATTAAAATCAAAAGAAAGAAAATATTAGGAACCCAGGAAATGAATACAACAAGAATCAGATAAAGGTACACCAACAGGGCAAATGAGCTGCTGAAAGGAAGAAAGAGATAGCACAGAATCTTTTTTCCAGACTTCTGAAATCTGGACTCTTTCTGCCTGAAAGAATAGTGTTTTTCTTGCATTCAGAACAAACTCTTGAAATTAAGAATCAAACACATCATGATTTCTACTACATTAAGAAGACTAGAGTGATTCATTATATAGAAGGAACTAAGTGTGATGATAGACACAGGGCAAATGAGAGAAGGAAAGAAATTATTCATCAGTGTGTAGTTCTATGCATCATTGGAATGCTTTGGATAGTGAGTCTTCAGAAACATTTTATACTGTCTCTTTAAATTAAATGGGATCTCAGATCAAACTGTTTTCAAGTTTCTAACATTGAAAATTAGAGAATTTATAAACATGATAATAGACATTTGTTTACAAATAGTGAGATGACAATGAACTTAGTTTACAAAGAACTAAAACATAATCAAAGAGGTATTCATTCGTTACTTGTTCTCTTCCAGGAAAAAAAAAAAATCTAGGGACATAAGGTTTTCACTGAACATAATGAAGACAGTTCCTTGCTTGCAGCAGATAGAATATTACAAAAAGCAAGTAATTAAATAAAGAAGACATATAATACATTGTTTTTTACATAGTATGTTATACTTCTATCAATTGCATGGTGATGTGATGGCAGCTGCTGGAAGAAGAAGAAAGAAAAAAATAGAACATAATTTGGGGTAGGAAAATTACTCGGGCTATAAGAAGAGTCTTTGAAATTATGGGTATGAATTTGACAATGTTTGAAAAATGTATACTAAGCATAGACGTTTAGAAGTTTCATGTTCATCTACATTTGAGTCTTTGTAAAGACCTTTCTTCTCAGAGGGAAGGTAGTAGGCTTACATGACTTGGAGTTATGATTGTAAATAAAAGTTATGGGGAAAATTCCATTTAAAATAGCCACAGTTGTTTTCATTTTATTACTTGGATGTCTGTGCCAGTTTGAGGGTATTGATGTATTCTATGTTCTTCAAGGATCCTTGGATGATGCAGCCAACAGAATTGCAGAAGCTACTTGGAATTATAAATACAATGGGCTAATTCCTGAAATAATAGTGAGAAATCAAGCATTATTTTCACATCTTTTTATTATCAGAGCATTCTCAAAAAGTAGAACTTAAGGCAGTGAGATAATTTCTAAGAAAAGCATCAGGTGAAGATGACAGAACTCATGAATAACATTATAAAATTTATGGACCATGGGTCAAATGTCATGACCAGGGCAAATAAAATGTGCTATTTGGTAATAAGAGAACTTGCTTTTTTAGCATTAAAACTGTTTATGACTGTTCCATACTAGAAATGCACACAATGCACAGCACATAAAATTCAAATGACTTAGGGAATTGAAACATGAGAGTGTGTCTCTAATATAAGAAATACATAATGGGCCAGGTGAGGTCATAAGCCCTGCCACATCTTTCTGGTGTTTGGACCCTCACGTGCTTGCATTTTCCCATATATGCTACTATTTCACTTGGTTCTCTATAATTCTCTAGTAGAACCATATAACTTAATAAAATTATAATTGTATCCTAAATTAATATGTACCTTATATAGTAATATCTCTGTCCACTCATTTACTTAGCCATTCTTTCAGTGATATTTTGTTTTTTAGACCTTATCTATCTATGTAGAGTAAACATACAAAGAAGAGAATCTTAATGAAATGGCTGCCTGTTATGGAATGAATCTTTTGTAGCCAATCTAAAAGTCCAACTGTTTAATTCTAATCTCAAAGGTGACTGTGATCAGAAATAGTTTGCGAGGAAGAAACCAACTTTAAATGACTTCATGAGGATAGATCTTACCTTTAACACACTGCCCACTGAATGAGGAGGAGGGAGAAGAAGAGGAGGGGGAGAAGAAGAAAAGGAGGAGGAAGAAAAGAAAAAGAAGGATAAAAAAGAAGAGGAGTAGGAGAAGGACTGGGGTTTTTTGGTTGCTGGACAAAGCAAAAAGGAGCCAAGAAGAAAGTCTAGGGTAGGTAGTTATCAGATTGGGTGGTCGTATTATCCCAGATTCCAGCATCCAGGACTTACCTAAGTTATCTTGTGGTGTTTTGTTATGTGACAACTAATGCAACATACCAAATAAATACCAATATCCAATCCACTGGTTCATGATAGAAGTCTATAATAGGAGGAGCATTGTTAATTAAGTACAGTGCCTTCCAAGAGGAGATGTGCAGTGCTCTTTAAAGTCTGCTTTTTTTACTGTAGCAATACAGAATTACAGAGAGAGACAACTTTGCAAAGAAAAAAAGGCATCATTCCCCATTTTGAATGCTTCATATACAAATACAATAGTAGACCTTGTAAGGGATGCCCCCTTGTTGGCTTCACCTCGTGGTGTAGGGAGAAGTACATTCAAGAGGTAGGAAGTTATTGCAGCTTTAAACAGGACCACAGAGAAAAAGACAACAAGCAGTGACAGGCTTATCCTCCTTATCACATTATTCTCTTGGGAATTATTGAGAAAAATCCTGCAGGGTCATAGAAGAAACAGCTGGAGATCTTCCATTCCCTTTGTGCCACATTTCCTGACGGTTTCTCCAGCTTTAATATAAATGCAGTACCTTGGATACCAAGTCTTTAACCACAGTGTGTTCTTAGGGGACACTATGTAGTAAATGTCTTAGCCAAAGAAGCCAGTGTGCAAAGAAGTTCTGTACAGTGAGCATAGCATGGAGCAGAGATGGCGCCACTGTCATCACTGGAAAATGTAGGCTTGAAACATTGCCTCTGCTTATATTCTGCTTTGTAAATGATGCACACCTCTATGCACACCTCTCATTCAGATTGTTTTCCCAGAGTTTATGGTGATATATCATAAACGATAACACCTACCTCACCCACTGCTAGACTGAAATATCATTGGGTACATTAAACAACATGCGTGTTCTTTCTGTTGTTACCCATTCATTCCTTTAACGGAGAACTCGTTTGTTCTTTAACATATGCACACCTTGTGCTTACAGAACACCTGTCATGCTGCCAGATAGCAAAGGTGCACCAGTGCGATAATTATGTGCCACCTGTAAGGAAAATAGAAAATAATCAATATTCTGAAGGAGATAAACTCTGATACAAAAGAGACTGATATTCTGTAGACACCCGTAGGAGAAAACAAGTAACAGGACAGGAACCTACCACAGAGGGCCTCTGAAAGACTCTACCTCGAAGTGTATCAAACAGATATTAAGACTCATAACCAAACCTTTGGCAGAGTGCAGGAAGTCATATGAAAGAAGGGGGAGTTTGTATGACTTGGAAAGGATAGGAGCTCCACAAGGACCAAATATAGCTGGGCACAGGGGCCTTTTCTGAGACTGACCATGGACCATGTATGGATATAACCTAGAACCTCTGCCTGGATGAGGTAGCTACTGTGGTAGCTCAGTAACCAATAGGTTTCCCATAGTAAGGGAACATGGCTTCCTTGTATGCTATGAAACTAGGTTTTCTGGAAATGTCAATTATGTTTTGAAGATTCTGAATACTGATTGACTGATTAAATTATGAGGATTCTTGAGAAGTGGGGTGTTATGTTGAAAGCCCAAACTGCCTTTTGCCATCATAAGTCATTTTCATGGTCTTCTGCAACCCTCCTCTTTATTTCTCTGATATATCTGATAATTTCGTGGGCTTTGTACTTTTTTTTTTTTTTTTTTCTGTGACCAAGAATGTTATATACTCATGGGGAATACTCAGCCACTTGGGGCTACTTGAATCCACATTCCCTAGCATGGTCAGTCATATTTTGGCTTCAAACAATGTTTCTTTAAGAGCTGTATTTTCAGCTATAGCACTCCTAAGCATGTATCCAAAATATGCTCAGGTATACGACAAGTATATTTGCTCAACCATGTTCATAGCACTAGTGGTATTTACTCACTTATAAGTGGATATTAGACATATAATATAGGATAAACACACTAAAATCTGTACACCTAAAGAAGCTAAACAAGAAGGAGGACCCTGGGTAAGATGATCAATCCTCACTCAGAAAGGCAAACGGGATGGACATTGGAAGACTAAGAAAACAGGGAACAGGACAGGGTCCTACAACAGAAGGCCTCTGAAAGACTCTACCTAGCAGTATATGCTGAGAATTATAGCCAAACTTTGGACAGAGTGCAGGAAATTTTATTAAAAAAGGGGGGATAGAAAGACCTGGAGGGGATGGAAGCTCCACAAGGAGAACAACAGAATCAAAAAAATCTGGGCACAGGGGTCTTTTCTGAGACAGATACTCCAACCAAGGACCATGTCCGGAGACAACCTAAAACCCCTGCTCAGATGTAGCCCATGGCAGTTCAGTAGGTACCTAGTAAGGGGAACAGGAACTCAGTGGCTGGCTCTTTGATCACCTCCCCCTGATGTGGGAGCAGCCTTCCCAGGCCACAGAGGAAGGCAATGCAGCCAATCTTGATGAGACCTGATAGCCTAGGGTTAGAGGAAAGGGGAAGAGCTCCCCAATCAATAGACTTGGGGAGGGCGATCAGAGGAGATTGAGAGAGGGAGGGTGGGGATTGGGAGGGGAGGAAGGAGAGGCTACAGATGGGATACAAATTGAATGACCTGTGATTAAAATAAAAAATAAAAAAAGAAAACTTTAGATTTTCTACAGGAGAAAATTATTAAAGGATTTTACTTAAAGGAGAAAATTGAATATGTGTGTTCAATTGCCTTATAATTTATATGTTTTAAAAATGACTCTAATCTTTGAGAGCCAGAGGGACAGGAAAGACAAAGGGGAGGCAGCTGTTATAATCCAGGTGCAGAACAAGGGGCCCCTAGACCAACTTACTGGCAATACAGAGATAAGAAAGGCAAACATTTATGTTATGATTTGAAGAAATAAATAAAGGAATTAATTATGAATTTATGAATTGGATATAAGAGAAAATTTTACAATGCCTTCTAATTTCAAAGTCACTAAAGATAGGTAACTGCTATTAATGTGGTTGGGAAAATATGAAAACAAATAAATGAAGAGACAAAAACAGGGACTTTTTTCTTTCCTTGCTACTTGAAGTTTAAGTGACTAGTAGCCATTTATACAGAGAATTCAAGGAGATGCTGGGCTATAGAAGAATAAGGCTACAGTGATCTTTGGCTCCACAAAACAGTGAGAGCCATGGGACTGTGAAAAGGAGATGGTGAATCAGCTTGGTCCAGGACTGAAGTCAGCAGTACACCTCTATACAGATGGCAAGAGAAAGAAGGAAGTTAAAGTACAGTGATGGAGAAGCAAGAGCAAGCACTGGAGGAAGAAACTAGGCAAAGCAACATCTTGTTACATGGAGAGTGACTCAGTACTACAAATGCTGAGAACAGTGAGGGAGAAATGACCAGAGAAAATATCCCTGATGTTTGGCAAACCATAGGATGGCAGTGATAACCCCCCACCTCCCAAGAAAAGGTTTCCTACATGGTAACAGAAGCCAGTATGGAAAAAGCTGGAGAGAAACTGCCCAGATTTTCAAATTCTCCATGTTGTGGTGCCTGAACCTTATTTACACTTTCTTGAATTACTCTGCTTACCACTCCCCACAAAAATAAAAGAACAAGAAAGGGAGGGACTTTGGGGGTATATCATGCTGAATTTTCAACCCTTTGTAACTTGAAATACAAGTTTTAGAATTGAATAAATAAAAAGAAGCAAGCAAGCAAGCAAAAGCCCAAAACAAAAGTCAGATCCTGAGATCCTGAAGTTTATTGTTTTAGTTTGATTATTGCTGTTTTGTTCAGGGTCCTGTGCAGCAGGTAGCTCAGGCAGGCCTTCTATTTACTATGTTGTAGAAGAATTTTAATCCAGCGACGTCACTGTTCTGGCAAGGGGGTCACGTCCAAAGACTCAGGTCTGTGTGATCCCGCTGGAATACAAACACATCCTTAGTACACCCCTTTCATCCCTCTGGGTGGAATACACACCCTTAATCCTTCTGGCAAGAATATAGATATGACACATCCTTAATCCCTCTGGCTAGAGTACTTACGATGCCTTTGTTAAACCCCTTTAATCTCAAACAATGATGTTTATTTGAGAGACAGAGAAAGTGACAAATCAGAGAAAGATTTAACAGAAAGAGTCAGTGACAGGTTATGTCTAATTCTCAAGAGTGAGACAGAGAAAGAGAGAGAGAGAGAGAGAGAGAGAAAGTGAGAGAGAGGCTACTTAAAAACCACACAAAGAGAGTAGGACAGATACAGTGGAGGAATGTACAGGTTAGAAATACAGGAAAGTTTGTGGTCTCAGTATAGTAGAGTTTGGGAGTACAGTCCAGTTTGGTGCATTTCAGTTCAGCTGACTGAAGTTCAGTCCTGTAGTTTAGAAGCAGTTTTTCCAGGCAGAGTAATTTAGTGAGAAGCCAAAAGAAGTTAGTTTTAATCAGGAGTTTTGAGCCAGAACAGCTGAGTTGAACCATTCAGCTGGAGTTTAGGAAGAACTAGAAAGGGTGAGCTTATTCAGCAGTAAGTCCCAGAGGCTGAAAACATTCTAGGCCTAGGTTAATAGACAAAGGCTGCAAACTGAAGCCTTCAGTGTTCCAGTTTGCAGAAAATGAGATGTTATGGAGGATGCATGCTTCTAAGCCTAAGCCTAGGGATAATTAGATAGAAACACTCTAGGACTCTGTCAAAGTCATCTATATGTAAAGCTTGGGTATGGCTCTGCTCTTATCCCATCTTCTCAGGAAATAAAAACAACATTTACACATCTCAGTTATTATGTAACTGAGAATGGCCTTGAATGGATCCTCCTGTCTTCACCATTGAAGAATTAGGACTATGAGTCTCATCATCTGCTTAGATCCTTTGTTGGGTGGAGTCTTTCAGAGGACCCTCTATAGTCGACTCCCATCCTGTTCCCTCTCTTCCACCGCTTCTGGTGTCTATCCTGTTTGCCATTCTGAATGAGATTTAGTCATCCTCCCCAGGGTCCTCCTTGTTTAGCTTCTTCGGGTGTGTAGATTTTAGTATGGCTATCCTATATTATATGGCTAACATTCACGTATAAGAGACTGTGTACCGTGCATGACTTTCTGTTTCTGGGTTACCTCACTCAAGACAATCTTTTCTAGTTTCATCCATTTGTCTGCAAATTTCATGATTTCCTTGTTTTTCATAGCTGAGTAGTAGTTCATTGTGTAAATATATCATTTACATATGTAAATATGTAAATATGAATACAACTTCTGTATCCGTTCTTCCATTGAGAGACATCTATGTTGTTTCCAGATTCTGGCCACTCAACAGGGAATTAAAGCAGATGATGAGACTCACAGCCACACTTTGGGCATAATGTAGGAAGTCTTATGGAAGAAGGGGGAGATAGAAGGACATAGAGGGGACAGGAACCGCACAAGGAGACCAACAAAGCTAAAGAACTTGAGCTCAGGTGGTAATGCAAAGACTGGTGCACCAACTAAGGACTACGCATGGAGAGGACCTAGACACTGAGCTCAGATGTAGCCAATAGGCAGCTCAGTCTCCTTGTGCGTTTGGAGTAAGGGCTGAAGTAGCTGCCACTGTCATGAAAGGGATCGCCTGCTCTTTGATCACCTGCCTTTGCCTGTGCCAGGCCACAGAGAAAGAAGATCCAGGCAGTCCTGATGAGAATTGATAAGCTATGGGCAGATGGCAGAGGAGGAGAACTCTCCATTTGGAAATGGGTTGGAGGCAGGAGAGGAAGGAAGGGTGGGACTGGGAGGAGTTGAGGGAGAGGCTTCAATCGGGATAAATGCTGAATAAATTGCAAAAAAAATATTAAAAATTAAGAAAATTATTGAAACAAAGAGAGACAGAGAGAGAGAGAGAGAGAGAGAGAGAGTTAGGACAAGAGGTACATGGCACTACACCCAGTTCATGAGGTACCAGAGTCTGAACCCAGGGCTCTTTGCTTGCAAGACAAGTGCTCTATCAACTTTGTTACCTCCCAGCTAGTACTCTGCAGGCTCTAGCTTGTGACTGCTATATAATTCTGTAGTTTGTCATCCTTCCCATAGAAGTAATCTCATTATATGCTGAGTGACAGCCTGGTCATTTATAAACAGTATGTATTTCAAGAGAAAATATGCATTTGTCATCATAATTTTTGTTATTGTTCTCTGTGTTTCTTTCCATCAATCTGAAAAATAAATTTCTGTTGTCTAATCATGAGGCATGCTGGGTGCTGGAAAAAGTAAGAAAGTACTTTTAAAGATTTTTTTTTTCCTAAAGCTATCTACCTTATGTGTTCTGTACAGTAAGTATAATTTTCTATGAGTATGAATGATGAAATTAAAAACAAAAAAGAAAGAAAACCCAAAAGCTTTGGAATAATTAGCTGAAACACTTTTCATTTCTTTCTTTCTTACAAGGACACATTTAAACTCTCCTTTTATCATCTTTTGTTTATTTTCCTGTTCCAGTTTATTGAAAGTTCCTGCATAGAGAGAGAAGATCCAACCACAGAACACTTTTTATAGGGACTTGTGGAAACTTCTTTAAATGTTTTCCTTTCTATCTTGGGGACTCCTAAAAATAACTTGCAGGTGGGCAACTCCACTCAGAGCCAAACTCTACCTCTGTTCTTTATTACAATATTTCTTGCATTTTTAGAAAGCTTTGCAGCTGATATAGAAGTTTTTGATTAGTTCTTTTCTGTATCTGTAGTTTTCCAGAGTTGTTTTATTGGCCTCCA
Organism: Psammomys obesus; assembly: GCF_907164565.1. Classification (NCBI taxonomy): domain Eukaryota; kingdom Metazoa; phylum Chordata; class Mammalia; order Rodentia; family Muridae; genus Psammomys; species Psammomys obesus. Next base: position 30,093,255 of record NW_026596051.1, on the reverse strand, counting down.
TAAAGTCCATAATCTTGTTTTTATTATAATTTTAGTTTTTGTAAATGAACAATGAAGTGGAATTTGGACGTTGAGCCAAATGCTATTTTATTCCTTTCGAAAAACGGTCTCTGGTTGTTACTTGATCCTGGACTTGAACATCAAAGGTTTACAGAAACCTCTGTGTTGAAGAACACGGGATGATGCAGCCATCCTACCAGGCACTGTGAAGCTGGGTTATCTAAAGACAGAGATCTTTGGTTTTATTCTTTTGTTTGTAATGGATCATTCTAAAAGTGTGGCAAACATTTCAAAACCCAAATGTCTAGTACCACCAAACAGTTGAGCTTTCTGTGCCTAGTATCCAGTTCTGGAGGTGAACTCGTGAGTATTTGCCGTTCTAATCACCATGCCATCTCTGCAAGCAGACTCCCTCGCATCTTTGAAATCTGAATGTTGCCCTTTGCCTTAGAATGAGCCCTGTAATTTTAAACAAGCAGGATTGCAGACTGATGGCCTCACTGTTGCTGTGTGTGACACGTAGAAGCATTATGACTGCATCTTTATCATGAAGTCCAGAAAGTAATGTGGTTAAAATTAAATTTTTTTTCTTAATTCGATTTCCTATAGTAGGAGACACATACATCTGCTTACACTTAGGAAAGACTCACTACCCTCAGGATTGCTGCCATCTAAATCACCAAAATGACTGATATTGTGCTTAAAATTAAAAATAGTTACAGTCAAAAAAAAAAAAAAAAAACAAACCCTGAGGGTCATGGAGAAACCTTGCATTCAAGTCAAAAGACTTGTGCTATTCGGGAAAAAAATAAAGAAAATTATTGTTTGGTGAGTAGTTTAAAAACATTGTCTTCACAAGCTTTATGTTCCCATGTAAGGGTGTGAAAGAAATGATGTCTCTATTTCCTTGTTCATTGACATTTTATGAGATGGTAGATCTGCTTCTTTTTCCCTCATTTTTTTTTTCTAAAAGACTGATGAACTTTAAATATGAGACATGGTTTCTGCGTAAGGTAAACTATACATTGCAAATACGCGTGCCTAGCTTGACCTACCCTCCTTTACTATCCCTTTCTTTAATGTGTGTTTTTCCATGCCTTTTTGTCTACAGGACATAAGTGAACATTCCCTTTACAAAATAACACCTCAGTTTTAAGCTCTTTTTTTTTTTTAGCATGGTGAGAGATTTTAATAATTACTCTTGTGAAAGGTGTTAATATTATTTGTATCTTTCGATTATAAATTAATTCTCTCTGCATAAATATGCAATGTATTCTAGGGGAAACACTAATAGACACAATAGTTGCATCAGAGGGAATCCACTTTTGAATAATTTAACAGATATTATCTAAATGACAAGTTTTAGTATACATAACGTAATTCCCTTTATGTGAATATTTAAAATCTTGCCAGACTGATGGCCACAAATGTGCCCAGTCATTGTTTCCAAATGCTTTTTCATGGTGCTTAGTGAAGAATCCTCCTGTGGTTATTGGCTGCTTGCATTTCTGCTTGTACTCCTTCCCCAGCTTTCAGTTCCTAATTTTTAATCTATCTCGTGTAAGCGAGAACATATTCTAGGTGCCGCGCCCATTACTTTCTAGTTTGCATAACTTTTTTTTTTAACCCATCACTTTTCTTGTCCCTGTATTTTATACTTTTAAAGAATAGATATTTTATACTCTTAAACATATTTGGCTTTAGTTTTGTCATATGAGGCACTTTAAATACTTAGCAAACTGATGTAGGTACATTAAAAAAATGTAGCCAACTGGGAAGCAATAAAGTAGTCAGTAAATTTATTTAGTTTATTCAATAAGTGGGTTCTTGAGTAAAGGGAGCAGGAGTTGCCTCTGTCATGAACTTTGTTGTCTTCTCTTTGATCATTTGCCCCTGGCCATGCAGCCTTACCAGGCCACAGAGGAAGACAGGTAGTCCTGATGAGACTTGATAAGCTATGGACAGATGACAGAAGAGGAGAACTCCCCCTTTCAGTGGACTAGGAGAAAGGGATGGGAGGATGAGGAAGGGAGGGTGGGACTTGGAGGAGTTGAGGGATGGGGCTTCAATAAGTATACATAATGAATAAATTTTAAAAATTAAATAAAGAAAGAAAAATAAATAACCAGTGAAGTTTAATTAATACTAGGTATATTAGCCTGTCAAATTTAAGAATTTTGTTTTGATGTAAATGTCAGGGTTTATGTACTGAAGTAATGAAGGTAAAGTTAGTTTATAGAAGGAAGCACCCATGTTTGGAAGCAATGTTTAACTGAGTGGCAGCAAAAGTGACAAATCAAAAAAATATTTGACAGAAAATGATATGCCAACTCTCTGGAGAAGAGAAAGGAACGGGAAACTAGTTACGTAAGGAGCGCTGCAGAGAGGGAGAGGAGGCAGTTTAATGGGAGGTAGTTTTACCCGGATAGTAATAGAGAGACAGGTTGCATGAGAAAACCCAAGTGAAGACCAGATGAGCCAGAGAATGAGAAGGAGCCAGGAGATTAGAACAGATTGCTGGAGATAGTCTGAGGCCAAGGAGAACAATTCAGTGGCAAGAGAGAGAACCAGACTGAATAAGTCAGCTGACAAGGGAGTTTGAACCAGAACTGCTGAGTTGAATCAGCCAGCCCAGACCTCATTAAAATCATGAAAGGGGAGCTTATTTTTTTATTTTTATATTAATTACAGTTTTATTCACTTTATCCCAGCGGTGGCCCCCTCCCTCATTCCTTCCCAACCCCACCCACCCTTCCTCCCTCACCTCCTCTCATACCCCTCTCCAAGACCACTGATAGGAGAGGTCCTCCCAAAGGGGAGCTTATTAAGCAGCACATCTCAGAGCATGAAAATATTCTGGGCTTAGACTACTTTGTATAGAGGCTGGAAGCTTCCAACACTAGACCTAGGTTAACAGATAGGGGCAGTAAAACTGAGACAACAACTGAAACAGGCAAATAAAAGTCCCTTCACAATGCACTCTTAAATATTTGATTGGTAATTTTGAACAGGCTTTTCAAGTATTCACATTTCACAGTCTGATTAAAAAGCAAAGACCTCACATGGAAGAAGTATCTTTGACCAAAATCATAGAGTCAGAGAGCTAGCATGGGAAGATGTATTTGAGATTAATAGACTTAATGTCCCTGGGGGTGATGATTTCCTTTGCTGAGATTCCCTGAAAAATGCTCAGAGCCCTCACTCTCTCTCTAAAAACACCTTTTATTCACATTTTACCTTCCTTTTTTCTGCCACTGACCCTCTCTGTTTTCTTGTTTTCCATTCTTTCCATTGAAGTTGATGTTTTCTCGCACTAACGTAAAGTAAGTCTTGATAGTTCTTTCTGCGTTTTGCTATAATTTGTCCTCTTCTAAATTATCCTTTTTTTCTTTCTTTATACACAATCTTACTTCAACATTTATATCAGGAATAGCTACCCAGGAGCCAAGAAGGTAAATCACCAGGTCGAAATTCTTGCTGCTGAGCTTGACAATGAGAATATTACCTGAAAGTGTGTGTGTGTGTGTGTGTGTGTGTGTGTGTCTAACACTAATATATGCAAGAGTTAAGTGAATGGCTTTAGGTTCTATATCCTTTAGGCCCCTTTATGATAGGGCAAGTTAATCATTTGCTTGTTATTCTTTGCAATATTGTGTCCATTTTGAGGAAGACATTTCCTACTCCTTCATGCTACTCTTCTTTGATGGATTTATGCTTTTCATGATGCCTGTGAGATTCTCTAGCACCTGTTCCATGAGCTTAACCTCCCCCATGACACAGCCTTCTTTGATACATAACCTTATCAGGGCACATATCAAATATCTTTGAAATGCTCTTGTTTGTCTATGAGATTCTCATAGGCAACTAAAAGAAATAAATTATCAAGTTTACCGTAAGTCTTGGAATGTTCACCTTTTTAATGTCTGCATTAAGTTCTCGACTTTGAGCTTAACTGAAAGGCCTTACAACATCTTTTTGGCATATTTAGAATGTCAAAGTCACTAATCTTGTGCTGTGGACCCATTTTTATGTTAACTAAGTGCCACTTGACCAACAGCATTATAACGCCATGGCAGTGGATGGAATGACTGAGAGCTTGTGTGACCAGTGGGTGAGAACACATTTTACCAGGCTATGGGAGACAAAGTGCTGAGTCAGATCTACGGCAGGATGGACAGTGAGACGTTGCATCACACCGCTCAGAGTTACGCAAGATTTAAAGCCTAACAATTTCATACAGTTGGGATTTATTAATGAATGTTTTAGCCTGAAAACAACTCAAGGTAACTGAAACTACATAAACAGAAACAGTGATTAAGGATGTACTACTACATAGTGAATTTCTCTCTCTCTTCTCCACACACACACACACACACACACACACACACACAAACACATACACACATGTCTTGAGTATCTTGGCAGTAACAAAGAACACTCTAATTGGACTTGAGGAAGAGGAAAATCATGCCTGGTACAGGCAACAGAGCCAATACTCAGTGCTACTGAAGTCCATTATCTTGGAGGAGAACCTACAACCATAACACTAAAACATCACAATCCCTAACAGAAGCTTAAATTTGTCCTCGTACCCACAGATAACTGTAATTCTGACTCCTCATGAAAGAAACTTCTCTTTGAAACAGAGAGGGACCATTATAGAAAACTACAACCAATCAAAATGCAGAATTTTGGAACCCATTGCCCAGGGACATATTTATACAACTCCAGTACCTAAGGCTTAGGGAAGGATCTTTGAGAAAGAAGGAGTGGAAAGATTGTTAAAGTCAAAGAAATAAGGAATTTGCTGAGATGGTTTCTCTTAAATATGCCAGAAGCCACACCCATATCGTCTCACTTACTGATGAGTAAATATACACTGAACAAGGACAAAAATAATAACACACTACTGTGGAGGAAAAATCCCGGAGGCCTAATCCCCAACACAAAGAACCATAAGCAACTAAGTAACACTGAAAAACAGTTCTGCCCAAGAAGGGATATATGAATTTGTTATCTAGCACTTATTAGTCAGCCCTGAAAAAAAATAGAGAGAGAAGTCATATATAGATTGTGCATGTTGTATTGATGTATTTTGGAAGATTATGTGTGTTATACATATGTACACTATATGTATATATGAAAGACATACATACTTGTGTATAATGTATATACATATCTGTAGCACAATTAACTTAAAAAAGAGGTCAGAAATTTGAAAGACATAAAGGATGGGTATATGGGAGGGTTTTGAGGGAGGAAAGGTAAGGGAGACTATAATGTTATAATCTCAAAAAATATAAGAAAAGTAAAAAAAAATTAAACAAAGACATTCTCATCAACTTCTGTTCTTACTTCTAAAACTCTCTTCTGATTGACCCATGTTCTTTTCTTTTCTTAGTTTTCCACACTCAGTCTGCTCTTTCACCACTTCTCTGCTCTTTCCACGGAGACATCAGTCCGACTTCCTGTTTCTCTAACGTCTCTTTTCAGAAATTCTCAATGTGATCTATGTGCCACTTTTTGATCTATGTAGGGCACATTTCTGACGAAGGGAAACATGTTCTCCATACATGAGTATTCTGGTCTCTGTCACAGTTATTAAAAATACATACGTCTCTCTGTCATCTCATTATAAACTAGACTAGGTGCCAAACGATTCACAGTTTAATATTTTATGAGATGGGATTTTTTTTTTTTTTGTTATTTGTGTATTTTTCATTTGGTCTGTGTTTTCTAAATTGCTCACAATGAAAATGTAATCTTTTCCTATAAAGAAAATAGTTAAATTATTTAGAGCATGAATTATTAGATTTGGCACTGGAATGTCTCCAGTGTGTCTCTTGGAGAATTTTAGGGGCTAGTGATGGAAGAAGCAAAACTGAAGGGAAGAAGTATCTTAAGCCTATTACCACTGAACAGTTTAGAAATTTTTTTATCCATATATGTGCTTTTTATTAATCCATATTCATTTATTAAAAATCTAATGTATGCCAAACATTAAAATCATCTTAAAATGTGAATATTTTTTAAATTTTATTTTATTTTATTAATTACACTTTATTCACTTTGTATCCCCCATAAGCCCCTCTCTTTTCCCCTCCGGATCCTACCCTCCCTCCCCCTTCTTCACGCATGCCTCTCCCCAAGTCCACAGATAGGGGAGGTCCTCCTCTCCTTCCTTCTGATCTTAGTCTATCAGATTACATCGGGAGTGGCTGCTTTGTCATCTTCTGTGGCCTGGTAAGGCTGCTGAAATTGTGGAAAGAAAGAACTTAGGGAAGAAAACAGTTTAGAAATCTTAAAACATTTTCCATTACTGAAATAAACTTTCCTTCAAATATAAAAATGATAGTATGTTGATAACTTTAGGAAAATTCTAATGAATAATTTGTTATGAAATGAGTTTCACTTAATTGCCTGGGGAATGGCTATGACTTCTTTCTTTCTCTGTGGTAATGAAGAGAGTTAATGACAGCATGGGCCAAGCCAGGTGCAGGCTCATAAGTCATTGAAGTTATGAGGCTTGTGCTGGTAGTTCCTGCAGGGAAAGCCCATGTTATAACACTCTGCACTTTATCAAGTTTCATTTGATTCCTTTTAGTTTCTGTGAAGTAATATTCGTTCTTGCATCTGACTCTCAATATTATTAAGAGTCTACACATTCAAGGGCCTCACTCTAGGTCCCTGCTATTGCATTGAAACTCATGCCTGGTTCGATCTGCCTCTTCATGTTGCAGCATACAAGCTTGAAATAAAATAAGTTTAAATTTAGGGAACTGACAGACTATGCCTTGGAGTCAGAAAAGCACTAGGATTCTAATCAAATGCACCATTTTTTTCTACTGTCTTTGGGTGAAGAAATCTCATGTTTCTCTGTCTCAATTTATCTTCTTTATAAATTTCAGGATTGTCATAAGGGTTTTTGAATAATATGTAGTATTTGGGTGTTTTACTTATTATGTTATTCAAATTTTTCTGTGCATTTTTGGGATAAATAAACTCTCTTTGGTGAAAGGTAGTGCCATGCTAAGGAAATCTGTGAAGACCTTTGTGGAAAATTCACATATGCATGAAAATTGACACACAATTTCTAAGAACTGATACTTTACATATTAAATTTCATCTTTCAGTAATATATGTGGGTTTTTTTTGTTTTGTTTTGCTTTGTTGTTTGTTTTTTTCATGACTAAGACTTCATGGTTAAAGACTCCTATAATCTTCTCCAGGGCATGTCCCACAGAGGCAGACCTCTTGGAGTTGGATCAGCATGGATTTTCTACACTCTTTGTTACTTTTTCTGGTGTCCATTTGTCCAAGTCAATATTTTTTTTTATCTCCAGAAGCAAATTAACTCTTGATACCCCCCCCACATTAAAGCTTGTTTTACTGCCTTCTGTGGATTATAATGCAACCACTCAATAGCAACTTATATCACCAATTCGTCAGATCTTTACTTTTAAACTTATTTTATTTTTAGTTTACCTGCTGCAAACTAAAAAACCAGATAGAACAAAAGCATATTATTTGCCCTCCGATGTCCTTAACACACTGGCTTTATAAAACTGTCAGAACCAGTGTTGCTTTTCCAGAAGTGCAAGGATTTAATTGCCCCATATTCTTCCATCCTCCACAGTGTAGAGCTGCTGTCAATCAATGACCTCTTCAGTGAGATAACACAGAGATTTGCAGTGCACATCAATCTCTAAAGTTTCCTCATTCAAAAATATCCTTTCAATGTCCTCAATAGTAACTGCTTTGTGCACTACACACTGCTAATTGTTCTGTTTTGCTTCTCATTTACTCATTAGCTGCCCTTCCATTTTCAGATGTCTTTCACTTGGATCTTCTGGTAGAGTCAGCTTTTAGAACAATTTGAAACACATTATTTAACAGTCAAAGGCTTGCTTTGACCCTTGTACCTTAAAGGAGACTTAACTTCTAGGTGCCAGTCATTAAACTTGTCTCACAGTTCCCAGGCACTGTGACAGCCAAAGTGTGGCAGGAGAGAGAAACAAGTAACGTGCAGATGACACAGAGAGCAAGAGGAGTTTCTTATTCCAGGTTCTGGTTGAAGTGTATCAAGAGCTGAGTTCGACAATTCTTGCATAACTTAAACCCGTGGTGGGGAAAGCTACATAGGAGCAACATTCCTATGTATAGATATTTCAAGAATATTTTAAGATTTTTCAAGATATTTTAAGAATGGTAAAGTACTAATGGACCATACATAGTGCCAGAGTGTATATGAACTTATTCATTTCCCTGGAATTTCTGGAAATCTCATCAAGATTATAGATTCTACAGATTCAATGCAATTCCCATCAAAATACCAACTCAATTCTTTACAGACCTTGAAAAAAAGATTCTCAGCTTCATATGGAGAAACAAAAAACCCAGAATCTCCAAAACAATCCTGTACAACAACAGATCATCTGGAGGTATCTCCATCCCTGATCTCAAGTTGTACTACAGAGCAATAGTAATAAAAACTTCATGGTATTGGCATAGAAACAGAATGGTGGATCAATGGAACCGAATAGAAGACACAGAAATAAACCCACACAACTATGAATACTCGATTTTTGACAAAAAAGCCAAAACTATTCAATTGAAAAAAGACAGCATCTTCAACAAATGGTGCTGGTCCAACTGGATGTCTTCAAGCAGAAAAATGAAAATAGATCCATATTTATCACCCTGCACAAAACTAAAGTCCAAGTGGATCAAAGAACTCAACATAAAACCAGATACTCTAAATCTGTTAGAAGAAAAAGTGGGGAACAGCCTAGAACTCATTGGCACAGGAGACAACTTCCTGAACAGAACACCAACAACACAGGCTCAAAGAGCAACAATCAATAAATGGGACCTCATGAAACTGAAAAGCTTCTGTAAAGCAAAGGACATTGTCATCAAAACAAAACGACTGCCTAAAGATTGTGAAAGAATCTTCACTAACCCTTTATCTGACAAAGGACTAATATCCAGTATATACAAAGAACTAAAGAAGCTGAAAAGCAGCAAACCAAGTAATCCAATTAAAAAATGGGGAACAGAGCTAAACAGAGAATTCTCGACAGAGGAATATCAAATGGCAGAGAAACACTTAAAGAAATGCTCATCCTCATTAGCCATCAGGGAAATGCAAATCAAAACGACCGAGATTTCACCTCACACCCATCAGAATGGCCAAGATGAAAAACTCAAGTGACAACACCATGCTGGAGAGGTTGCAGAGAAAGGGGAACCCTCCTCCACTGCTGATGGGAATGTAAACTGGTACAACCACTTTGGAAATCTATCTGGCGCTTTCTCAGACAATTAGGAATAGTGCTTCCTCAAGACCCAGCTATACCACTGCTAGGTATATACCCAAACTTTGCTCAAGTACACAAAAGGGATACTTGCTCAACCATGTTTATTGCAGCTTTATTTGTAATAGCCAGAACCTGGAAACAACCCAGATGTCCATCAACGGAGGAATGGGTACAGAAATTGTGGTATTTTTACACAATGGAATACTACTCAGCAATCAAAAAGGAGGAAATCATGAAATTTGCAGGCAAATGGTGGGATCTAGAAAAGATCATTCTGAGTGAAATATCCCAGAAAGAGAAAGACAAACACGGTATATACTCACTTATATAGACCTATAAGATATGATAAACATAATGAAATCTGTACACCTAAAAAAGATAATCAAGAGAGCAGACATGGAATAAGATCATCAATCCTCGTTTAGAAAGACAGATGGGATGTGCATTGAACGTATGACAAGAGTCTACTGAAGGCATCTGAAAGACTCTACCTAGCAGTGTTTTCAAAGCAGATACAAAGACTCATGACCAAACCTTCGGCAGAGTACAGGGAATCATATGAAAGAAGGGGAGTTAGTCTGATGGGGAAAGGATAGGAGCTCCACAAGGACCAAATATATCTGGGCACAGGGTCTTTTCTGAGACTGTCATTCAACCAAGGACCATGTATGGATATAACCTAGAACCTCTGCTCAGATGTAGCCTGTGGTAGCTCAGTAACCAATTGGTTTCCCATAGTGAGGGGAACAAGGACTATTTCTAACAGGAACTCAATGACTGGTTCTTTGACCTCCCCACCCCCCAAGGGAGGAGCAGTCCTGTTAGGCCACAGAGGAGGGCTTCGCAGCCAGTCCTGAAGATCCTGATAAAACAGGATCAGATGAATGGGGAGGAAGCCCCCCCTATCAGTGGACTTGGCAAGGGGCACGGTGGAAAGGAGGGAGGGAGGGAGGGACTGGGAGGGAATGAGGAATCTAGACATGGCTGGGATACAGAGTTAATAAAATGTAATTGATAAGAAAAAAATAAAATTAAAAAAAGATTATAGATTTTTTTTGTAGTCAAATAAATGTACACCCCACACGTGTACAAACATTGTGAACTATAGTGTTACCATGTGAGTTTGTAGTCTTGTCTGATGCCTCAGGTATCATTCTATTATCTTCTTTACTAAAAGAAAAGGTGAAAAAAAGCCTGGTGAGATTATTCTGGAACCTCTGAGATGTATCTCCAGAGGACACCAAAATTATACATGTAGCTGTTCTTAACACACCTATAAATAGCATTTTTGAGAGAAATCCAGCCTCCAAACTGGGTATATGCCATCCTCTCTCTCAATGTCATTCTTTCTATTAACTGAGTGATTAAACCTATGTTAAAATCTCTTCTTAGTAAACTCCAACACAGCATTAGCCTGGCTTGTCTTGAAATTCTTTGCTGTAGCAAAATGAAGAATTCAAGCTTCATTCACCTGAATCGTACTAAGGTGTACTTGAGTACAGAAATGAACTCACAGCCTGGGCTGTGCCTTTGTTCAGCCACCACTGCTATTCACCGGGGCTCACACCTCCCTATGCTTTCTGTAAAGGGACAATCTCTATAACTCTATGATTGCCCAGATCCACCTTTTAGTTTAAACACAAAATTAAACAATGCATGTAAGATCATAATTTGTAATTCTCAGGATTCTGTAGAGGAACAGAATATACAGAATAAATCTGTCTTTCTGTGTCTCTGTCTGAGTGTGTATGTCTGTGTGAATATATGTGTGTATCTGTGTGTGTGTTTGTGTGTATACACATAAAGGGGCTTTATTAGAATTGCTTACAGGCTGTGGTCCTGCTACTCTACAATGTTTGTCTAAAAAAGGAAAGTTCACGGATTGAGTAGCTGTTCAGTTTATGAGGCTGGATGTCTCAGCTGGTTTTCAGTATGAACTGAAATCCAGAAAAATACGGTCTAATGCCAGTGAAGGAATGGACTTGCTAACGAGAGAGAAAGCAGCCAAAAGAGAGCAAGTTCCTGTCTTCCATATCCTTCCAGTAGAAGGTGTGGCCCAAATAAATTTGGAATTTCCAACCTCAAAAGCTCTAGATTAAAGGTGTATCTTTCTACCTTAAAGATCTAGATTAGGAGCATTTTCCCCACTTCAGATGATTTAATTCAGAAAAATATCCCTCACTGGAGTTCCCAGTCATTTAGGTTTTAGTTAATTGCAGATGTAGTCATTGACAACCAAGACTGGACATTGTAGAGTTTAAAGGTCAATGGATTAGGTAATTTACTGTGACTTAGCAAATAATAGCAATGTGTTTGAGGATAAATTAAGATTTATGGTATATGGCTCAATTTTTACCTTTCCTTAAGCAATTAAGATCTAGGGAGATCTTGTTTGTTATTCAGATAGTGAAAATACATGGAAAAATTAAGCATTTAAATGTATAAATGCTGTTTAAAATGTTTAAAAGATTAATCTGCTAAGCTGTACTATCCCCTTCACCTTCACACTTAAAATTTCTTGGATTTATAATTAGGATAATGAATTTGTAAATTCATTCTAAATGTTTCAAAATACTTAAATCTTTGCACTTATACCTTTAAAAATTAATAATAAAGTTTAAAAAAACATAAATCTTTGTGAGTGTGGCCATTTCAGATAATTTATCAACCTCACAACAACAGTATTTATTCTAAAACAACAATCAATTGTCTTTCTCATTCCTTTTACAACAGACTGCGTCCTCATTAGCATAGTGATTGCTGACTAGCTCCAGTCTTTCTTTCTCAACAGTATGCTGTTTATTTCTGATATTGATTCAAGGCCTGTGATTTAGTTTACCTAGAAGTTTAGTGTCCTACATACGATCATTCAGGGCTCAGCCACTTTGCCTCCCTTATAATTGTATCATTCTCTTGCTGCAAAGCTGTACATAAACACTTTAGAACTCAGTACTGTATATCACATTTCAGCAATAAAAGGGTCAGTTTTAAAACAACTTTTGACATCAGTTGTGATTAATGGTACCTCTTCTACAGCATATGACTACAAAAAAAAAAAAAAACCAAAACTGAGATTATTTTTTTCATATCTGAGCACTAGTAAGGCTATAATAATCTTTGCCAGAATGACAAATTCAAATTTGATCACTAGGCAGCACATGTTTTCTTAGTGATAGCAGATACTGCAGAAATGAAATGGCAGTGATATTGTATTTGTTTACTTTACTAAAACATCACTGGTACAAACAAGTCATGTGAGCAAGCTAAGATTTAAGGAACTTAAAAAGAGCCTGGACTGAGAAGAAGTGGTGGGGGCGGGGTGGGGGGGAGAGGTCACAGACCATGGGAGAGGGGAGAGAAATGGAGAGAGGGCTATTAATGAACACACTCAAAACTAGCAGGAAGGTCAGAACTTCTTTAAGACATTTCCTTGTTTTTGAATAATATGGAAAATAGAGGTGATATCTAAAATCCCTTAAGACAATGTTTCAAAATGTAAATCAAAAAGTTCAAGTGGAAAGTCAAAGCAGGAAGAACAGTAGAGAAATCATGGTTCAAGGAAGTAGATCTCCACAGCTGAATCTGGTTTTCATACAGTTGCTTTCAGTCATTTCATCCATTACATCCATTAACTTTAGATTTAAGCAAAATCATATTTGTTTTTTTTTAAGTTTTATTTTTCTCATTAGTTACATTTTGTTAATTCTGTATCCCAGCTGTATCCCTCCTTCCCTCCCCAGTCCCACCCTCCCTCCCTCATCTCCTCCCTGCCCCTTTCCAAATCCACTGATAGGAGAGGACCTCCTCCCCTTTCATATGACTACGTTTTGTCAGGTATTTTCAGGACTGGCTGCAAAGTCCTCCTCTGTGGTCTAAGAGTACTGCTCCTCCCTTGGGGGGTGGGGAGGTCAAAGAGCCAGTCATTGAGTTCCTGTTAGAAATAGTCCTTGTTCCCCTTACTATGGGAAACCAATTGATTACTGAGCTATCACGAGTCACATCCGAGCAGAGGTTCTAGGTTTTATCCTCTTATGGTCTTTGGTTGAATGTCCATCTCAGAAAAGACCCTGTGCCCAGATATGTTTGGTCCTTGTGGAGTTCCTATCCTTTCCACATCAAACTCCCCTTCTTTCGTATGATTCCCTGCACTCTGCCGAGGGTTTGGTTCTGAGTCTTAGTATCTACTTTGATACACTGCTAGGTAGAGTCTTTCAGATGCCTTCTGCAGTAGACTCCTGTCTTACATTCAATGCATATCCCATTTGTCTTTCTAAATGAGGATTGATCATCATACCCCATGTCCACTTTCTTGATTATCTTCTTTAGGTGTATAGATTTCATTATGTTTATCATATCTTTTAGGTCTATATAAGCGAGTATATTCCATGTTTGTCTTTCTCCTCCTGGGATACTTCACTTAGAATGATCTTCTCTAGATCCCACCATTTGCCTGCAAATTTCATGATTTCCTCTTTTTTGATTGCTGAGTAGTAGTCCATTGTGTAAAAATACCACAATTTCTGTATCCATTCCTCCACTGATGGACATCTGGGTTGTTTCCAGGTTCTGGCTATTACAAATAAAGCTGCTACAAACATGGTTGAGCAGATGTCCTTATTGTGTACTTGAGCAAATTTTGGGTATATGCCTAGCAGTGGTATAGCTGGGTCTTGAGGAAGCACTATTCCTAGTTGTCTGAGAAAGCGCCAGATTGACTTCCAAAGTGGTTGTACCAGTTTACATTCTCATCAGCAATGGAGGAGGGTTCCCCTTTCTCCACAACCTCTCCAGCATGTGTTGTCACTTGAGTTTTTCATCTTGGCCATTCTGATGGGTGTAAGGTGAAATCTCAGGGTTGTTTTGATTTGCATTTCCCTGATGGCTAATGATGTTGAGCATTTCTTTAAGTGTTTCTCTGCCATTCTATATTCCTCTACAGAGAATTCTCTGTTTAGCTCTGCTCCCCATTTTTTAATTGGATTACTTGGTTTGTTGCTTTTCAGCTTCTTTAGTTCTTTGTATATACTGGATATTAGCCCTCTGTCAGATGAAAAGAGACCCACATTTATCACCCTGCACAAAACTAAAGTCTAAGTGGATCAAAGACCTCAACATAAAACCAGATATGCTAAATCTGTTAGAAGAAAAAGTGGGAAACAGCCTAGAACTCATTGGCACAGGAGACAACTTCCTCAACAGAACTCCAACAGCACAGGCTTTAAGAGCAACAATCAATAAATGGGACCTCATGAAACTGAAAAGCTTCTGTAAAGCAAAGGACACCGTCATCAAAACAAAACGACTGCCCACAGATTGGGAAAGAATCTTCATCATATTTGTTTTAACATAAAGATTTGTAACTCATATAACCTCATAGCATCTGTGGAGGTTAGTGTGAAAAATGTCCTCTATAGGCTCACATATTTGAACACTAGGACACAATAAGTGGTACTGTTTGGGGAAACTAGGGAACCTTTGGAGACAGAGGCTTGCTGGAGGCAGTTTGTGACTGGGAACAGGCTTTGTGGGTTTATAGCTCCTCCCTACTTCCCCTTCAGTCTCTGCTTCCCACTTGTGGAAGGAAATGTATCTCTCAGCTTTGTGTTCCTGTGTCATGCATCCCTGTCATGATGATTTTTTATGCCTCTGTAAGCCAAAATAAACTCTCTTCTATAAGTTGCTTTTGGTCACAGTATTTTATCAAAGGAATGAAAAAATAACTAATATAGTGTCTATTAATTTATTATACCTTTCTCCTGATTTCACTCTGGCTTGCCAGTTTATGACTCTGAGAGAAGACCATTTCCACACCTCTTTTCATCGAATGCCAGTATGTAGTTCTAAAATGAATCCTGTTGAATATTAATATTTATTAATGATTTATCTTTTAGTTAAACAGTGGTTATCCCTAAACCAGCTATACACCCAAATCACCATACAGAGACTAAGATTTGTTTAATTAACTTAGAGCACAATGTTGGGCAATAGTTACTCCATCCTAAATCTCCAACCCCACATAGTTTCCTTCCATTCAGATTTTCCACATTATACTTACTCCTAGTCATATCTTAGGTCCAGTTGAACTCTCCTTATGGTTCCAAGTCCTGTCCTGCCCATCTCTGTTCTCAGACTTCTTCCACTTGCTTCTTTCTCCTCCCCTCCTGACAGGATGTCCCAACCTATTCTCTCCATTGCACAGCATTGGCTAGTTGTTTTATTGAAAATACAGAGAACAAATGGTGGCATGTTTACACAAACTTGAGACATCTGATGCTTAGAATCAGCATCACAATGCAATGTCCAGTTTGAAACCAGATAGTGGGGGTAGAGAAATCAGCATTTGAATGAACAAGGGTAAATGGTAGACATTCCACAAGAACATTATGTCAACAGAATCTGGTGGTGTAGAGACTAGCGTAAGATGGATTCCATTTAAGTCACGTTAGATGATGCTTATAAAGTTGCTGCCCCTGACATTCATAGTCACAAACCTTAGCATTTATGTGATCCCAACACACAGGAGAAAGAGGATACAGCTCTCTGAGTACTAGGCCTGCCTGGTTTACAGAGCAAGTTACAGGACAGCCAAGCTTAGGCATTGAAAACAGAAAGCTGGTGAAGATATATCTGAAAGAGGCGTCCGTCTTCCAGCCTCAGCAAGCAGTACAACTTGGTAAATGGTTCTGGCTATAGATTCAAAACTAGAAGAAAAGCGTTATGTAATCTCCCTCCACAACTAAGGAAAACCACTGGAACCATGTATATGGCCAAAGTGTCTCTGCCTCGAGGCCCAGAGATGCCATTATGTGAAAATGGTTATGGAATCTCCCTCTGTGACTAAGGAAAGCCTCTGAGAGCAAGTGTGTGTTGGGGTGTTCCTGCATGGCTGTCCTGAGAGGCCAGCATGTGAAGTTGAGAAGCTGAAGCCTAGATTGTCCTGGAGACCCCCAGTGGTTAGAGATGCCAAAGTCCTGGGATAACCGCCAAAGAAAACTGCTAACAGGGAGTGGAACCAGCTCAAGAGAAAGAAGTGTGTTGCAGTCACAAAGCTGAAAGGAGTTAAAGATCTGAAGAGCAGTTTGATATGAGACATGGAGATGCAGTTTGGAGTCTATCCAGCCGGTTTTGGTCCTGCTTTGGTCTAATATTTCCTCAGTATGTTTGCTTCCCTATATTTTGAAATGCTAAAGGATATCATGTGCCATTATATGTTGGAAATATGTGATACATTTTTTAATTTTTATTTTAAAGGGGATTACAGTTAAGAGATTGCAGGAATCTTAGAAGAGACATAGAACTTTAGACTTTTAAGCATTGTTGAGACTGTTTTAAACTATGGGGACTTTTGAATTTGGACTAAATGCATTTTGAATCATACTATGGCTGCAAACCTATGGAGGACAGGAGTGGAATATGGTGGTTTGAATAGCCATGGCTCCCATAGACTCATGTATTTGAATTCTGGCCCCATAGGGAGTGGCAGCATTAAGAGGTGGCCTTGTTGGAGGAATTTTGTCACTGTGGGAGTAGCTTTTGAGGTCTGCTATGCCAAAGCTACATCTAGTGTGGTTCACACCTCGGCTGTCTGCGAATCAAGATGTAGAAATCTCAGCTTCTTCTCCAGCACCACATCCACATGTGTAATGCAGTGCTTTCTGCCATAATGGTAACAGACTACAACTCTGAAACTGTAAGCCAGCCCCAGTTGAATGTGTTTCTTCATAAGAGTTGTTATAGTTGTACTGTCTCTTCACAGCTAAGTCCCTAACTAATAACATACTGGTATATGGAGCATGTGTTCCTGTGTAAATCACTGACCTTTTTTCTTTAAAAACCGTTATTTATAAATCTTGAATGAGAAATATAATTAATGGTGTTATTAACTACCAAAGTGAAATCCTGTGTTTTGTAGCAAATAATTGGGTAGCTGATATTTATTCCATGTTCTTCAAAGTTACAGAGAATATATGTATTTAAAAAACCTGTCAATTTATTTAAGTGTAATTTCAACAACATATTTTTCTGAATATACGTTGAGAACTTGAAATGAAATTGAACCCATTAAAATAATGACCAGTTCTTCAGTAAGAAGAAGAGAATGCAGGATAATACTATTCTATTCGGAGAAATAACTGATACCTACTCTTATGCTGTCCTTGATATTAAGGAATAAAATTGAATGAGAGAGCTTATGTCCTTATGAAACACTCAAGTAGGGACAGGTAAAATAGTGCATATAAAAGAAATAATCTGAAACTCAATATAAAGTTCTTAAAGAATATATTAAGACATTTTAAACAGTGGCTATTGATTTGTTTTTCTAAAATGGGTACACATTTTTGTTCCTGTTGTTAAAGGTAATGAAAGAAGGGAATAACATCTCTCCAACTGTCAATTCATACTGCTTTAGTAAATTAGACCTTACTTTTTCTTTTGTCAGTACAACAGCCTATACCTAAGAAAAAAAATAATATTGCCTTGGTTCTCACTCTTGGTTCAGGACCATCGAATTAGTACCATAATAATTAATACAATAGAAACTTGTTTTTTGTAGTTTCAAAGCAAGGGTTAGAGAAGAGATAAAATAACAAATTATTATTTTTTTCCTTTTTTCACTTTTTAAAAATTTACTTATATTTTTATAAATTACAGTTTATTTACTTTGTAGCCGCTCTGTAGCCCCCTCCCTCAGCCCCTCCCAATGCCACCCTCTCTCCCTCTTCTCCTCCCACGCTCCTCCCCAAGTCCACTAATAAGGAAGGTCCTCCTCCCCTTTCTTCTGACCCTAGTTTATCAGGTCTTATCAGGACTGGATGCATTGTTTTCCTCTGTGGCCTGGGAAGGCTGTTCTCCCCTCTGGGGGAGGTGATCAAAGAGCCAGCCACTGAGTTCATGTCAGAGACAGTCCCTGTTCTCATTACTAGGGCACCCACTTGGAGAATGAGCTGCCATGGGCTACATGTGTGCAGGGGTTCTAAGGGTTCTAGGTTATATTCATGCATATCACTCCTAGGTATATATCCAAAACATACTCAAGTATACAACAAGGACATTTGCTCAACCATGTTCATAGCAGCTTTATTTTTTATTTGTTATTGCCAAAATCTGGAAACAACCCAGACATCCCTCAACTGAGGAATGGATACAGAAATTGTGGTACATTTACACAATGTAATACTACTCAGCAGTTAAAAACAAGGAAGTCATGAAATTTGCAGGCAAATAGTGGGAACTAGAAAAGATCATCCTGAGTGAGTTAACCCAGAAGCAGAAAGATACACACGGTATATACTCACTTAGAAATGGATATTAGATATATAATATAGGATAAACATGCTAAAATCTGTACAAATGATTTAAATGTATTGTCAATGTCTCAAAAGTAGAATAACAAAATGAAACAGAAAGCATATTGAATAAGAAATTATTTAAAGTTGCCCATCATTAGTGGAAGAAATAAAGAAATCAAAGCCACTCAGCAAAGTTTAAAAGGATCGCTGCAAAGAAATACATGCCAAGATATGATTAGTTTCTGAAAACCAAATACAAAACCAAGAAAGTAGCTAGTTATATGTTACATACTATTAAAAAAGGAAATCTCAAAGAACAATATTTTTAAGTGGAACATACAGAGGACAGAGAGGAATTATATAATGCCTATTAATTTTGATTAAAACTTACAAGGGAATTCTAAGCCATATACATGTATATACCCTATGCAAAACCAATTAATGTAATACCCCATGCCAATATAATTTGATAAAAGCATGAGGAGAAAACTTTTCACAATATCATAAACGTTTTTATGGTTAGGAGGGCTTACTAAGCAAAGGCTAGCTGGCCATTTCTTCCAATGATGAAGAGCAGCTACCTAAGAGTCCAAGAAGAGCAGCTACCTCAGAGTCCAAGCAGACATCTTACACTGAAAAGCAGAAGGCTTATCCTTAGATCAGGGCTATCTCCACTTCTGCTTTGTACTGTACTACACAGTTTAACTCTGGTCATTTAAAATTAAAGATGTTTAAAGACATCCACATGAGAAATGATTTTAAATATTTTTATTTGAAGATGACACCATTTTGTTCCTAGAAAATTGAAAGGTATCAGCTACGAAACTACTCTAAGGAGTAAACTCAGAAGGTTTAGAAAATACAAGATGAACACAGAAGGATCAATTGTACTTTTGCATATTTACGATTCTAAATTAAAAATAATAACAATTAATAATTCACACTACCATACTATCAAAATAACAAAATATAAATTATTTATGAATAGATTAAAATATAATATAAAAACAGTATTTTTCTACTTTTATTTTATTGAAAATAGATTTATTTCATAGAATATATTCTTATCCCCGGACTCCTGTGAGATCTTCTCCACCTCTTTTTCCCATCTGGGATTTGTTTGTTTGTTTTTATTTTGCTTACTTGTTAAGGAGAACAGCAGTGTTTGGATTTTTGCTGGATTTTGGATTTTTGGATACTCAAGCAGTGTTGGGTCTAGGTTCCATCTCATGTAGATGTTCTGAAATCTAATCAGATGCTGGTTGTTACTCTCACAAGCTTTGTGCCACAATTGCAGGCAGGTCCTCATTGCTGACAAAGAGTTATATGTACGTGGGTTGGTGTTAACCTTTGTCCTTCGGTACCATGTACAGTGTCTTCAAGTACTATAAACCCAAACACTAAGCCATAGCAGGTGAAGATACTATTGTAGGCACCAGCTTGACTTTTCATGGTTGCTGAATTGTGTACATGCTGTCTTTAGCAATAAAGCCTTATTTTCAGTTTTTGTAGAGCCACTGATAGTCTTAGCAATAACTCAGGTTGTATGGGGTTTCCCATACAACAACTCAATGAGCTGTCACCCATTCCCAATATTGGAAGCCTTGATGAGGAGAGATGGCCAGTTGGTGATTTGTCTCCTCTTGTTACTTGGCAACTTCATTTAGATTTTATATCATACATGTATATATTTTAAAAAGTTTCCATTGTATTATATTTGCATGTGACCCCTCAAGTTGCCCTTGGATTGAGCAGTCAATCCTTGTACTCTCTCCATCATCCATCTCTCCCTCCCACTCCCCATTTGATCCTGCTGTTCCTGTCCTCATCTATCCATAACTCTCTATTCTATATCTTCATCCTAAGGTAATTTATCCATCCTCCAGTCCCTTACTGTCTACCTAATTTGGGATTATACAAATTGTAGCTTGCTTTTTGAAGACTTAACAGCTAATCTACAGAAATAAGTGAACATATTTCATATTTGTCTTTCTGGACCTGGATTACTTCACTCAGGATGACTTTTCTAGTTCCATCCACTTATATGCAAATTTCATTTTTTCAATAGCTTAGTAATACTGCACTGTGTAAATGTATCATATGTTCTTTATTCACTCGCCTATAAAATACATCTATGTTGCTTGCAATTTATGACTATTATGATTAAAGCAGCATTGAATATGGTTGAGACAGTGTCTTTGCAATGGGATAAAGTGTCTTTTGGGTATATGCTCATAAGTGGTATAGCTGTATCCTAAGGTAGATCTATCCTCAGCTCTCCGATGAATCATAACACTGATTTTCTTAGTGATTATACAAATTTATAATTCTACCAGCAATAGAAGAATATTCTCTTTACTCCATATCCTCACCAGCATGAACTGTATTTGTTTTATTGAACATGGCCATTCTGACTAGTGTAAGATGAAATATCATAGTAGTTTTGATTTCCATTTCCCTGATGACTAAGGATCTTAAACATTTTTAAGTACTTCTCAGACATTTGTGTTTCCTCTTATGATAATTCTCTGTTTAGATATGTAGCCCATTTTAATGTGCTGTTTGTTTTCTAAGTATCCAGTTTTTTTGGGAACTTAGCATATTTTAGATACTATCCCTCTATTGAATCTGTAATTGGAAAAAAGTTTTCCCATTCTGTATCCTATCATTTTGATTTCTCAAAGATCCAGCTCTTTGTTTCATTCATTTTTTGCATTGTTTTGGTTCTTGTTTGTTTGTTTCTACTTTAAAATTCCTGCCCTGACTTTGATTACTTCTTGCCATCTGACCGTTTTGGCATTTGTTCTTTCTTTCTTTCTTTCTTTCTTTTTTTCCTTTTAGAGATCTTTAGTGTTAAAAATTTTAAAAAAGTAAAAAACAGTTTTGGGAGACAAAAAGATTCTAAATATATGGGGAAATGTTCCATATTCATGTATCAGAAAATATCATTACTAAAATAGCAATATTCCTCAAATTTATCTATTATTCCTACGAGAATGCAAAAGCATTTTTTCCCTAAAAATTGATGAACTTATTATTAAATTCAAAAGCAATTACAAAAGACCCAGGGAGGAGGCTGGATGACTAGAAGTTTAAAATTCTTAGTTAAACTGAAAGCTTATTTGGGCACCAGGAACCTTCACAAGTAATCCCATTAAGCCACGTACTTCCCTTAAAGTATGTTTTACTCAACCCACACACCTGCGCACACACATAAATTCTGGGGTTATGTGATGTAAGAAGTGAACTGAGACATGAAGAGGCTTGTTTCATGGCACACTATATTGGGTTGCTGAAGACCTGCAGCAGGTATATATTCCAAGTCTTGTTATAATTTTATTAAGATTGTGAAATTATCAAAATGCACATGAAACAAATTTTAATACACTGGGTGAATGAGGCTGTTGATTGCACCATTTCTTTCTTTGTATTCACAGGCGTTATTCAACAGTGTAAGAGCTCTGTAACTTTAACATTGAATTAAAAGCAAACCCATGAAAAAAAGAAGGAAAAAATGCTTATGACACTTCATGGCATCAGGAATTACTAAAAACAATTGCATTAAGACAGTGGCTGCTGTACAATAAACAATAAAACAATAAAATTGGACAGTATAGAAATGAACCTATTTATCTAAGGACAAATTGTTTAAGAATATGGTTTTATGAACCATACTGAGGAAAGATTTTCCTTTGATGTAAATATCTCAATACCCTGTGCCTGTCAGGCTGTAACTCACCTATTATATAGAGATTGGGTAGATCACGGAAGGCAGGGATATGGAAAGAAAATTTACTAAGTCAAACTTTATTTAAGAACATCCTATGATCATATCTAACACATCATATGCTAATTGAATTATAACTGTGATTATTGGTTAGCCACATGCATAATAATGTTATGTATGAAAGAATTCATTCCAAGATCAAATGCTTAAATTTGAGAACTGAAATTATAAACCGTTTGATACAAAACACCAAAGGGTATTACATTGCCTTGAATTTGACAAAAAGTTGTTAAATGTGACATCAAAAACACAGCCATGACAAAATAAATAAATAAACAACCACTCACATTCAAACCTAAGAAGAGTTTCTCCTAGGAAACTGCAGTTAGTTCGTAAGTACAACATAAGATAGTTATTATGATTAGTGATGGGAAACAGAAATAAAACAACAATGACATGTTACTTAATATTCACCAAGATTATTAAAAGAAATTGTCAAATAATAAGTCCTATTAAGGGTAAAAAGAAATGAGATTCTCATATATTTTCAGTATGCTTAAAGATTGTTGTGTTTAAAAAAAAACAGACTGGCCGTTTCTTTTTTACTATTGCTTTTTTTTTTTTTTTTTTTGAGACTATAATATGCTTGCATTATTTTCTCCTTCACATTCCTCCCAACAAACCCTCTCAAATGTTCTTTCTTTACTCTCAAATTACTGGCTAATTTTTCATGAATCAACCCCTTAGTTAATTAAAAATTAACTCCTTAGTCAATATAATGTTACTTTTATATGTGTTTCTCAGCAATTACAATTTTATGTTGTATATTCAAAGGTGTGCTCTTTACTGGTGGTGAAGACAGTTTTCTACTCTCACGTTTCCTTAGTTGCCTGTTGTGCTCTATGCAGTGTTGAGGCCTCCTGGGCTTTCCCCTGTCAAAGACAGCATGTCTACTGTTGTTATCCTTGTTCATCTCACAGTTAGGCAGCCATGTTGGTGAGACTTTAAGGCTGTAACTTCCGACATTCTTCGATGTCAAAACATCACAGAAAACTCCTTGATTCTCTGGCTTTTGCAATCTGTCTGTTCCCTCCTTCACACCTGAACTTTAGGTGTGGACATTGTTTTTTAAATGTATCCATTGGGACTGAGCTCGCTCAGGCTATTTCTGAAATGAGAGAGTTACCATGTGGCAATTTTCTTCCTAAATATATATATATATATATATATATATGTATATATATATATATATATATTTCCTAAGTGTGTATATATATATATATATATATGTGTGTGTGTGTGTGTGTGTGTGTGTGTGTGTGTGTGTGTGTGTATACACACATTTAGGAACAGAATCTATCTATCTATCTATCTATCTATCTATCTATCTATCTATCTATCTATCTGAGACATCAAAAACAGGTCCATACAAATACTTGCAAAATACTTACTGTAACATTTTTGATAAACCATAAATATGAAAGAAACAAATGTTTCAGCAGATAAATGTTTAAATAAAATAGAGCATAACTAAAAGTGTAACATTACTAGCTAAAATTAAATGAGGTATTAGCCTATGTGTTGTGGTTTAAATGTGTATCATCCTTCACATAAAGGCTTAGTGAACTATTTTCCTTCCTAGCTGTCTCTGCTCCTTGACCTTCATGAGATGAACAGTTATGCTCCACTGTGAGTTCCTCAATATGCAATCTGCATCAACACAAGATCATAGTACTGAGTCAATCAGCCATGAATTGACATCTCTAAGCAGTGATCATAAATAAAAGTATTTTCAAAATGGACAACACTGAGTATCTTAACATGGAAAATCTTTGAAAACATATTACATGACATAAGTTTGCCACAAAAGACAGACACATGTTCTCAAGTTCCATATATGTGAAATAGGTGTACAGAGCAATACTACTTGAATAGAAAATGATTCATACTTGTTTAATCTGTAGTTTGGGTAAGGATAGATAGAACGAGGAAAATTCTAACTGGACCATGTTAATGTTTTAACATTTCTAAACATGTACTAAAATAACTGAATCATACTCTTTAAATAGATGAATATGCTGGAAAAGGTTTTACATCCAAATAAACCCACCTTTTAAAAGATGATATAGTCTATAGTCAGAGGCTTTTCCTGAGACTGATACTCCAACCAAAGACCATGCATGCAGATAACCTAGAACCCCTGCACAAATGTAGCGCTTGGCAGCTCAGTCTCCAAGTGGGTTCCCTAGTAATGAGAACAGGAACTGTCTCTGACATGAACTCAGTGGTTGGCTCTTTGATCACCTCCCCACTGAGGGGAGAGCAGCCTTACCAGGCCACAGAAGAAGACAATGCAGCCAGTCCTGATGAGACCTGATAGGCTAGGGTCAGAAGGAAAGAGAGGGGGTCCTCCCCTATCAGTGGACTAAGGGAGGAATATAGAGGAGAAGAGGGAGGAAAGGTGGGATTGAGAGGGTACTACAGAGGGGGCTACAGCTGGGATACAAAGTGAATAAGTTGTGATTAATAAAAAAATAAATTAATTAAAAAAAGAAAGAGTAGTGCAGGAATGATTACAAACAACTGCACACTTATAGATTCTATAACTAAGAAACTATGGACCGACTCTGAAATCAGATTAGCAAAGCAAATAACCACAATTGCTTCATAACTATGACAGAAATTGAAGCTGTAATTAAAAATCTCTTAAAAAGTATGCAGCACAGATGGCTTATTGGGGACTAACCATCTGAAGAATGAGCAATGATTTCTCACTACTAAAAAATAGAATGAAATTCCTAATTTTGTGGGACAAAATTCACACTGTAATTAAAAGTAAACAATAACAACAACATACTCCAACAACTTCAGACTTCAAACTTTTACACAGAGATTACATGTCTTAGTTGTCAAATTGTCAGACCTGGGAGAACAAAACCATAGTTGAAAAAAAAATGCCTCTAACAAATTGACTAGTGAACATTTGAACATGTCCACAGTATCCTTTTCTTGACTGGCAATTGACGTAGGAAGGACTAGCCCCTTCAGGTAGTACCATCTGCAGGCACATGGACCTGAGCTCTATAAGAAAGGATGGAACTAGAAAAGATCATCCTAAGTGAGGTATCCCAGAAGCTGAAAGACATACTTATAAATGGATATTAGACATATAAGTTAGGATAAACATATTAAAATCTATAGTCCTAAAGGAGCTTAAAATAAAAGGAGGACCCTAGGGAAGATGTTCAAGCCTCATTCAGAAGAGCAGGAGAAGACAGGACACAGGACAGGTGCCTACCACAGAGGACCTCTGAAAGACTCTATTGATCAGGATATCAGAGCAGATGCTGAGACTCATAGCCAAATGTGAGGCAGAGTAACAGGGAATCTTAAGAAATAAGGAAGAGCTAGAAAGACCTGGAAGGGACAGGAGCTCCTCAAGGAGACCAACAGAGCCAAAAAAACTGGGCCCTGGGGCCTCTGCAGAGACTGATACTCCAACCAAGGAGAGGAAATAAAAACCCCTGCACAGAGGTAGCCCATAGACTCAGTCTCCAAGTGGGTTTCCCTAGTAAGGGGAGTAGGGGCTGTTTCTGACATTGATTCAGTGGCAGGCTCTCTGATCACCTCCCTCTGGTCACAGAGGAAGGCAATGGATACAGTCCTGATGAGACCTGATAGATTAGGGACAGATAGAAGGGGAGGAGGACCTTTCCTATCAGTGGACTGTGGAGGGTCATAGGTGGAGAAAAGGGAAGGTGGGTGAAACTGGGATGGGAAGAGGGAGGAGGCCATGGCTGGGTTACAAAATGTATAAATTATAATAAATAACAAAAGAGAGAGAAAGAAATAGAAAGGAAAGCTGGGGCAAGCCAGGGGAGCAAGCCAACAAACAGCATTCCACTGTGGTCTCTCTTCACTTTTTGCTGTGGCTTTTTAGACAATGTACTGTAATCTGCAGTGTTTCCTCCTCTGGTTGTTTTTTGGTCAAAAGTATTTTATCACAGCAATAAAGAAACCAATTAGGATGGACAGACAAATCCAGAATGAATTTCTCATATATGGGCTCTAACAATATATTAACATTAGAAATGAGATGGTATCAACAAAGGAAAACAGGAATGCAAAATTCGTAAAGTATGTGGATGTATATCACCATAATCTATAACATCTAGGCTGGTGAAGAGAAAACATATGATCACATCAGTTTTAAGATCACATGAGCATTGTGACAAATAAGATGGAATGCTTCTCAATACATTGAGGATAGAAGGCTTTATACCACTTGGATTTATACCACTTTATTGGGTAAATAAATATATAAAATAAAGTCTATATTGTGACCTATATACTTAATATAAATGTATTGTATCAAATATTTTATATAAATATTATAAACATGCCAGATTTCCTCTATGAAAAATAGTCTTTCATCCTAAAACTTATTATATTTTAAAGCTATAACTATCCACTACATAACTTTCTGATGTTGTTTGTAATTTTTAAACATTATTTTTTATTGAATCTTTGGAAAATTTGTATCATGCACACCAATTTCACTCATTTCCAAGTTTTTCCTTATCTACCTTTTACACTTGTAAATCTTCCCCCCAAAAGGGAAGAAAGAAAAAAAAAAAAAACAACTAAAATTAAAAATGAAAGGAATTATTTTGCTATGCCCTCTGGGAATGAGCTGCTCCTCTCTCAATCATAGCCTTCCCTCGTATGAGTCACAACTGTTGAGTTTCCAGTTCCACCATTGTTATGCCACTCCACTCCTCCATATTTCTCATCTCTCTATCACATATTCATTCACTGGAGTGACACTGAGAGTGTCACCCTTCTGTCCAAAGAGCTTTAGTTGCCAATATTCATTGCAATTAATTGTTGGTCTGGTTCAAGGCCTCTGGCATCTGCTATACCATCAATAATGAATCCTCACCGAGACTCATTTTGGTTATCCTGTTGTTGCCCTGAGTCATGGAGATCCTGTGACTATGGTTTTGAAGGACTGGTCCCTTCACATGCTCCAAGAGCTAACAGATGAGGTAGATGTTGGGGTAGGCCAACTCAAGGCCCTGAATCTGGGCCTGGATGATACCTGAGGTGGCCAGCCGCTGTCTAGGTAAAGAACAGGGCCAACACTCTCCAACTCCCACGCCATCAGGGCTAGCTCTCCCTACACTGCTCTGTTGAAGGGTGGAACCATTTCCCCTCTTCCATGCCACTGCCTATGCTGCAGTAGCAAGGAAGGGGTGGTGCCAGTTCTCTCTCTCTCTCTCTCTCTCTCTCTCTCTCTCTCTCTCTCTCTGTTGTGTGTGTGTGTGTGTGTGTGTGTATTGGCTGTTGAAGAGTAGAGCCAGCTCTCTCTTGCCCACACTATGAAGGCTGGAGACTGCTCAGCATAGTACTAGGCCATCGGCCTGGCTTCAGACCACAGCCTAGAGCATGGAAATCTGCATGGTAGTCATATGGGCCTCTGACATCAACACAGACCCAGGCTTTGTTAGGACCACGAACACAGACATGGCCCCTGCCTCTGATGTCACAACGGCCTCAGGTAGCAGTACAGGCCATTTAGATCAGTATTTCTTCCTGTGGTGATGAGCCTGGCCCTTCGGCATCAACGTGGCTTCAGTCAGCAACCCAGACCACTGGCATCTGAATCCCCCGCCGTGGCAACACAGACATCAGCAAAGACCCCCTCACATCTGCAGCTCCACCTCTCTTCACAGCTCATGAACCACTCTGTTTTTTTTTTTTTATTAATCCATCATCTCTCCACCACCTACTGCATATTTCCCATATCTCCATCACTTATTTGTCATTGTGGTGACGCCTGTCCCAGAGGACCAGACGGACATTGAACATCATCCAGCTGCAAGGTTGGGGCTGGGCACTTGAGTCATTCTTTGTGTTTTATTCATTTAGTGGACATTTCATTTCTTGCTTTGATTCATCCAGTATGAAAAGAAATTCATCTGCACGTAACAAAAGACATGATAACTAATGTCCTTTGCAAGTGTGAAATGTGACTGGTGGCATGGTAAGCCTCTACTACATACTTTGCACTGTATCCATTTTGGAATGATACTGCAAAAATCATCACAATTGTAGTGCCTTGAGATGACACAAATTTGTTCTCTGGCACTTCTGGAAATAAGACATTCACAGTGAGTCTTATGCAGCTAAGTCAAGAGTCATGAGAGTTAGTTCATTTTAGAACTTTATGTCCTTAACCCTGACTTCCACAGGTTCTATAACTCGCCTGTAATTGTGAGCCTCTAATTTCTTTGCATTCTTTCCACTCTTGATTTCTGTCACCATGCTCCTTCTCATGGATTTTGGCCTTGACTTCATCTAGTAAAAGCCTTATGTAACATCATGTCCTGTCTTATGATCATCAATTAATCATACCTACAAAGTTCATTTTGTCCTGTGGCATAATATAAATATAGTTACCTACAAAGGGCTACCACAAAATTCTGCTGGTTAGTTATGACAGACATTTATTTTTCAGCAATATCTACACACTCATTCTTTATAAAAAAAAAAAAGCATAAGTTTTAGACATACACAGGACCAAGAGGAAAAAAAAAATGAGACATCCAAAATTTCAATGGAAAACTTGATGTGGGCAGAAATGAGGAAAAGTTGAAAGTCTTTCTAAATCTATACAACATTTTATGCTATTTTCACTTATGGGAGCGGAACTAGAGAAATTTCAATCTGTACTTCTGTACAAAGTATATATACCCAACATCATCCACACCAATAACCCAAGTGAAATGAGCAAACATTGGCTTTTAGGGTTTTTAGTTACCATTGAATAATCTTATCCACTTTGCCAGATAGAGAACATTTAAGTATACATGCAATGATGGAGTCTGACAACTACCCACCTCACAGCTTTTCATCCCTCCCTACCCTCAGTTGTGTAGTTCATTGGTTATTTACAGAATTATTAGTGCATATTCATTCTACAGAAATGATAAGATTCACCACAATGTTTTCATACACTTTGTTTGTGTTTATCCCCCCAGTTACATTCTGTTGTCCTCTCTTCCATTGTTCCTATTTTCCTTGTTTCTGCAAAGAGTGTCTATAATATATGTGTATATATAATTCATCAATTAACAAAGAAGTTGTTTAGCTAGATCATATCGAATTTCGAATTTTAGATTTTGAACAGCCTCTGTACTTTTTATTGGCTGTTGTAAATTACATTTTCTTCAACAGTGTGCCAAGGTCTTCTGTGCCAAGTTACTGAGTAGATTCTAGGGGAGGGTAATTGACTTTTGACATTTTTATATACTATGACATATGAAAATGACAAAAACTCACATTCCTTGTTATGAAGACATTTATTCAAACCAGTTTTGGCTAATGAGCACTCTAATAAGACCCAATGAAAGATCTGTGAGAACAATTTAAAAAGTTTTCTATCTGTACAAATGTAACAATTTTTCATTTTTTCTTTAGGATTTGGTGTCATTGTATAAGGACGTGATTCACTGTAATGTCCCATATCACCAACATAAGAAGAAAATAATAGCTTTCTGATTGAATATAAGCACTGCTCCATGGGAGAGAACTCATTCCTGGTAGTCTAAGCATGGGAAAGTGGCTGAAGCCATAACTCCTGAGGCAGGAGTCACAACTATTATTCTGACAAATGGACATGAATTTGGGGAGCATTGGACTTGCTTATAGACTGCAGAAAAAGAGAAGACATGTGGTTTAGAAAGATGAGAAAGAAGGTCCAGAAGTAATAGGCAGAAAGAAATGAACTGTGGATTTGGTCAAAATACACGTATGAAATTCTCATAGGGTGAATAAACTAAAAACAAGAACGTTATGAGAAGAACCTTGTTTATTGGTGGATATAATGATAAATATTTAGAATGTAGTTAGGAATTATGCTAGCTTAGTAAAATGGCAGTTTTATGTTAGTGACCTTGAAGATTAGTGGCTGCACCATTTCCAGGGAGTTGGCTAGGTTCTCAGCACCAAGCATTGTTTCCCTCAAGGCCTTATGTCCAGTTAGAGAGGTGCTGTTTTCTGCCAAGACATGTGTGCTGCTACGGCACCTTTAGGGTTATTGTGCCACCCTGGTTTTTATTGTGGCTCATGGGTATCACAGCTGAGTAGGGCTGCTGCTTGCTTCCCTCTGTTGGGAGCAGTACTTTCTGGTACCATGAGAGTGTGTTCTCAGTGAGAAGGTGTTCTTGTCATATCCAGCTCAGTTCTTCTGGTTTCTATATCCAAAGTTCATAGTGTCTTTAGTGGAAAGGATTTACCTTCTGCCTCTGGGAGGCAACCAAGGGCAACAGCAATAGCTTACAATGTTTGGGGGAGTCTCTTGAAAAATCCTCACCTACAACTTAAACTTCTTCCCTCTTTATATTTATCTCCTTCCCCCCTCCTCACATTTTTTCAAGTATCCCTTTAAAATAACTTCTTTAGTGCTAACTCCTTCTGTATTGCACTCCCCCACCCCAACACCCCTCCCTCTTATGCTTTCCAGGTTTCTGCAGTTATTATTGGTTATATACACCTGCACCCACCATCCAGGGTTCATTGTAAAAGAGAGAGAAGAACGACCATAATAACCAAAAGAACAAAGAGTTTGCTGTAAGGCCGTAGCTCCTAGAGAGGCAACATCCATAAGGTCTCATCAATACGGATTCCTGGAAAAACAAATACAAAAAACTGAACAATGATGACATCATGGAAATAAGGAAGCTTTTGGGCCTTCAATTCTAGACAAGTAACTAAGAGCAACTGGGGAATCCTGAGAGCAAGAGTAATGGTCTTTATCAGGAAAAGTGCCCCCAATTTGTTATCTAATATCAAGTGGTCAGACATGAAATCACATACATAAAAGTAACATTTCATATATTCTATAGGGTGTATTAGGTATTTGGGGGGAAATATATGTATGTATTAAATATAAATATTTAAATTATAAAAGTATATTTACATATAAATAAATTGGAAATTTATTTATATATTATATACATATTATAAATGTATATAACAAAAATTTAAAAAAAGAAGTCATGATTTGAGAGCTAGGGGTTCCATGGGAGAGGTTGGAGAGGAGGGGAGGCAGAGAAATGATACAATTACAATTTCAAAAAATAAACCTGTTATTAAAGACTAGATTTAGTGGCTAATTGAAAAGAATTTGGAGCTGTTACAAAAGCATTGCAATGTTTTCTTCATAATGCTGATCAAGATTACACCTGGCAGAGAATCTGCCAGCAGTTAATGGTTGCTGAAGAACTAAGTCACACTCTTTTAGAGATACCACTATTTGTAGGTTGTCCATGCTCCTGTCAATGACCTTACATCCCTGCACGTAAGTGTAGTACTAACTGGAATCCAAAGATATCTTAAGATCAGCGACAAAGGGAGGATAAGAAGGTGGGTGACAGATTGATAGGAGCCAGTTTTGGGAGTGGAGTGAGGTAAAAGGGGATGAATATGATCAAAATACATTGTATAAATTTTCAAAGAGTGAATACAAATATTATTTTAAACAAATTACACATTTAATGTTTCATAGTTTTGAACGGCTAAAGCTCTGTTCATAGTTTACTGTAGTTCTAGGATTTATGAACTCCCTCAAGAGTGTAATCAAGGTAGTAGTCAAGGTTGAACCCTCATCTGAAATCTTAATAGGGAACTGATAACCTTCTGTTCTGTGCTTACTGTCATGGTTGATGGACAACCCATCACTTTTCTGTATTCTCTGAAAATAAGAATTAAGACCATTTCCCTTCCCCTAAAATGTGCTTACTGCACACAATCTTCTATTTTAGCTTAAAGTTATCCTGCTTACGCTCAGTATACAAATTTTGGTGAGCTCTTGTAGACTTACGTTCTAATTCGATTTCATTCATCCTTATTTTGCAAAGTTACTTGACATTTTTGTTTGTTTGTTTTGTTTTCTTTTCCTTTTTGTTGTTGTTCTTCCAGTACTGCTTGACACCTATGAAGTTCACTTCATGCTGCAGAAGGAGATCGCCAAGGTTGTATTTGTAGCTGAAAGCCTTTGGTGGGGTGCAAAGCAGATGTGACTTGAATTCAGTGGTTCCTGTGCTGGTAGGTAAATTATAGCTGTCATGGGTTTCTGTTTTTCACACTGTTTCTATAGCCAGACTTTCTGGCCACTTAGACCATAGACTATGATATAGAAGCCCAAAGACTTGACCACTATAAGAGCATAATTGGCAGCCAGACCAGGTTGAAGAGTAAGGGTCAGAGTTCTTCATTAGGATGGAGTTTCTTCTTCTTGATCTTTTGCTTAAAGAAACTGAACATTGTGTGTGAGGGGGTTAGGAAGGGTAGAGAGGCTACAGATGTCTCTATCACTTAATCCAGTGGAGTAAAAAAGGTAAAAAGAAAGAAAGAAAGAAAGAAAGAAAGAAAGAAAGAAAGAAAGAAA
>NW_026596051.1:30021696-30060455 GCF_907164565.1 Psammomys obesus | reverse complement strand
AAAGAAAGAAAGAAAGAAAGAAAGAAAGAAAGAAAGAAAGAAAGAAAGAAAGAAAGAAAGAAAATTCGAGCATTGTCTTTTCCTTCAAGTTCTGTGGACCTTGGCCAACCTGTTTTTGTTCTATCTAGTTTCCATATGACCTTTCTATTTCCTGTTAAACATTTCTAAGACATTTGGTTGCTTTATAGAGACAGTGCAGAAAAATTAATCTACATAATTTTTATCTAGAATAAAATGTTATTAACATATTACTTAACATATCACAAAATAAAGATGCAGAAATTTGGATTCTGAAAATATTCACCAGCATCTCTAAGCACTGATGAAAATTCTTATATCTAAGCAATGCTTGGCTGCAATATAGGTGCTTTCTATTATTGTGGGAACGTAAAAGAAATCCTAAGTGTTATCTCAATTTTATCTCTGGATGAAGGCCAGGAGCAAATCTATCCACCAAAGGAGTGTAAGTGGAGTCCTAATGTTTTGATTTCAAAATTACTAATCCTATGGGTTAATGTAAGCAATGTACAAAATTGTGTTAATCAGGCTCAAAAATAATTAATTACATTCTTAAAAATAACAAAGAAGTTAATAAATAATATCATGTAAGGTTAACCTTCATTTGTGAAAGTTGAGGAAGCATTAAGGAGGGAATAATAAACCTTAGTAAATGCATAGAGCTGGGGAGGTACAGATTTCATTTTCAGGACTAAATGGAGTGAATTTTGTTTGGAGCACATACAGAGAATGTGAGTAATGACAAGCTTGATGACTTGTGGAAGACCTTGAATGCTACATTAAAAAACGAGTTCTTAATTTGTGAGGTAATGGAGCATCCTGGGTAAATTTAATAGGGGACATTTGTCATTAAAACCATGTCTTTCACAAAAGCATCTGAATGTAAAGAACACAAATCACAATGGTTGTGACAAGAGTGAGTTTCACTGTCAAAAGAGGTAAAATATATTTTAGGAAGACGACTGTGTGTTCTAAATGTTGTGTTCTCCATTCATATATTAAGATGTAGCTCTCTACATGATCAGTGGTTATAATTGCTTTAACTTTGTAAATGGTGTTCAAATAGACCTGGGGGCAGAGGGTCATATAGTATACTCTAAGAAGACTATAATAAATGAGTACTATTGCCTTTGAGTATCATGTTATTGAGCCAAGAGATAAATGTCTTATTTAGTTACACTCTAGATACAGAAGCAGCCCAAGTTTCTTAATGACTTTACCTCAAAATGAGGAGGTACTCTGAAGGACTCTAAGAAAGTATTACATTTGACTTTCTCTTAGTTTTGTGATAATAGTTTCCACTGGGAGAGAAATAACAACTATTACAGAAAAAAAAATAGTTGGAATATTTAGAAATAATGCTGGAGCACTGTGTCACCATTCAACCATAAGAATCTGAATTAGAACCAACATTTAAAAAAAAAAAAGCTTGTCATACTAACTTTTACATTTAATTCCCAGAATCCTATGGCAGTATAACGTATGGATACAAGAAAATATGCTGGATGGAAGTATACAAGCAGCTGGACTAGATCATTATGTGCAATAGAAGAAACAGCTCAGTGATGCAGAAAGTGAGGGTGGTTTTGTTGTTGCTGTTGTTCTGTCAACATCTCCACCCATCTCCCTCACCATGCACCTCCCAAACTCAAAACACACAATAAAAAATTAGAAGCTGTTCAGAATGATGTAGATAACAGATGAGAAAAGGTTAACACAGCATACTGGAAATACAGAGGAATGAAGAATTTAGAGGATATTTCTTCATTAATATTTGTAGGTATTTGTCCATAATTGTAATTGAATAAATGAAAGAGCAGAAATAACTAAAAATAAGGGTGTCTTTTCTGATGCGTCATTGGGTGTATACTATTCCTTAGCAAAGAAAAGGAAAAGAGCTATTCAAGATAATCTGTAGAAGAAATATTTTAATTCATTGAAGAATGATAAAGAATAGTTACTATTTTCATTTGGGTATTTTGGAAAACATCCTGTATTCTTTCTTATTTTTTAAAAAAGAGATGGCTTGTATGATAACAAGAATTTGACATATATGCATGTTTAGTATAGCTTAAGGGGAATAAAACATTTAAATATTTATTTTCACAAATAACTAATTCTATGGACCTTTAGAAGGAGTTTGGTAGTGGCTAGAAGGATGGCTCAATGTTTAAGAATACTTGCTTCTCTTGCAAAGAATCTGAGTTCAATTCTCTGCATCCACATGATGAATCACACAGGAATTACTGTTCCAGGAGGTTGAACATCCAATTCAGGCCTCTGCAGGAACAAGAAACATGTATTATCTCTCTTGATATAAACATATACAAACATAGACATACATAGATAAAGACACAGACAGACATAGAAATAGACATAGAGAGACATAGACATGCATAGACAGATATAGACATAGACAGGCATAGACAGACATAGACTGACATTGACAGACATAGGAAAAAGTATGTAAAATAAATAATACATGAAACATTTTTGTCTTTTCATTTTTGAGGTTATAATTTACATTTCTCCCTTCCCTTATCTCCCTCCAGAGAATCCTGACCTACTGTCCTTAAAACTATGGCCTCATTTTTTCTGTTAATTATTATTTCATTCATATACTAAAGAATCTTCTGACCCAAGAAGGTGCGGGAAGACTGCCTATGTATCTGTTAAGAGAAATGAATGCCTACATGTTATTTTTAGAAAGACTAACACAAAAGAAAGAAGTTGGGGCCAGCACATTCCAATGCCAAAAACTCAGGGAAATTTTGCAAATGTGTTTGTTTGTTTGTTTGCTTGCTTGCTTATTGATTATTTTGGCCTCATGCTTGCTAAGCTACCAAACTACACATATCACACATAAAAATCTCTCCATTTTGGTGCCTTCGATTTTATTTAGTTTTTGTTAGTCTTGGAGCTAAACCTGGAGCTTCATGTGTGTTAATTAAGCGCTCTACCATTCTACTTTGTCCTAACATTAATAAACTGTATTTTTCTATTTCAACACAAGTAATTTTGGGGAAAATTTTAACCAGAAAGAATATGAAAATATGCAAATAATAGTCATAGAAAAATACAGTCAAGCCAGGGCATGGTGATGCATGCCTTTAATCCCAACACTTTGGAGGCAGAGTCAGTTGGATCTCTGTGACTTTGAGGCTAGCCTGGGCTACCGATCAAGTTCCGAGTCAGCCAAAGATTCACAGAGAAACCCTGTCTGAAAACAAAATGAAAAAGAAAACAAAAAGTTTTAGAGTACAGTAAAAGCGAGAATTATAAATCTAGAGTGCAATACAGTCAAAATACAGTCAAAAGAGGATGATCATAAATCTAGAGTTATGCTAGTCCCTCTGAATTCATGGAAACTTCCTTCAGCAGAAAATAGCTACTGAAGAAATAAATGTCCTAAGAAAGAAGGGAGAGATAGTGGGACCTGGAGAGGATAGAAGCCCCACAGGAGAGCCAAAATATCTGGGCAAAGGGGTCTTTTGTGAGACTGATACTCCAACCAAGGACCATTCATGGATATAACCTAGAACCCCTGCTCAGATGTAGTCCATGGCAGCTAGGTATCCAAGTGGGTACCCTAGTAAGGAGAACATGGACTGTCTCTGACATGAACTCAGTGCTGGGCTCTTTGACCACCACCCCACGGCCCAAGGGGGAGCAGCCTTACCAGGCCACAGAGGACAATGCAGCCAGTCCTGATGAGAGCTGCTAAGCTAGGGTCAGATGGAAGAGGAATGGGAAGAGATAAGGGAGGGAGGATGTGATTGAGAAGGAATGAGGGAGGGGACTACAGCTGAGATACAAAGTGAATAAACTGTAATTAATATAAAAAATAAAAATTTAATTAAAAAATGTCAAGAGAAATCAGACAGATAATTGATGTAGGAGGTTATACAGACTGACTTAAAAAATCATAGCATTTATAATCCAGCAACCAGAAATTTTATATGTGACTCAGCTGTCAAGTTCATATCATATAAACATGGTGACATAGACATAGACTGCAGGAGTTAAGATCCCGACCACCTGCCTAAAAGTGTGAGCACAGTAGTTTGCACCTGTAACTCTAGCTCTGGGAGGTGGAGAGGCATGGTTAGATTAATCCCTGGAGCTCAGTGGTTAACCAGACTAGCCAGTTGGTGCATGCTGGATTCAGCAAGGCACTCTGTCTCAAAACATAGGATACAGGGTAATTGCAGAAGACACCCCGCATTTTCATAGGTCCTCCAACTATGTGGGTATCTGAATGCACACACACATATACAAAATGAATTAAAAAATTAATGAAACTAGACTCCTCATAAATATAGATTAGGAAAAGACAAAAATGATCAAAAGTATGTAACTAATATTTACTATATTTTTCTAGAGACTCAGCTACTATATTGTACTCTGACTTTATCAATATTCAGAAGACTACCTGTACTTACAGTTTTAGTTGGTTCTAGGCGGCCTTACCTCTTCTAATAAGAACACATTTAGCGGCCTACACAAGCACAGGGTTACTGTTTGCTAATTCACTTTATAGAAGCATCTGTTAGTCCTTGGCATATAGCCAATGGCAAAGAAGAAAGAAGGCAGAAGATTGGGGCTAATCTTAGGAGTTATGCTTCAAAGTGGAATGTGCCTTTGTCATCCACAGGCACCTTTGACATGAATCACTGGTAAAATTTTGCAAAGTATCCAGAAAAGAAAAAAAGAATTCAGAAAGAAATGGTAAGTATTCATGAGATCTTGATCATGAAAGTCAGTATCCCTTTGTCACTTTGTGAAGGAAAAACAAACAAACAAACAAACAAACAAACAAACAAAAACAGATTCACAGAAATGCATAAGAGACATTCCTAAGGTCACATAAAGCTTTGTAAACTTAATCTACTTCATTTAATATATAAGCACATGTCATTTTCTATAGGTAATGAAAGTGGTGGGAGTTGTTCACATAATAGAACAGCAAACCTTCTCAATTTCTTCCTTTCTCAGGGAGAAAACACACACAATATGAAAGTGTTCATTCTAGAGTTAGATCTAGAAACTCTGTCATCACTCAGATCCAGTGATTCCAGATTCTTAGGTTCCTTCAAGATGCCCAGTGTTTTAACTTATGCAGTCTTTTGCAAATGATTATTAGATGCACACTAGCCATGAGCCTGAATCAGTCCAGAGGCTCACAGTGCAAGGCAGCCTCTGCTCTCAAAGACCGTGTGATTTAGTTTGCAGAGACAGAGCAGTATTAAACACAGATGGAAAAGAAGTCCTCCCCTATCAGTGGACTTGGGGAAGGGCTTGCATGCAGAGGGTGGAGGAAGGGAGGGATTGGGACTAGAGGAGGGAGAGAACTGCGGGGGGGGGATACAAAGTGAATAAAGTGTAATTAATAAAGAAAAAAAAAGAAAAAATAAAAGAGTGATGAAATACAAAAAATAAAAAAAACAACACAGATGTTGATTCCGTTCATCTTATTCCAAAAAAGAAAAATAATAAACAGGATAGAGGTTGATTTAAATTTCAACAAATGTAATAATTAAAGAATTAAATTAGTGGGCTGGGAATATAAATCACTGTTAGAAGACACATACTGGACATGTCAAATCCCTGAAAACAATTGGTAAGAAAACTATGGTTCTTGAAAGCATCTCTGTGAGGAGTCAGGGGAGGGTCTCTCCAACACAGAAACACTGAGATTCCACCTCAAATGTTTCTTTTATTATAATTCTAAATTTAGTACTCTTATGAGTATGTGCCAAGATATGTTTGGGATGGACTATGACCATGGTCCAGTGTATAATGTGAATCTCAGAAGACAACTTTGCGGAGTCAGTTGTCTCCTACCAAATTTAAAGATCAACTACAGTCACCAGGTTCGTATCACATGTACCTTTTTTGCTAAGTCATCTCACTAATTTTACTGCATATCCTATTTTTGTTAAGTGCCCTAATTACAAGGAGAAAAATTTTGATTCCTCTGGGTTATATTCCTTGAACAAAGACTTAGCTTTAAAAAAATTTCATGACAAGACTAGATAAAACTGAGGGATGATCATCCAGTCTTGATCCATTTCCTAGCTAAACAGAAAATGAATTAAAAACAAGCAGAAATGTCTGAGAACTACTATATATGGAATAAAGAAATCTTTGCTGGAGAAATCTATTTATAAGCCATCATAATTATGATAACTATGATGAGAACAATAAATAAAAATAGGAGTTAGAAAAGTATTAGAGGAGAGGATGTTGCTGTGAATAAACTAAAAAA
Source organism: Psammomys obesus (assembly GCF_907164565.1). NCBI lineage: Eukaryota > Metazoa > Chordata > Mammalia > Rodentia > Muridae > Psammomys > Psammomys obesus. The sequence continues at coordinate 30,054,169 of NW_026596051.1, read as the reverse complement.
AAGTTCTGTAATCCAAGTATTTTGTGCCCGGAAAATGGAGAAGCCAAGGATAAATGGAGCCAGAGAGAGTCCTATGGGTGGGGTGTTCTTTAATAACCAGAAAATGCACTAATACAGATAAAATGCACTGTGGGAACAGAAGCTAGATAGGGATTATGTGAGACTCCAAGCAAATAGTAGCACACTTAATTACTTTGAGTGCCATTTGAGAGGCTCTGACATAGAGCATTCTTACTCAGGATGTCCAATGTGTTTAATTATTTCAGGTTTACTTTTTTTCTGAAAATAAATTTCCTGTTGTCCACTGTAGTGTAACTAACGTCTATGGATGCAGCAGCTTAGCAATAGAGTGCTTGTTAATGATGCTGAAGACCCTGGGCGCAATCCTCAGAACATAAATTAATTGGTTAATTAATTAACCAGTTAATCAATTAAAGTATGAATAAATAAACATATGCATGCAAACATATTTGGGGCAACCCCACACATAGATTTCTGACACAATTGCATTTTAAGGGATTGGGTAGTATGTAATCCCCAATGAGAGGCTTGGATGTGTCATAATTTTCTGTCAGCTGTGTTGGCTGGGAGTCCTCCAGCTCCTCAGACACTTGCAAATTATAAAGAAAAGACAACTCATGTTGTTTAGAGTAATTTCGCCTAGGATTAGTCCTGACCCAGTGGCTATCTACAGATGGGACTTATGGAAGGTCACATAGCCAGTCTCACCCAAATGAACTGAGCTGTCAGACATGTAGAGTGGATTAAATACAGTACAGCGTGGAACACCTAGAGCAGCTCGCACAGCAGCGAAGGGCTCAGTAAATGGCGGCAATGAAAAAAGGGTGCCACCCAGCAAGTATCTAGGAACCAGCAAAATGCCAGGCACACTCACTTTAGACCCCAGAAAAGGGGCCAGTCTCATTTTCAAATTCTCCTCTCAGCTCATTTGAAAGCTTTCTGAAAATCCAGTTAAATAATGTATCTGTGCACTGGTCCGTTTTCTCCAACCATGTTTCACTCAAATGGATTTGTCCACAATAACTTTTACTTAATCAAAACATTAATATTCACTTCAGAATGCTCATTAACTCCTTTTAGAAGGGGTAGAAGTAGCTAAAATACATAAATCAAATGGAAAATCAACACAGAAATACTGACCTGGGTAATACATTAAATCAGGCTTGGTACATACTTGTTTCTTTTATTCATGTGTCAACTTGGTTTAGTATTGAAATTAAGAATGAGAACAAAAGATTATACATTAAAGGAAGTAACATGAAATAGAGGGAGACACAAAGGGAATATATGCAAAAATATATAAAGCCAAAAATCAACGAGCACAGGCAAATAACATAATTAGCAGAGGAAATCAGGATGCATAATAGTTGGGTTAGTGGGATATGGTGTTCTCAAACTACCTTTAAAATTGTGTGTGTGTGTGTGTGTGTGTGTGTGTGTGTGTGTGTGTGTGTACACATCTGAAACTTCTGCTTTTCTGCACAGAGTTTACCAAATCACGATGAAAAAACAAACACATTTCTGGGGCAGTTTGATTCCCTAATGAAAACAATGCTCTCCTCATCTTCCAGTTTCTCTCAGCTGTCCTTGAAGCCAAACATATCACCTTTCTGCACTTTTAAAGCTGTGGCTTTAAAAGATTGCTAGTTAGATAGACAGTTCAACGTGTCTTTTCAATAGCAACAAAGATATTGTTAAAGAGAAGAGAAATGCAGATGAAAATGAGATTCCTCTGAAGGGACACAGGATTTTGATTCTTCCTTCCTGTGTAAGGGCACTCACACCGCTCCTGGAGATATTAACACCTGTCTGTCTCAGATAGGTGTTACTGTCTCAGTGGTCATGAGACAGCTGCTTGTTTTTCTGTGTTGGAAAGAAAGTTCGTCCATTCAATCAATAGCTCAATATGGGAGATTCCTGATTTTCACAAACTTAAAACTTTGTTTAAAATCTTATAATTCCTTATGGCTATAGGTCTACACTCCTGGGATATTTTTAGAATGCACAGCTCTGTTACTTCCTTATGCAATTCACCGTTGAAGTGCTTGCTGCATTGTTGAGATGCTGTAAAGGATTATGCTTTTTTTCAGCATGTGAAATGCATACTTGGAATACATAAAAGTCTATAGCAGTAGGCATTGCAAGTGACTGTGGACTTAATGAATGTTAGTTACTAAAGCTGCTAGCACTTACGATGCTTTGCATCATTCAATTTCATAGAGTAGTAAGTGGCAGGACTTTGGTTCATAATTTCATATTAACAACTTAGCATTTCTTGGCATCTACTGAATTTAGATTATCTCACTGCTGCATACATATTCAATTTAGACGATAGGCTTAGTGTTTTAATATTCCTGGTTCATTTGTCCTTAAGTGTTTTTAGAACATCTGCTAGAGTCTCACATAATTTCTGGGGAACTAATAAGCAAATGCAGATTACAGGTAGAAAATATTTTTAACAATTAGAGAATACATTTTCAAAATATTTTTTCCTCTAATTGTGACAGAAATTCCTCATTTTTCCCTTAGAAGGTGGCTTGTGAAGAGCAAGATTACATTTTTCCTAAGTAAGATCTACATATAAATATATCACAAATGAATTAAAAAACTGATGGGTATCTGTATTTTTCATACAAATTTACATTTCAAGGAAAGAAGAAGATAAATGTATAGAGATATATGATATCTTATATATTATGTATATAATCATAAACAGCTCACTGTAAGTAGGCAAGAATCTATATGAAATTATATGTTTATATATATTTATAGTTGAAGCTAGAATATTGTATTTCTTTAAGTTAATATTTCACATATTGATGATGACTTTATATACTTTATATGAGCGTGTGTGTGTGTGTGTGTGTGTGTGTGTGTGTGTGTGTGTGTGTAAGAGTGTGCATGTGTTGTTTCTGTTCTGGGATTTTAATATCAGACTGCACTTTTAGACCAAAGAACAATATTAAAATGATCCTCTTGAAGGATGTTTTATATAAGATCAATTAGATGCATAGTCTGTTCCTTTTACATAAATTTTTTTTTTTTAGAGGAAGAACATCTTTTATGAACAGATTATGACCGTTACAAGTGACTGCAAAGGAAGAGATACAACACAAAACAAAACAACACCAACAACAAAAACATTGCAGGAGTAAGTTACAAATAAGCAGACAGAGGAGAGAAAAATAGAAAATGAAAAATGCAAATAAGTTTTGTTTCTTAATTGTCTGAGAAAGCCCCAGATTGGCTTCCAAAGTGGTTGTACCAGTTTACATTCCCACCAGCAATGGAGGAGGGTTCCCCTTTCTCCATATCTTCTCCAGCATGTGTTGTCACTTGAGTTTTTCATCTTAGCCATTCTGATGGGGATAAGGTGAAATCTCAGGGTTGTTTTGATTTGCATCTCCCTGATGGTTAAGGATGTTGAGCATCTCTTTAAGTGTTTCTCTGCCATTCTATATTCCTCTACAGAGAATTCTTTTTTTAGCTCCATACCCCATTTTTTAATTGGATTACATGATTTATTGCTTTTCAACTTCTTTAGTTCTTTATATATTCTGGATATCAGCCCTCTGTCAGATATAGGGTTGGTGAAGATCCTTTCCTAGTCTGTAGGCTGTCGTTTTGTTTTGATGACTATGTCCTTTGCTTTACAGAAGCTTTTCAGTTTCATGAGGTCCCATTTATTGATTGTTGCTCTTAGAGCCTGTGCTGTTGGTGTTCTGTTCAGGAAGTTGTCTCCTGTGCCAATGGGTTCTAGGCTGTTTCTCACTCTTTTTTTCTAACCGATTTAGAGTATCTTGTTTTATGTTGAAGTCTTTGATCCACTTGAACTTTAGTTTTGTACAGGGTGATAAGTATGGATCTATTTTCATTTTTCTGCATGTAGACATCCAGTTGGACCAGCACTATTTGTTGAAGATGTTGTCTTTTTTTCCATTGAATGGTTTTAGCTTTTTTGTCAAAAATCAAGTATTCATAGGTGTGTGGGTTTATTTCTGGGTCTTCTATTTGGGTCCATTGATCCTCCTTTCTGTTTCTATGCCAATACCAGGCAGGTTTTATTACTATTGCTCTGTAGTACAGCTTGAAATTGGGGATGAAGATACCTCCAGATGATCTGTTGTTGTACAGGATTGTTTTGGAGATTCTGGGTTTTTTGTTTCTCCATATGAAGCTGAGAATCTTTCTTTCAAGGTCTGTAAAGAATTGAGTTGGTATTTTGATGGGAATTGGGTTGAATTTGTAGATTGCTTATGGCAGGATGGCCATTTTCACAATGTTAATCCTACCAATCCATGAGCATAGGAGATCTTTCCATCTTCGATATGTTCTTCAATTTCTTTCTTCAGAGACTTAAAGTTTTTTTGTGTTGTTTTTTGTTTGTTTGTTTTTTTCAAACAGGTCTTTCCCTTGCTTGGTTAGAGTCACCCCAAGGTACTTTATGTTATTAGTGGCTATTGTGAAGGGTATTGTTTCCCTGATTTCTTTCTTGGCCCTTTTGTCTTTGGTATACAGGAGGGCTTCTTTTTTTTTTTTTTTTTTTTGAGTTGATTTTGTATCCTGCCACTTTGCTGAAGGTGTTTATCAGCTAAAGGAGTTCTCTGGTTGAAATTTTGGAGTCGCTCATGTAGACTATCATATCATCTGTGAATAGTGACACTTTGACCTCTTTCTTTCCAATTTGTATCCCCTTGATCTCCTTTAGTTGTCTTATTGCTCTGGCTAGGACTTCAAGTACTATGTTGAAGAGATATGGTGAAAGTGGGCAGCCTTGTTTTGTCCCTGATGTCAGTGGGATTGATTCGTGCTTTCTCAGACAGTTAGGAATAGTGTTTCCTCAAGATCCAGCTATACCACTCCTAGGCATATACCCAAAATTTTCTCAAGTACACAACAAGAACATTTGCTCAACCATGTTTGTAGCAGCTTTATTTGTAATAGCCAGAAGCTGGAAACAACCCAGATATTCATCAACGGAGGAATGGATACAGAAATTGTGGTATTTTTACACAATGGAATGCTACTCAGCAATTTAAAATGAGGAAATCATGAAATTTGCAGGCAAATGGTGGGATCTAGAAAAGATAATTCTGAGTGAGGTATCCCAGAAGGAGAAAGACACACATGGTATATGCTCACTCATATAGTCCTATAAGATATGATAAACATAATGAAATCTATACACCTAAAGAAGATAAACAAGAAAGAGGACCCGGGTAAGATGATCAATCCTCACTTAGAAAGACAAATGGGAGTTGCATTGGGCATAGGAGAAAACAAGTAACAGGATAGAAGCCTACCGCAGAGGGCCCCTGGAAGACTTTACCTAGCAGTGTATCAAAGCAGATACTAAGACTCATAACCAAACCTTGGGCAGAGTGCAGGGAATCATATGAAAGAAGGGGGAGTTTGTATGTCGTGGAAAGGATAGGAGCTCCACAACAACCAAATATTTCTGGGCACAGGGGTCTTTTCTGAGATTGACACTACACCAAAGATCATGTATGGATATAGCCTAGAACCTCTGCTTGGATGAAGCCCATGGTAGCTCAGTAACCAACTGGTTTCCCATAGTAAGGGGAACAGGGACTATTTCTGACAGGAACTCAATGGCAGGATCTTTGACCTCCCCACACCCTAAGGAAGGAACAGTCCTGCTAGACCACAGAGGAGGACTTTGCAGCCACTCCTGAGGATACCTGATAAAACAGGTTCAGATGAAAGGGGAGGAGGTCCTCCCCAATCAGTGGACTTGGATAGGGGCAGGGAGGAGATGAGGGAGGGAGGTTTTGGGAGGGAATGAAGGAGCAGGATACAGCTGGGATACAGAGTTAATAAAATGTAACTAATAATAAAAAATAAAAATAATTTCAAAAAAAAGAAAAAGATATTTCTTTTTTTTATGCTTTTCTCATATTCTTTTTTTTATTTTATTTTATTTTTCTTTTTAGTTACATTTTGTTAACTCTGTGTCCCAGCTGTATTCCGCTCCCTCGTTCCCTCCCCAATCCCACACTCCCTCCCTGGTCTCCTCCCTGCCCCTTTCCAAGTCCACTGATAGGGGAGGACCTCCTCCCCTTTCATCTGATCCTGTTTTATCAGGTATCTTCAGGGCTGGCTGTAAAGTCCTCCTCTGTGGCCTAACAGACTGCTCCTCCCCTGGGGGGGGGTCAAATAGCCTGCCCTTGAGATCCTGTTAGAAATAGTCCTTGTTCCCCTTACTTTGGAAAACTACTTGGTTACTGAGCTACCACGGGCCACATCCGAGCAGAAGTTCTAGGTTATATCCATAGATGGTCCTTGGTTGAGTGTCAGTCTCAGAAAAGACCCTGTGCCCAGATATATTTGGTCCTTGTAGAGCTCCTATCCTTTCTATATCATACTAACTTCCCTTCTTTCATATGATTCCCTGCACTCTGCCGAGGGTTTGGTTATGAGTCTTAGTGTCTGCTTTGAAACACTGCTAGGTAGAGTCTTTCAGATGCCTTTTGTGGTAGACTCCTGTCATAAGTTCAATGCACATCCCATTTGTCTTTCTAAATGAGGATTAATCACTTTCGCCTGTGTCCACTTTCTTGATTATCTTCTTTAGGTATGTAGATTTCATTATGTTTATCATATCTTGTAGGTCTATATAAGTGAGTATATACCAAATTTGTCTTTCTCCTTCTGGGATACTTCACTCAGAATGATCTTTTCTAGATCCCACCACTTGCCTGCAAATTTCATGATTTCCTCCTTTTTGATTGCTGAGTAGTATTCCATTGTGTAAAAATACCACAATTTCTGTATCCATTCCTCTGTTGATGGACATCTGGGTTGTTTCCAAGTTCTGGCTATTACAAATAAAGCTGCTACGAACATGGTTGAACAAATGTCCTTGTTGTGTACTTGAGCAAATTTTGGGTATATACCTAGGAGTGGTATAGCTGGGTCTTAAGGTAGCACTACTCCTAGTTGTCTGAGAAAGCGCCAGATTGACTTCCAAAGTGGTTGAGTACTTGGATGGGAGAAAAAGATATTTCTTATCCAGCGTTAAATAGTTCCTGAAATAGTGGAAGGCCTTAGCCATTGGTCTTTTTAAATTCATTTGTGTGTTTGTGGGGTGCGGGGAGGGATCAGGATATTAACTGAAATGCACAATAGAAAATTTAAAGCAACCAAGTTGGCACTTGGGAGTTGCATGGACTTTTCCTTCTGAACCAAAACTATTCTGTGGATGGACCCAAGTTGTTCATTACTACCAAACATCTCATGGAGCATGGAAGAACCTGGATATACATCCAACATGCCTTTTAAGAGCTAACAATTTAAAAGCTGTTCCCCCACCACCACCACACACACACACTCAGATTAGAAAGACCCCAAACATGAAATTCTTCTCACAATAGTTTCCCACAGTAATCTGGCTACTGTGGTTTAGGAATTGGGGATTATTAATAGCATTATTTTAACTCTAAAAATCATATGGTAAGCCTATTAATAAGGCATTTTATTGGAAGTTTGGCTTTGGTGAAGACAGGACGGTCTGGCTAAAAATGTGGCAGCTTAAGCAACTGAGTAGAAACTTCCCTGTGAGGTTCCTAGACCAGCAACATAAATAAGAAAAGGCTACATTAGGCAAAAAGAAACAGGCATGGGAAGGACAGGGCTGGCTGCTCCGTTTCTGGGCAGAGGAGGAGAGCAAAGTGGCAAACTAAGTCATGAAACGTTTTGAAGCTGAGGAAATGCAGACATATAACAGGAATTAAGCTTCAGCTTCACTTAACGAACTCATTAGTAGAAGAGAAAAAAATGTTTTAGAGTGTGGAAAGATGGTCGGGTAAGATGGCTCAGTGAGTAAAGTCACCTGCCAACAATTCAGTCTCTGCGACCCCCATGGTTACAGAGATTGGCTCTCCGAAGTTGTGCTCTGACGCTCATAAGGGTATGTATAGCTAGTTCCCCTCCCTGCAAAGGCTCACACAAATAAAGTAACATAATAAAAAGTAATGTATTACAGTTACTAAATAAAGTATTTTAAAATAGATCCTTACTTTGCAAATCTGGAAAGTGTGTAAGCACAAATTAGATACCAGCTCTCTGTCCTTCCTTGTAATTTTGTTTTGCTTGTTTCTTTGATACTTTGTATTTGTTGTTTATAGCAGGCTGGCCTTGAGGTCACTGCCATTCTCCTGCTTTTACCAAGGACAATCTCCATGTACTTTTGAAAACTCTGCCAGAAATATATCTAGTACAATGTTAAGGAAAGGTAATTTATGCATAGATGGAGTCTATTGTCTTAATGATTGACAGGAAAGAAAAAAAAAATTCTCTGCTCTCTAATAAATACTTTGGAGTGTGTGATACAAAAAATATATCTATGACCTAAATCTAGTTGTTTCGTCTAGAAGACTAACAGAAATTTCAATATGGACAGAGGCTAACAGTTTGGGAGACAGGACACAGAAAGAGAAAAGGACCCGATAACATGTCAAGATGTGCTGGTGGAGTCATGAACTTTACCATGGTTAAGAATAGTAAAGAACTATGAAAAACAGAAATGATCTACATTAAATTATACATTAATTTCTCGGTGATACATTTTTAGTTTACACCAACAATTATCCAACTATTATCTATTTATAATAAAAACTTTAAGTTTGTGGAAACAAGGCAAATGTTTTGAAAGTGATCTGAAAGAAACAAACAGAGCTTTGCCATTCTCAAGATTTAAGATGGAAAGGGAGGAGGACCTCTCTCATCAGTGGATTTAGAGAGGGGCAGGAAGCAGATGAGGGAGGAAAGGTGGGATTGAGAAGGAATGAGGGAGGGGGCTACAGCTGAGATGCAAAGTGAATAAACTGTAACTAATATATAAAAAAAGAAAAAAAATTAAAATAAAACAATAAAAAATAGACAATCAAGAAAAAAAAAAGTAACAACGGTGACCATTCATAGATCCATAATCAAGGAAAGTGAGAGGAACTAGGCACCAGACAGTTGGTCTGGTCTGCACATGAGCAAGATTCCATTTACCATAAATGTGTTAGAGAATGGGTATTATCTCTATTCAAACTCCAGATGGCTCCTTAGTAGCTGTGCTCGCATCGACAAGTTGTGTGATCTCTAAAGCCTGTTTGCTCATCAGTAATACTGGGATAATGTGAGCACCTACTGCATAGATTCCCGGGGAAGTTTCCTAAGATGGTACACAGGCACTCCGTTCTCTGCACATCGATCATCCAGAATGTTCTAGCACCTAGCTCACAGAATTTGCACAAGCATATTGTTTTAGTCTTGGCTTTTGTTTTGGTATTTACCTGATATTGAAAAAATGTTTTCTCATGTAAATGAATAGTTGAATACAGTGTTCAATGACTGCCTAGTAGCTTGTGTTAGTAAACCCCGTGGTTAATTCAACTCAGGTAAATGTTTTGAACCATTCATGTTTTCTCAGGTTTTATAAATGTGTGATGCTGGGGACTGAACTTAGTCCTGTGTGTATAATAAGAAAGCATTCTACCACTGGACCACAACCTCTACCCTCACCTTGTTATCTATCATACCAACAATAAGAAATGTCTGAATTTAAATTTGCTGGTACACTTATGATTATTTTATCAGAAAAATTATTATATGCCACTTGGCATGTCAAATATAAACATTCTCAGATTCTTCATGCAAGTCCTTGGGACAAAAATAACAAATTGCCACATTTTGATTATGGCATTTGATACACAATAAACTGAATTAAATTATAAAAGAAAAACCTTTACAAATCCTCTATTCTTAGAAAATATTGGTCAGGGATGCCTCAGAAATCCCAAAATATTACAGGCTATGGATGAAACTATCGGTTGACCACCAGAATGAGATTGAAGGACCCCACCACTGAAGATTCTTCACTATTGGTTTGAAAGATATCGATAATTAAAGCAGAATCCAGCCTAGAAGTTTCTTCCCAGCTGACTGGCTTTCATGGTGCTGGAGAACGTTACGTAGTTTCTGGGGAGTGAGGTGGAATCATCGGGGTCCTAACCAGCTTTAAACCCATGAACTGTAGTAGAGGCCTATCTGAGAACATATACCCATTGCATGAGTAGTGGCATGACTATCACTAGCTTATAGGATGCTTTGTGATTGTACCTGTGGCCTACTCCACAGGTGGCAGCTCATGCCTGGTATTGTAGACCTGGACAAGACCCATGTCTAGAGAGGTCACTAGCCTTGGGGAGAATCCTGTTGCCACTGTCTTTCCGAAGGGTTATGACTTGAAACTGCTTTTGTACATATTGTGGTCGTGTTCATGGAGTAATGCTGCTCTCAGCTTACAGCATGTCTTCTCAATGGAGAGGAAAATACATAGTAATTCAACAGGTCAGAGTAAAATGAATAAGCTACTTCTGAGTGTTTGGGACTAAACTGGACATCTGGATCACTGTCGCCTCTGAAAGACTCAGGGAAAATAGTAGAAGAGGTGTGAAAAGAATGTAAGAGCTGGAGCATAGGTAGGAGTGGGGACTGCTGTGAAACTCTGTTTTCTGGACATGGCTATTTACTGTTTACACAAAAACTCCCTGAAGCTGTAACTATGGGCCCAAGTTTGTCCCAGTCTCCATTTCATGATGTTCAGGATTATGTTGGGTATTGAACTCAGAAAATAAAATATCAAAATGTGAGGGAGTTTGTTTCAAAGAAGAGTTTCAATAGGAAAAAGGCCAAATGAGAAATGGTGATGGGGTGAAAATACCCCAAAACTCAGGAGATGAGTATATCAAATTTTTACATAAAATGAAATTTAAAATATTAGAAGCCTTCAGGGTTAAGTAGTCCTTAAAATGAACAAAATGCACATATGAAGTATTCATTTTCTCTTTCATCTGTCTGTTTTGATATTTTCATTATAGCCAGAAAACAAGGTGGTTGTAGCATATTTGAGTGTTTCCTGGATATCACCAGTGTCTCCTTTATACAGATAAGACAGCCTATAGAGATAACTCTGGTCCATCATTAGACTGAGCACACACCCATTTCCAAATATTCCCTACAAAGAAAGGATTATCATAATTGTTGTAGCTCCAGGGTAAGGGTAATCATCACTAAAAGTCATCTCTGTTTTCATTCACTGACTTTTTAAGAGAAACTTCAGTCAGTTTCATCCTCACATAAACTATGTATTCTTGTCAATTTTTATTTCTAATTTCATCTCATCAGAAAACAAATTTAAGTACAGCATACATTGTGCTTCTGTAAAAGTAATGCCAACAGGCGATTCAACTAATTGACAGAACGAGTAACTAATGGATGGGTTGGATGTTATCAGCGTCTTGGTTCAGCTGGGCTGTATTCTATAGGGTTGAACTTGTCTAACTGAAGAAGACCTGGACTATTTAAAATACAAAGGGGGCATTATGTGGAATGAAAGGGCCTTAAGCAATAACATTACCCAACAGCTAAATCATTATTTGGGGAGAATCTATAAATGGACTGTAAATTAAAACGTGAAAATGAGTGTGGAGAGAAGTGAAATTTAAGCTCTCAATGGGATAATCCTTCAGCTGTAATGGACTCACACTGTTTTTCTTGGATTGTTTTGAGGCCCATTGTATTATCTGAAGGAAGCCCATTGAACAGTGATTGAGTGGGGCTGACCCAGAGCTACACTCACTTTGCACGAAAGCTCCTCTGCAGTAATGCTTGGCGAGGTTATACATTGAAGCCAATTGTGACCTGAAACAAAATGAAATCACTCACCCACTCCTTAAAGGGTTTAGTGTGACATGTTTTATTATAATATAATTTTGAGAAGTGTCACTTCTCCTGATGGCTAATTATTAACTTTCAAACGGATGCTGTGCAAATTGCAATCAAATATCTTTACTTCATTGAATGCATATGTTGTTAGGAAATATAATTCCACCTTAAAGGACTCCACAGTTTTACTGACATCCAGTTCCCTTTGTTCTGGTTTTAGTTTCCTCTCCTGCTGCTCTTGGCAAATTGAAAAACTCCTTTATTGAGCTCCATCCTTCCAGATTCCTTGATGTGCACCACTGCACAGAGTAAACACTCAGGTGATTTCCAATCTTCTTTTGTTGCTGTTGTCATTCTTTCCTGTTTTAATTTTTACTTGAATGGCATGGAGGTGCTATGGCCAAGCAAGAGTGCTTAGCAAATGTACCCAAACATTGTATGCAAAGAGATTAGTTGATATTCACTTCTTTGTCCCAGTCTTCAACTAGGCTGACACCACATATTGCCCTAGATTTTACTTTTAGAATATCTCGATTCTTTGTGCTTGAATACATAAGTATTTGAGTGTGTGGCTATGTATATATGTGCATATATGTGTTTGATTTTGTTGTATATTTATATACAAATTATATGTGTGATAGTATATTCATAAATAGTGTACATAAGTACAGTATCTACAGTTATACATTTTTACAGTGACTCGGGCAAATGTCATAAAATTTTAAAATCCCCATTTTTTCAATTAAACTAGTGACATTCATTGATGTTGACAAATATTTTAATTAGATATTGCAATTAATCCTTAATCCATAACATTTTAGACATTAAAATTTCTCCCTACTTAGGATGATAGTCAAACAGTTTCCTTCTGATTGGCTCAACAGCCTACACATCAGAATTGAGGGACTACATATTCATGTTTAAAATGTAAGGAAAATAAAACTAAAATATTGAATTTGCTTAAGGTCATTACTATAGCAAAAAGAAAAAAGAAAAGAAAAAAAAAACAAGGCCTGTATGGGATATCTTTTACTTTCAGATTTTATATCCTAAAACTTGTTACTTTCACTTAGTAACAAGTGATGTCTTGTTTGGAGATAAATGCAGAAAATGACATTGTGAGTGACTAGCTAGGAAGCTGTTGCAATAATTTAAGAGAGAGAGATGAGGATAATGTAGACTAGAAAGCTGTGGGGAAGACTCAGAGGATATTTCATGTGACAAAACTTGTCAATATTAGATGAAAAAAAGGGTTAAAGATGAATGTTAATTTTCTGGCTTCAGTTGTACAAGACTCAAGAGATAGATGGCAAGATACCACTTTAAGAAGTATCTGAAATCAAGTAAGAAACAAATACAAACCTAAGCACACATAGTCAGGAAAAGTAGTAAGGAAACATTGTTTGATACTGTATCAAAACTAAACATGTAATGGGAATTTTTGCCCAACTAGAAGATAAGGAGGAGAAAGTCAACAGAGTTCATTGTCTTTTAAGTTTTCATGTGGACCTGAATCCAAGAAGAACATGCATGAGAAAGAGGTATGTGAGGATAGGCAGGGAGGAGGGAGGGAGAGAAAGAGAGATAGAAGAAGGGATGGTAGAGGGTTATGAATATAAGATGGCAGGGCACACTGGAACATGTCTCTAATCAGAACATTTGAGTGGTGAAAGGATCAAGTATTTGAGGTTAATTTTGTGTATATGGCAGCTGTATCAACAGCCTCAAGTTATATGGAGGCATATGTCTTAAAACAGAAACCCAAGAAATTTGCAAGACAACACTCTTTTTCATTTTTATTTATATTTTTATTAATTATAGTTTATTCACTTTGTATCCCACCTATAACTCCCTCCCTCCTCCTTTCCCAATCTCATCCTCCTTCCTTCTTCTCCATCCATGCCTCTCCCCCAGTCCACTGATAGGGGAGGCCTCCACTTCCTTCTGATGTTAGTCTATCAGGTCTCATCAGGAGAGGCTGCATTGTCTTCCTTTGTGACCTGGTAAGGCTGCTCTCCCCTCAGGAGGTGATCAAAGAGCAGGCCAATCACTTTTACTCAAACATTTGGTTGGGAAATGAGTACAGAACCTCAATTCAGACCAATAGGTAAAACACACTGGCTGGGGAACCTGATTCCTGGGTTTGATCTCAGGGATGCTCCTGAAATACAGTCACCTTCTTTAAGGGACACACAACTTTTACTGTCCTGACTCAGATGTCCTAGACCATCGAAGTATCCATGCCTAAGGCAGAAAAAGGGAGCCTCTTTCTACCTAATCATTTTGATTTAGCAGTCTAGAGCTGGGTAGACCGAAGGCTCTGATTTGTGTCAATGAAAGGATATAAATCATTTAAACTTTGTTGCAAATTTCCTCTGTTTCAGAGACAGTTCGGGTAGCAAAGAAGATAGCAGTGAACACAGAAGACAAAAAAATCAATGCCTTTATTGAGCTCCACTGTATTCAGAGGAAAAAAATCAGTAATTGCTATTAGTCATGAAATATATGACATGATGAGACATGAAGAAGTGGTATGGAGAGTGGTGAGGAGAGAGGGGTCTACTTTAGTTAGATGATGAAGAAAATGATTAGTGATAAAGCAATGTTTAGGGAAGAATATTAGGTTAAGTGATGAAAGAGACTTTATTAATTACCTTTGCAATTAATCCTACAACAAAATATTTGAGGAAGAACACGATAGATAAAAGATTTAATTATTTCACAGCTTTCTGTCTTTAGTGTCTCAGGGAAGGCAATTCCATCAGGGTGGCTTCCTGCAGAATGTTAAAGATAGTGAAACCTTATGCTAACCTATTACCATGGAGAAAATCAGGATGAACTGTGCTCATCTTCAGCTAGAGAATACAGTTTGAGCTACCATAATCCCCTTTGAGACCGTGACTCCATAAAACTTAAGGACTTCTCATTAGGCCCACATCTTATTGTTCCATAGAATCTTCCAATGATATGTAGTGCCAGTCTGAAAATCAAGGCTTTAACACAAATCTCTGGAGGACATGTAATATAAACCATAGGAAAATCAATACATGGGTTGAGAAGGAAAAATTTCAAAGACAACAGCCAACAAAATGGCACTAAGCTAGGGGTACACTGTAACTTCATTCTGGAGGCAAACTCATGAAGACTGGCTATGAGATAGATGTGAAGAGTACCAGAAAGGACAGGAAGCAAGATGACTTCTACCTAGGACTTGGACAGGCACTCTCAGTAATTGAGAAGGAGAGGAGGGTTTCAGACAGGGTCAGCTTCAGTTGCCTATAAATGGGCCATCTTGTGTTCTCACTGAAGTATGCTGGGTTAGAGGTGGGTCTAGAAGTGGAGAGAGGAACCTGCCTCAAGAAATATATTTGGAAATCCTCATCACATACTTGCATAGTTAATATTAGCAGCCTTAGAACTTTATATCCTCACAGAATAATCATTACAGCCAGATAAGTACAAATCTAAAAAGTAAACCTTGCCATGACAACTGTCTCAGAGAATCCAGCAAGGCATGAAAGGCAGTTGTTAACAAACAATGCATCCAACGGGATGTTTTTCTCTATTGTCATGCTTTTACTTTATTCTTGAGATTATAATATAATTATGAAATTTCTCCACTCACTTTCTTCCCTCCAAAACTTCCCATATACCCCTTCCTCCACATCCTCTTGAAATTCATGGTGTTTTTTCATTATCTGTTATTGCACGCATATATGTCTTTGTATGTAAATACACACACACACACACACACACATACACATATTCCTAAATGTAGTGTGTTGAGTCTGTGTAACGATATTTTTGTGGATGTTTTCAAGGCTGTTTGGTACTGGCTGGACAATTGGTAGGCCCTTCCCTGAGAAAGGCAACCTCTCCCATTAACAGTTTTTCTCAGTTGCCTTTAGTTTCTTTGTACACGATTGAAGCCTTGTGGGTTTTTCCTTGTCCATTTTGGTATCCTCATTGGTGTTGACTGTGTTCGGCAGACATTTACGTAGTCATGCTGGTAAGATTTTTATGAGTGTAGCCTCTGACATTCCTAGGAGATACAATCTCACATGGGACACCCCATCTTTTGGTTGTTCTAATCTCTCCGACTCCTATTTCCTCAAGGTTTCTTAAGCCTTTGGAGTGGAAGGTTTTGTAGATGTATCTAATTACTGTTAGGCTCCACAGCTCTGCATTTTGATTTGTTTTTATGGAGGTGAAGTTAAGCATAAGTCAAAGAAGCAGAAGTGTGGACAATGGCATAGATATTAATGTTAAATATCCCTACTTGGTGATATGAGCAACAAGAAAGTAAAACATATATATATATATAGTCAACAGAACACTGATAAGAACTGTTTACTTCTTTTTACTGTTTTACTCCTCTCCTGCCTCCTTTTCCCTGTTTTCTTTTTGAATACAGTTTGGGTACCCAGACATGCCTAATCTTATTATTTCTCCCCTGACACTTTCTGCCATAATAACTTCGTTGTTTTTTTTTTTTTTTTTTTTTTTTTATCACTTTGTGTTACCTGATTTTGCCCTAGTGTTGAAATTGGACTGCTAAATGCTACAGTGGTTGGTACCTTAGATGGCTGAGTATCTTGTTGACATTTAAACTTACAAAGACTTTACAGAGGTAGGCCCACACACAAGAGCGACCGTCATACTAGTTAGGGGGTTAGGCATCATGAATCTCACTTCTCTAGGCCTCACTTTGTCTGTATTCATGAAGGCCTTGAGTGATCAACACACCACAGTTTGAAGAGGAGGGGTTTACTAGGAAATTTTGAGGTGGCATGAGTATAAATGAACTCTTCAGAGAATTCAGGGCAGAGTTCTGTAGTAGTCAACTTGTATAAACATCATCAATAAAGATGATAAAGTTCCTAAGCTGAAGTCTGAGGACTAAATATTGGGGTTCTCACAGAATTCTAAGAATTATCAGATTATGGGTGGTTCTACTGCTTATACATATTTTGCTTTTGACTGTTGATGAAATGGGATTAGATAGGTCAACTTTCTGCCACTTTGATTCTCTGCAGTGATGAACAGTAACCTGAACCATGGATCAAACAAATCTTTCTCTCTTTAGTTACTTTGTCAGAGCACCATGAAACTAAGATGGAAGTGTTTATGGGATATATTGTTTATGGTATGCATTATAATAATGAAATATTTTTAATTATTTCATATCGTGAAATATTCAGCATTTCATGTTGTGGCTTACTTAATGTGTAATCTTGTTCCTTAATGCTGGAGCATAGATCAACTCAGTAGCTACCAATTTTATTCTGCATACTGTATTTATGCTTTCAATTTGTTACATTAAGCATATATCACAGGAAAGAAGGAAATGCAGCGTCAAAGCCAGCCTGTGAGTATGAAATTATAATACTTTATATATATATATATATGTATATATATACATATATATATATGAAAATTGCATAACAAACACATGTATATAAATTTATTGTATACTCTATTACATACCTTAAATATTTGTCTTTTTATTTTCTTCATTTCCTTTTACATTCATGTCTCAGGGTGGTCTTGAACTCATAAGCCTTCTGCTCAAATTTTTCACTTTTGGAATTATGTAAACCTTTAAAATGTTATTATACTCTTTCAAGTGGTTTAAAATTAGAGAAGAATAAACAATTGGTCTAATTAACCTTGTGAGGTCTGCCCTTACATGAGACTCAACCGCATGTTTTGTTTTCTGTTCTCAAAAGAGAAAACTGTATCAACTAGAAAGCCAAATGAATATCAAGGGGGCAACCAATTATAAGCCTCAATAAACTATATAATAAATTTTAGGTAAAAAGTTTTAACCCTAAAACTTTTGGCCCATTCATCATTTACTTAAAGCTTCAAACCTAATCTAAAACCTTGTGAGTGAATGGTAATATAATTCCTTTGTTTGGTGCTTAAATGTACAATGGAGAGTCTGGCGGAAAGTAGCACAAGCATTTTTTCATAACTAAAGCAAACAGACAAAATGGATTGAGAAAGAAGCAAGATTTTTAAATGGACGAGGACACTCGAATCTTAAACAGCTGAAGAGGATGTCTTGCTCACATTGTGCCTAATCCATCTATAGGAAAGGAACCCTGCGTGTTGTTGAAACCCAGTGAAAACCTGCTTTTTTAATATTCTAGTAACGAATGTAGCAGAAAAGTCCCATAATGCCGGGTGATAACATCATTACCAGAGAAGACCTTAAATGACTATTTCATGCAATGCCAGTAATAATCCTGGCAAAACGTATTGTGTTTATTTAATGTGTCACCCTGTTCCTTAATGCTGTAGCATAGGTCAGCTCAGTAACTACCAGTATTGTTCTGCATATCACATTTATGCTTTGAAATTTTCTTCATTAGGTTCATATCAAGAAAGGAAGGAAATGCAGTTACAAAGCCACCCTGACACTGAAAAGTATAATATTTCACTTTTGGAAAGTTGGCTTTGTAGTCACTGCAAATATTTTCACAGATGAACTTTTTAAATCTCATAGATGAACTTTTTCATGAACTATGTCTTAGAGATAACAGCAAACTAGAAACACCCTTTCACAAGCTTTGGTAAGATCTGTTATAAAGCAGCTGTTGTGTCATTTTCCCAGGCAGAAGACAGTGAGTCTCTTCAAGGCAAGAGTGTCTTCCATGCTTTGCTGCTAGAAATGGGTGGGAAACTCTTCTTTCTCACCCCTCTGCTTTCTGCCTGCCTCATATCTCTACCCAAATCACTTCTTTTACCTAAAAAAACCTTCCTTTGCCACTAGATACCATCATGACCTGTGAGGAGGATGATAGTATATTTCATAATGTTTTAATATTCTTTATAAATAATTTATCCCTTGTTTCCATTAACAAAATTAGACTGACCCCATTATCTTGCCAGTTCTCTTTCTGGAAGTATTTAACTAGTAGATATCTAATAATAGTATTAGATTGTATATATTCCTTAAATAATACTATTTCTATTAATTTATGATAACTACAGATATTTTATAAACTCAATAAAATACATAGTGTGATCTTATAGGTATATGTATTACCATTCTTAATCTCTTTTCAATTCAAATTCTAGTTCCTTAGTCACTTACAGTAGTTGAGAAACTCTTCAACAATTGTGAAATATTCATTTTAGCCAAACTCTACCTAATCTATTTACACTACAAAGACTTTTGTAATGTTTATGTTGGCAATGGCTAATCCTACTTCTACAGTTCTCATTTCTTTAAGAGGCAGTGAACTCTTAAACCCTCTGATACCACAACATATCAGTCTTTTGATGAGGAACTTGAGCATACACAGAAAAGAACAAAATGGGTTTTAAGTAAAAATATATTTGATTTGAAGACCTAAATATTACTGTGTGGATATAATAGGTTGTAGACTGTGAAAGAAAAATACACAGGAAAGGAACATATGCTTTGGTGGTTTTTTTCTTTTTTTATTATTTTAATTTTTTTATTAATTACACTTCACTCATTCTGTATCCCCCCATAAGCCCCTCTCTCCTCCCCTCCCGGTCCCACCCTCCCCCCTTTCTGCATGCATGCCCCTCCCCAAGTCCACTGATAGGGGAGGTCCTCCTCTCCTTCTCTCTGATCTTAGTCCATCAGTTCTCATCAGAAGTGGCTACATCTGTGCAGGGGTTCTAGGTTATCTCCACGAATAGTCCTTGGTTGGAGTATGAGTCTCTGGGAAGTTCCCTGTGTTCAAATTATCTTATTCTGTTGCTCTGCTTGTGGAGTTCCCCTCCCCTCCAGCTCTTACTATTTCCCATTTCTTACATAAAATTCCATTCAAAGGCCTGATCTTGTGATGACTTCAAATCTTGTAAATTGCAGAACCGGTAATGAATTCTAAAGATGTTAGAAATGTAATTGAAAAGATATAATTAGTGGATGATGGTAGGTCAAAAGAGGAAAACATTAAGTTATTCTCTAATTTGGACAGTACACAGATTCCTGGGAGGAAAGAAACTAGAAGAGTTGGTCTAGACACTAACAGCAGACACATCGCTGGGGAGCAGGTGTTGAGGGTGGATGAGGAACCTTCAGCAGTTTGGTTTAGTGTGAGGGGTCTGTTAGAATGAAAGGGGAAGTGTCATGTAAACCTTATTTAGAATTTGTCTATGAGGAGACAAGAGGGAGAACAGAGACTCTAAGAGTGTGTGAATAATGATTAGAATGGCTAACCACAGAGCTCTGTGTCTTGCCATAAAGCATAGGAAAAAAAAAAGGCAAAAAGGGCATGATAGAGATTGTTTAGGAAAGGATGGGCAGGTACAAGGAAACCTGCAGGAGAAAGATTCTGGCAAAATCATGCATATAAACATTCAGTTTCAGGGAAAAAAAATAGAGTGTTTTTAGGACTCATATGGCAGCTTCCAGATGAATATGTGTTACAAGAGTTCTCTAATTTATTATTTTACTAAAAAATTCGGTGAACATATGAAGTGTTGGGAGTGGTGAATTCAGATGTAGACAGTGCTGTCTGTTGAAAGGACAATGTGTTTCTGATTATTGTGATAAATAACAAATCAGCTTACTGATCTAAACTTGACCCCGAGCTTTGGTTTCAAGTTCTTAAATAGATGAAAAATTGTAATTGTGAAGAAAATGACTCCATGGAAAAATAGTTTCATTAATAACAAGTTGTGTGGATTCTGAGGAATTTCTCATCATATTAAATAAAACATGTCAAATGTGTTCAAAACCATGGGCCATGGAGAAACAATGATATAGTAAGATCTTGCCAAAAAGGGCTCATCCAGTCAGTGTAAGTAGGAGGACCATGCCAGGACTGGATGATTAATGTGGAAAACTTCATCCACATCCTACCCAATGGAGTGGAATCTGGGACTAATCTGTGGTTAAGGTGTCTTGAGTTGAAGGGTTTGGACTTACTATTGTCAACAGAGGATCAAGTTAGCAGTGATGAAATGAGAATATTCCTCTCAGTAAAAGAAGTAGGAAGACAGGGTTTTCTCATCCAAGTGGGCAAGGATCAGAAATAAATGGGTTGATAACTAATTAACAGACAGTTTGATCTATAATGAAAAAGGGTACATTTAGAATAATGAAAACCAAGGTCCAAATTCCCAAGGCAGTTAAGTTTAAGTTATGGCTACTTGATTATTGCATTTTATCTCTTAGCAAGTCTAATTTTCTTACTTCTAAAATTTGCATAATGTTTCCTAACTTGGCACGTTGGTCTCAAGATTAACAGACTGCACATAAGAGGCCTAGAGTGTTGTCCATGGTATCAGGTGCTCAAATATACCATTACTTTCCAAAAGAAAGCCAGGGTGAGAGATATATAAAGACAGAAACACTAGTTTGAGATGTTTCAAGCTGTTAAGTTTAAACACACGTATGTTTCTAGATTTATAAACAATATTATTTGACCATAAAGTATGATTCAATTATATATATTACATCTTAAATTATTAATAATTTGGGCATATATGTTTCTCTGATTAGAATTAACATACACAGAGAGAGGGAAAGAGAGAGAGAGAGACCCATAGACACACAGAGAAAGATGAGAGAGAGAGGGAGAAAGAGAGAGGGAAGGAGAAGGAAAGAGGGAAGAAAAGTAAGAAGGGAGGGACAAGAGAGAAGGAGGGAGGGAGAAAGAGGATAACAACAACAACAAAGCAATAAGATTTTTTTTTCAGAAAATATATGTATTAGCTTTTGCTATGTGCAGTTAACAAGCCTTTTCTAGAATTGTTAGCAAAGTGGAAATATTTTTTTTTCTAACAGAATAATGGAGAACACAAGTTACCATGAAAAATCAAAAGGCTGAAAAACTTACAATCAGCCCTTTTAAATTTTCCTACAGAAAGTGGGAGAACCAAGGAATTGCTGTGATAATATACTATAGTTAGTTACTACCTGCCATGAAATGTGCCTACTTAATTATTTAAAAATTGTGAAGAAATATGTAAGAGAAGAAATACAATTGCAGGAGAATAAATAATTAATTCAATTCTCCTATGATTGTTCAGCCAGAATATAGGAATAACTAAGAAACCACACATCTTTACTGAAAGCAATAAAAATGTTGAACAGAATTTCCATCGAAATTATCCGAATTTGATTTTTATCAAATGTCAAAATTGCACCACCTCTTTAAGATGCAATACTGTGAGATTCAAAAACAAATCTTTCCCTCTCTTTTTCTTTTGGACAATATGGTTTAAAAATATCCAGAATGCTTTCTTAAGTTACAATGTTATTTTGTCTGGACAATAAATATCACCAATAAAAGTATGTTTTGCTTTGATCATGCTGAATGCAGACACTATATCATAAATGTTCCCTGGGATCACTGCAATGTTGATTTGAAAGTATCTCAAGATAATCATAATTTTCTTTTTTTATTAATTTATTAAAATTTATTCCCTTTATATCCCAGCTGCAGCCCCCTCCATCCTAGTCTCCTCCTAGTCTAAATGTGTTGCTATATCTGTAATATTTCAATCATACTATGAACCGATTAAATGAATATAACATTTTTAGTTCTCATATAGTAAAGCAAACAAGAGTGCTGAGTACCTAGCATCAAGCGTGTAGTGAATCTGACATGAAATCCTTGTTCTTTGTACTTTAGAATGATGCTGGTTTTCCTCCTCATTGGAATACAAAAGTATCCACTTACTGGTCTTGGATTCTGGGTGGAAAGAGTACCGTACCACAGACTCAGAACATCGAACAAAACTACACGTGTGTGAAACATCAAATATATCATGCAGTGCAAAAACCTCAAGTGTACATGCTAATATAAAACTGGCCTGATCCTTTCCAGGTCCCACCATTTACCTGCAAATTTCATGATTTCCTTATTTTTTATTGCTGAGTAATACTCCATTGTATAGATGTACCACAATTTCTGCATCCATTCTTCAGTTAAGGGGCATCTGGGATGTTTCCAGCTTCTGGCTATTACAAATAAAGCTGCTACAAACATGGTTGAGCAAATGTCCTTTTTGTGTACTTGAGCCTCTTTTGGATATATGTCTAGGAGTGGTATGGCTGGATCTTGAGGAAGCGCTATTCCTAGTTGTCTGAGAAAGCACCAGATTGATTTCCAGAGTGGTTGTACAAGTTTACATTCCCACCAGCAGTGGAGAAGGGTTCCCCTATCTCCACAATCTCTCCAACATGTGTTGTCACTTGAGTTTTTGATCTTGGCCATTCTGATGGGTGTAAGGTGAAATCTCAGGGTTGTTTTGATTTGCAAGAAAATTTGAACACAGGGAACGTCCCAGAGACTCATACTCCAACCAAGGACTATTCGTGGAGATAACCTAGAACCCCTGCACAGATGTAGCCCATGGCAATTCAGTTTCCAAGTGGCTTACATAGTAATGGGAAGAGGGACTGCCTCTGACATAATCTGATTGGCCTGCTCTTTGATCACCTCCCCCTGAGAGGGGAGCAGCCTTACCAGGCTACAGAAGATGACAATATAGCCACTTCTGATGAGAACTGATAGTCTAAGATCAGAAAGGAGAGGAAGACCTCCCTTATCAGTGGACTTGGGGATGGGCATGCATGCAGAAAGGGGAGGAAGGGGGGGATCGAGAGTGGAGGAGGGAGGGGCTTGTGGGGGGGTACAAAATGAATAAAATGTAATTAATAATAATAATAAAATATTGAAGAAAAAAACTGGCCTGAAATTAGAAATTTCTATCGGAGCTTTACAGAGACAAATGTGAAGGCATTTCTTGAGAACATCTCTGAAAGAAAAAAAAAAATGTAGGGAGAGGGGAAAGCAGGGAACCCATGAGAGCAAAACCTCAACTGAACAAAATGTAATCGACAAGATAATAATGGACTCAAAGAAAGCCTAGCCGGAGACTGTCATTTGATTATAAACGGGATAGTTCCTGCCTGTAAGACAAACAAGCGTACAGTTGGAATAAATTGTATTTTCTTTCATTCATTTATTTATTTAATCTCTTTAAAGCTTGATCCCAACTCTCTCTTTCCTCTCCTCAGAATCCTACCTTTATGCCCCCCTCTCCTCATCCTCCTTCTTTTTCTCAGAGAAGGGGAGGGCCCCAACGCATCCTGGCAACCATTTTTTTTAATTTCTATTTTTTATGTTAATTACAGTTTATATGCTTTGTATCCCAGCTGTAACCCCCTCCTTCATTCCCTCCCAACCTTACCCTCTCTCCCTCATCTCCTCCCTGCCTGTCTCCAAGTCCATTGATAGGGGAGGTCCTCCTCCCCTTCCATATGACCCTAGCCTATCAGATCTCATCAGGTTTGACTGCATTGTCTTTCTCTGAGGCCTGGCAAGTCTGCCTCCCCAGGTAGCCTGGTAAGACTCCTCCCCCCTCAAGGGGAGTATATTTGAATTACTAAAAAAGATGTAGTGATAAGTTATATGCCTAAAGGAACACTCTTTATTTTTTATGTTAATTATTATTATTTATTATAATTTATTCACTTTGTATCCTGGCAGTGGCCCCCTCCCTCATCTCCTCCCAATCCTCTTCCCCTAGTCCACTGATAGGGAAGGACCCCCTCCCCTTCTATCTGACTATAGCCTATCAGGTCTCATCACAACTATTTGGATTGTCTTTCTCTGTGGCCTGGCAAGGCTGTACTCCCCAGGGGGAGGTGATCAGAGAGCTGGTCACTAAATCATGCCAGAGACAGACTAGGGAGGAACACTTTTTTTTTTTAAAGAATTTTTTAAAAGAAGAAAGTAGAGGTTTATGAAGTAAATATGATCATTGATAGAGTTTTAAATTTATAAAATTACCTTATAGATCCTGAAAATGATGGCCATTTATTAATGATAAAAATTATGATCACATTCTATCATGTGTATGCCTTTTATAAGAAGTCATACATATACATATATATGTATGTGTATATATATGTAAATATATATATGGCTGCACAAATTCACAATATTGAGTATGACCAGCAATTATTTCTATTCTGTGCAAATATGAAAATTTTAACTTTATTATATTTCTGAAAAGGAAATGTGCCTTAATGTAGATGGTGTCTTAGCTGTGAGTCAGCTTTATTGATATAACATTTTCCTGATTAGATGTACATAAGTTCATGAGCTCTCTTATTAGCAATACTATTTCCTGCTTGAAGAAATTCTGTGTTTTACACTATAAATCCAACAGCTGCAGTATTAACAACCAAGTTAGACAAATATATGGAACATAAGGATTGAAGAATGAGAATGAATGAATAATTTGAGAATGAATAATTTGAGAAGGGTTAAAGACATAATTTTGAAATGGAAATTCAAAAAGTAAGACCTTCTTACCCCAAGTCCTCTTTCTTTGTCTTCTTTAGGTGTACAGACTTTAGTATGTTTATCCTATCTTCTAGGTCTAGTACCCACTTATAAGTGAGTTTATACCATGTGTGTCTTTCTGCTGCTGGGATACCTCATTCAGGATGATCTTTTCTAGATTCCACCATTTGCCTGAAAATTTCATGATTTTCTTGTTTTTAATTGCTGAGTAGTATTCCATTGTGTAAATTTACCACAGTTTCTGTATCCATTCCTTCATTGATTGACTTCTGGGTTTTTTCCAGGTTCTGAATATTACAAATAAAGCTGTTATGAACATGGTTGAGCAAATGTCCTTCTTGTATACTTGAGCATCTTTTGGATATATGCCTAGGAGTGGTATAGCTGTATCTTGAGGAAGCCCTATTCCTAATTGTCTGAGAAAGCATCAGATTTATTTCCATAGTGGTTGTACAAGTTTACATTTGTACCAGCAATCGAGGATTCTCCTTTCCTCACTTAGAAAGACAAATGGGATGGACATTGGAAGTAGGAGAAAACAAGTAACAGGACAGGAGCCTACTGCAGAGAGCCTCTAAAAGACTACCTAGCAGTGTGTCAAAGCAGATGCTGAGACTCATAACCAAACCTTGGGCAGAGTGCAGGGAATCATATGATAGAAGGGTGAGTTAATATGACCTGGAGAGGACAGGATCTCCACAAGGACCAAATATATCTGGGCACAGAGGTCTTTTCTGAGACTGTTTCTCCAACCAAGGACCATGTATGGATATAACCTAGAACCCCTGCTCAGATGTAGCCCATGGTAACTCAGTATCCAAGTAAGTACCCTAGTAAGGGAAACAGGGACTATTTCTGACATAAACTCAATGGCTGCCTCTTTGACCCACCCCCTACAGGAGGAGCAGCCTTGTTAGGCCACAGGGGAGGAGGACATTGCAGCAGTCCTGAAGATACCTGATAAGCTAGGGTCAGATGGAAGGGGAGGAGGTTCTCCCCTATCAGTGGACTTGGATAGAGGCAGGGAGGAGATGAGGGAGAGAGGGTGGGGTTGGGAGGGAATGAGGGAGGGACTATGGCTGGGATACAAAGTAAATAATTTGTGATTAATATAAAAAAACAAAAATTATAAAAAAGACAAAACCCTTTAAAAGAAATTAGTAAAAATCAATAAGTTCCTTATGGGCTTGCAATGGATTTTCATAAAATGTTGATCATCAACTATCAGGCATGGATGTGGGGTAGATACAAAGGGCCTTATCCCTCCTAAACTACTTGCTTCTAGTAGGGGCAAAATCATTGCCTTTCAGTTGTGCATCCACTTTTGACCCCACAAGGATCCAATGGATTGTTCCAATTCAGTGGGTGCACTAGACAGCTTTATTAAGTCACAGAAAGAGAGAGAGAGAGAGAGAGAGAGAGAGAGAGAGAGAGATGCACAGACATACACATCAAAAATCTGGGAAAGAGATTGCTAGGAAATGGGGGAGGAGTTAAGAAGGGTTATAAGGATGAAAGTGAGATGAGAGAGATTATGAGATTATGGAGAGCATAAATGTAATTCATTATATAGATGTGTGAAATTGTTCAAGAACAAAATATAAGATTTTAAGAAATAAGTATAGTTACACAGACATTATGGGAGTAACTGGCCACTATCTGATTAGCTTTAAGGCCCACTCCATGAGATGGAACCTATAGTTAACATTGGTCAGGTGGCCATGAACCTGAGACTACATAGGCTATAGACCTAAGGGTAAACCAAATTATTTTTCTGCTAAAGAAGCATAGCAATAAAATGACTTCAAAGGGCATTTTGCTATACCCATAAATCAGTGTCTCACTCAACCATGATCGGAGAAGCTTCTTCTTGCTGTAGATGAGAACTAACACAGGGACTCACAACTGAAAAATGTACAGAGTTAGAGACTTTGGAACACTCGGTCCTAAATGAGATGTCTACATCAAATTACTCCTATTAGGACTCAGAGAGCCATGCAGAAGAGGCAGAAAGACTGTAAGATCCAGAGGGATGGAGGACACCAAGGAAACCGAGTCTTCCAGAAACAGTAGGACTGAGGCACATATGGATTCAAAGACTGTGGCAGCAGGCACAGGGCCTGTACAGGTTCAAACCAACAGGGCTCTAGCCCTGAGAAAGGGGGAGGGAACAAAAGCACCCATGCTTAATGACAAAGCTCTCTCCAATTGAGAACTGTTTGCAAAGAAAGAATTAGCTGTCTTCAATGCAGTCTCACTGGGTATATGAAACACATTGAATGGAAAGCCCCATGCCCATAGATTTTTTTTTGTATCATGTTGTTTTGTTTGGACATTTTATTTATCTTACTGGTCTTTTGTTTGTATATTATAGCTTCTGATTTTTGTTTTCAGAGGTTTTATTTTCATGTGTTTGTGCGGTTTTTTTGTTTTTTTTTTCTGCTTTAACTATTATTATAGTTTCTCTGATTTTCATAGTTTCCTTTTCTTACTAATGAGAGGAAATGACAATGAGTTGGATGAGTGAATAGGTGGGGAAGATTTGGGAAGAGATGGGGGAAGAGAAACTGTGATCTAATTATCTTGGAAGAGTTTTCAATAAAAAAGACACAATTTTATAAAATTTATATTTTATCCATTGTTTCTATAATTACTGTTAAACACACATGTTCCTAAACACATATATAAACACAACCTGCTCAAGCTAATATTGTTATGTGCATACATATGATTTTAATAATGATAACCTATTATCTGTAACAATATTTGGAATATTATAAAGCTTAAATAATGTTATGGGCTTTACTTGCTAATTTTATGTCAAGTTGACACTAGCTAGGGTTATCTAAAAGGAAGGAACCTCAGCTGAGAAAATGCATCCGTAAGATCTAGCTGTAAGGCGTTTTTGTAATTACTGATTGATGGGGAGGGCCCAGTCCATGTGTCATCCCTGGGCTGGTAGCCTGGGTTCTGTGAGAAAGCAGGCTGAGCAAGCCATGAGAAGAAGACAGTAAGCAGCACCTCTTCATGGTCTCTGTATCAGCTCTTACCTCCAGGTTCCAGACCTGCTTGAATTTCTGTCCTGACCTAGTTAATAATGGATTACGACGTAGAAGTTTAAGGCAACTATATCATTTCCTCACTGGCTTGCTTTGTTCATTGTGTTTCATCACAGCAATAGAAACCCTAAAAAGGACAGAGGCCAACGTGAAAATCGTTCTATCTCAATGAACAATAGACCAGGACTGGTAGTTACTGAGAATAAGTCTGTATCTGAAATGCTGAATAAACAATAGATCAATGTCATTCAGGGATTAAAAGGAGTGAGTAGAGCTTTCGAGAAAAATATTTACAACCTTTTAGAATATAATAGAGCACCATGATATCACATACCCTTAAAGAGTGAAGAAGAATCCAAACAAGGGCCATGTTGAATAAAGCTATCACTTGCCAGTTTCTTAGTTCATTGTGTTTTTGTATGTACTGAAACATACCAGCTCTCCTTTTTGCTTCATGACGGATAGTGCAATATTCTAACATTATTTAATTAATAATACTTATTTTGATTTTTGAGAGGCAACAATTGGTCTTTGTCAAATTAACACTATATATTTCTCTCTCAATCTGTCTGCCTCTCCCTACCTGCTTTCCCCACTACACGTGTGTACTGGACATTCGACTGTAATCTCTGCTATTACTCTGACTGTGCTTTCAGCATTTGTGCCTTTGTGCTTTGATGTAAAAGTTTTACTCTTTCTTACTATTGACTGTTTCATCCTTTCTATTTCATATTTCTATTTTTTAGTACTATACATAAAATATTCTACATGAATTCAAATTACTTTTGTCTACTTCCAGGAAAAAGTAAGTCGGTGAAAACTTTCACTGAATTATATCATGTAAATTAAATTTAGAGATAACTTTTGTTATTTCATCTTTTGTTTTCATTAACTTATTTCTTATTAGCTTATTAACTTTTATTATTTTACTTGTTTCTGATACTGTTGTTAGTTTATTTCATTCATCTTCAACTGATTCAATAAAATAAAATGTAAATGAAGCAATCTTTTAAATTTTTATTATTTTTTAAATTACGTATATGCACGTGCTGGTGTGCAGGTGTGTGTGTGTGCCAGTTCGGGTGCCCGTGGGAGCCAGGAGAGGGTGGGGGATCTTCTGGATATGGAGTTATAGTTACAGCCCAAAAAACAACTTTTCCTTTTCTTTTCTTTTCTTTTTTAAGTTAAACTTTTTTATGTAATATGTTTTGATCGTATTATTTTCCTCACCCCAATTCCTTAAAGATCCTACTCACCCCCTTATCCACCCAACGTCAAGTTTTTTCTATATGTCTGTCTTTTTTTCATCACAAGCCCCTACTCCCCAAAAATTAAAATTCAAATAAACAAGAGCAAATCTTTTAAACACAGTCTTAGACAGAAATTGCAAAATGTATTCAATTGAGATTTCAGACACACTCATTTACCTGTCCTGACAAGTAGCCTTTATGTGTGCATTGCCCTTCCCTTCTAATTACATCTATAGAGTGGTGGAAAACTTAAGTTTCTTTCATTTTATAAAACATAATAATTTTATGAAGGTAGATGTCCTTGAACAGGAGGAAGCAATGGAATGATAATTTCTCTTACTTGAGGGGAATGACTCACTGTGAAGAAAATCCTTTTCAATGTTCTTTCTGATACAGTAACATGTATCTCAGGTGGACCCCCTTGTTGTGCTTTGCAGGAACTCTGCATGGAACTACCTTAGCATGATGTGGTCTTCACATTGTTTCGTTCTTGTTTACATTGTAGCACTTTGTATGAAATAGGGATGCTTGGCTATACTTTGTTCTATCTCTAATGACAATGATGAATGCTATATTTAGGTGTTTCTTTCTCTCTCTCTCTCAGAAAACAAATAAACAAACAAACAAACAGATAGATGTTCCTCTCTCATCCAAATAAAACAATGTCCAAATATTCCCATGGTTTTGTTTGGGTTGATACATAAAAGATTATTTGAACTTTATTATTTATTCTGTGGATTGTGTAGTTTAATTTTCATAGAAAAAAAATCTTTTGTTTTTCTTCCAGAATTTAGAAAGTATGCTGATAAGTTAGAAGTTTCATTCTTTTGTTTTATATGGCTAAATTATCTTCTCCCAGTGCTTGAGTTTTCCTTTTCGTCTTCATTGAAAAAAAGAAAACACTTTTTAAGCTATCTGAGTCAATGCTTAAACACAGAAGGTTATCAATAAATACTTCTTTTGCATGCATGCTCTATCTAACTTTCAAAGACATTTTCGCTTATCTTTAACCCTCTATGTATGTATTAAGGTAATAATTTTCATAAAACTCACCAGGAAAGTATTGATCTTGAAGCAGAGATTCTGATTCTAGAACAAAACATTTAAATCCGGGCAGCCTTAGTTGGACGCAACTTCAATTCTTTTCTCGTGTATACCAAAAGTTATATCTCTTTTTTTTATATCACCATAAGTAGCTGAGTGCTTTCATGAAAGTTTTAATAGATAAAAATGTAAACAATACTGCTCAAGGAAGTCAAAGCCAGGTTCTAAAACTGCAGGGCTTCCTACTCAAAGGAAAACAAAACTAGTTGTGATAAACATAGCTTTTGAACTTCTAAGGTTGTCTGATAAGCCACATAGAAGACTATGGCTTGAGCTAATCTTCTCTGAAAGCGCTTTGAACAAATTGCTGTTAACACTCAGGTCTGACAGCTTAATGTTATTACACTACAAAATATATGTCCTTTTCCAAAATAAGCGTGTTTTAGAATAGCAGTACAGATGTCATCAAGGGGCAAGATTATCACAAGATAATTAGACCCCAGAGAGTTTATAGGCTCTTGGCTCACGAGAGCAGTATTGCAAGCTTGTCTTATTAAATAACTGTAAGGAAGTCAAAGTCAACTATAAAAACACGCATTTCCTGGCAATTACTTTAAAAACTATAAACTAGAGGTACACGCCAATGTTCTCAGATAATAGGGTCTCTCTTTTACCCCAGAGTGTCTAAACATAACTTAGAAAATCAACTTTCAAAGTGAATCTCAAATAAGAATGTGGAAAGAAAACCCTCTAATTTCTTTTTGCTAACATTTTTAGGTTAGCTGCTTTTAGGATGTTTTTAAGTTCTGCTAAATGAATTTCTGAGTTCCAAGAAAGAATTAGTTGACCCATTTTCATGAAAATATAAGAACCTAACTTCATGCAGTTCCAGTATGTGCCATGTTTATATAAATATATATTTATGTAAATATATACATAAATTTATTTATATATAAAATATACATATATAGGTATAGATATAAATTCCCCTTTCCTGAAAGGTCTCTTTTCTCTGTGTTGTTTGCTAACCAAACTACAACAGCAACACCATCTCTAGATGTGTTTACAATTTTTTCAAGACAGTTGTATCATA
Organism: Psammomys obesus; assembly: GCF_907164565.1. Lineage (NCBI taxonomy): Eukaryota > Metazoa > Chordata > Mammalia > Rodentia > Muridae > Psammomys > Psammomys obesus. The sequence goes on along the minus strand of NW_026596051.1, from coordinate 30,022,653 downwards.
CTTTCTGTGCAATCTTCTTCCACCATCCCTGACCTCCTTATCTCCTCAACACAAACATAGAATTAGCTTTTCTTAGGCATTCTAATAGACTCATGATTAATTTTAGGAACCTGGTAATATGAGTGCATGTTAGCCATATACGGACTATTTTTCTACATCAGACTCAAAATAAGTAATCTAAATCTCCGTTTCCTACAATGTTTCTATGTACAGTATAGTTGTTCAATCAAAACCTACTAAATAGGTGGATAAAAAGAGTAGGTAGATTGTACTGACTACAGAATTGAAAAGAAGTCATCTACTCTCCTGTCCTTTCTTTACTCACTGTACGCATTCTTAGTAGAAGAATGAAACTATTCTCTTTTCCCACAAGAAGCTATAAGGGTAAATGGAAGTTTTGTTGGCTTATTACAAAATTCTACCTATGTTTAGAGGCGAGAAAAAGAGCAGCAAGACTTCCTTTGTCTTCTTTCACTGTGAAGAGGGATTCACTATCTATTTCTCATGATATTTTTAAACCTTTTCTAAGCATGTTTTAGCTCTACTAGAGCCCTGATATATCTAAGTGCTTATAATGGGACCAGGAGTAATTAAGCAATCTAATAAATTAAAATTAAAAATTTTGTGAGGTCAATCTCTGTGAGCCCCTATGAATCCAGGTTATTTCATTCTGGGGGTTTTCTTGTGGTGTCCTTGACTGCTCTGGCTCTTCTGAGTGGACCTCTCTTGACTCCTCTTGCTCCTTCCTCTCTCTTTTGCAGAATTTCCGAGCTCCACCTAAAGTTAAGCTTTGGATCTCTGCATCTGTTTCCATCAGTCTCTCTGATGACAATTGTAATTGCATCAACCTATGACTACATTTGAATATCATTAGAAATCATTTCATTTAACTTTCTTCCTTCCTTCCTTCCTTCCTTCCTTCCTTCCTTCCTTCCTTCCTTCCTTCCTTCCTTCCTT
>NW_026596051.1:29913524-30021686 GCF_907164565.1 Psammomys obesus | reverse complement strand
CTTCCTTCCTTCCTTCCTTCCTTCCTTCCTTCCTTCCTTCCTTCCTTGTGAGTAGTGAGGTTCTATTCTAGGTCTCTGGGCTATGCAGACTGTATCCTGGACCTCAGGGAGTGTGAGGGTGGGCTCCCAACTAGGGAAACTATATGGGACTGACCTAGTCTCGTTGCATATATTTTCACAGTTGTGTAGCTCGGTCTTTTTGTGGGACTCCATACGTTGAAAGCGGGGCCTATCTCTGGCTTTTCTTTTCTTTTTCTTTTTTTTTTTTTTTTTTTTGCCTGCTTTTGGGACCCTTTGCCTCCTACTGTGTTGGTTTGCCCAGCCTTAATATGGAGGGTGGTTCCTAGTCTTACTGCAACTTTATATACTATATTTGGTTCTCATCTGTCTTTGACTAAAGAAAAATGGAGGAAGATTGGATAGGATATGGAAAGGGGATATGGGAGGAGGCACTGGGAGGAGAGTAGGGAGGAAAAACTTCAGTTGAGATGTAAAAAAAAATCTATAGGGTTGATGGAATTATGTGATCCACCTTCTTAACTGTGGGCTGAACCTGACTTGTTTTGACAAAGGTAGCAGCATTTCGAAGATTCTAGGTAGATGACTAAATTGCTTAAAGTGTAGTGTTTCTTCATGGAGTTTCAACTCTGTCTTTTTCTCTGTCCCTTCCCCCCCCTCAATTGAACCTCATTCTAACAGATTCCATGCAACAAAACTTTAGGTGGCTTCCAAGAGATTAGAGTGGTCTCTGAAATCTTCAGTTCTGCAGTGGACAGAAGCAAAACTTTGTGGACCACCCGATGGCATAGGAAAACCAATCTTTCAGTCCTCAGAGAAGAGGACTCATCAGTCACTCTTGGTTGGCAGCTTTGTGCAACTCCTTGCGGAGGATTCAGCTGAAGCCATTTAAGACTCTCAACCTCCAGAAACTGAAATAACATAAGGTTATGGTTTCAAACACTTTAATCTGTGGTGATTGATATATAGGGACTCAAAGAGCAGGTAAGGAGGAAACTTTAAATGCTAATTATTTACCTAACAAAGCATTAAACAACTATTGGTGGATCAGAATTTGAACTGAAAATCTAACTAGCACAATGTTTTCTTTTTTCTAATTTTTATTTTATTGTTTTTTTATGATTTATTCACTTTGTTTCTCTGTTGTAGCCCCCTTCCTCATCTACTTCTGGTCCTACTCTCCCTTTCTCTTTCCCTCCTAATCTCCTCCTTTAGTGCACTGAAAAGGGGGAGTCCTCCTCCCCTACTATCTGACCCTAGCCTACCAAGTCTCATCAGGACTGCCTGGATTCTCTTCCTCTGTGGCCTGTTAAGGCCACCCTGGCAGGGAGAAGTGATCAAAGAACAGACAACTGAGTTCATGTCAGAGACTGCCTGGTACCTATGGGCTACATCTGCTCAGGGGGTCTAGCTGCTCTCCATGCATGGTCCTTGGTTGATGCATCAGTCTCTGCATTCCCCCTAGGTCCATAATTTTGGCTTTGTTGGTCTCTTTGTGAAGCTCCTGTCCCCTCCCCCTCTGGGTCCTTCTATTAGCCCCTTCTTCCATAAGATTCCCTGTGCTCTGCTGAAAATTTGGCTGTGAGTCTCTGCATCTGCTTTGATCCCTTGATGTGTGGAATTTTTCACAGGGCATTTGTGGTAGGCTCCCATCCTTTTCTTTTTCTTCCAGCCCCACTGGTGTCTATCCTTTTTGCCCTTGCAAATGAGAGTGAAGCACCATACCTAGAGTCCTCCTTGTTTTTTTAGCTTCTTTAGGTTTGTCGATTTCAGTATGTTTATCCTATATTATATGGTTAATATCCACTTATAAGTTAGTATATATGATGCATATCTTTCTGCTTCTGAGATACCTCACTTAGGATGATCTTTTCTAGTTCTATCCATTTGTCTGCAAATTTCATGTAGTATTCCATAATATAAATGTACCACATTTTCTGTATCTATTCTTCGGTTGAGGGAAATCTAGATTGTTTCTGGATTCTGGCTATTACGAATAAGGCTCCTATGAACATAGTTGAGTAAATGTCCTTGTTGTATGGTGGAACATGTTTCCAGTATATTCCCAGGAGTGGTATAACTGGGTCTTGAAGGAACCCTCTTCCATTGCTGGTGGGAGTACAAACTTGTACAACCACTTTGGAGATCAATCTGGCAGTTTCTTAGAACAAAGTCTTACTTCTAACCAGTGAGTCCATCCTACCCTCTCTGCATTAGGTTAGAAGCTCCCAGAATTCTTAATTCTTAATTCTTAAATGTGACCTTTGCATTTAAGAGAAGCAATACTATAACTCAACACTATAACTTTACTTGCCTACAGAGTCAAGTAAAGACGGTTATTCTGATGTTTACTTTGCCAATCACTATAACTTGAAGACAAACTGTCAAACTCAATCACACTTGTTTTTCTCTGCAAAGTAAATACAGAAAGATCAATTTTAGAATTGTTTTGAAAATAAAATGCTGAACCATATTTATACAATCTAATACCATATTGACACAAAAATAATTCTATGCTTCCATCTACTAAATTTGCCCATCAGAAAATATTATCTAAATGAGCTTCACAATGAGAAAAAATAATGTTTCAGAATTGATTGTTTTTCCTTAGAAAACCAGGAACATCTTTTTAAATATCATGCTAAGCTTTTCATTTTATCTATTATAAGTAGAAGAAATACTTTTGTTCCTAAGAACTGTTTATTGTCAGATATGGTAGTGATCCATGCCTGTAATTCCAGTACTTGGAAGGTAGAAGCAAGAAAATGAGGAGTTCCACATCACCCTTAGCTACATAGCAAGTTCCAAGCAAGCCTGAAATACATGAGGCCAGGTATTAAAAGACAAACTAACAAATGGATAAATGAACACAAAACAAAGACCATTAGATTTATAGAACCAATCAAGATATGTGATATGGCTTGCTCTTCCTTCAGAAAGCTGGTAGGAATGAAAGAGTTAAAAGCTGTGGCTGGCAAGCTCGCTTAAATCAAATGCTTGTGATCAGCAACAAAGAAGTAGTATTGGGCTGGCTGAGAGATGGAACCGTAGGTTAAACATGAAGGCAGTGACTATTGCACAACTCTTCTAACACAAAAAAAGGGGTTGAGGACAAGTATGAAGTCTTTTATGGGAAGTGCTTCACAGAGCTACGATGAAAATGCACTGTAGTGGCACTCACCATATTAGCCCACAGTTAAGCTTACACAAAGAAGAGCATTTTCAATTTGTTTAAAAGTCTCCAAGGAGTGGGGGGTGGTGGCTTATAATTGTAGAAAAAGAAAGTGTTTTAATGAAGCCTAAAGAAAAATATTTTTGCCTTTTATTGAATCTAGTGGAGCAGAGGCCACTGGTGGAAAGCAAAGCCCTGATGATGAAGAACATATAAGGAGAAGGATTCTTTAAAAAGAAATTTGGTGGTTTGGTTGTAGAATATTTCAAAACCTGGGATGAAACACAACACTACTCTATTAAAGTTTGAGAATAGATACAAGTGGATCTCAACAAAACATAAACTATTCCCAGTGACTCAAAGATACATTATACTGGGTAATCTGTCCAATATAATGTTTGAGCTCTCTGTTGAAACACAGAGAGAAGACTGAGTGAATTTTACCCTTTCACAGAATTCTTAGAAACATTTGTGTAGAGAATTTTTTTTTTTTTTTTTTTTTTTTTTTTTGGCAAGAAAGGGTTTATTTGACTTACACTTCCAGGTCACAGTACATCACCGAGGGAAGTCAAAGCATGAACCTGAGGCAGGAACTATACAGGAACCGATTGTTGGCTCTGTGTGGTTCACAGGTTCATGCTTAGCTAACTTTTTTTATTTTTTATTAATTACACTTTATTCATTTTGTATCCCCCCCATAAGCCCCTTCCTCCTCCCCTCCCGATCCACCCTCCCTCCCCTTTCTGCATTTTAAGCCAGAAACATCGTTGCTTTGACAAGGGATCACATGCAAGACCTAGATCTGTATGATCTAGCTGGAATGAAACAACTTTAATCTCCCTGGCTAGAATACAGACATACCATTAGTACACACCTTTAGTCCCAAACAGTGAAGGTAAGGTTAGTTTGAAGAAGAAAGCACCCATGTTTAAAGTGATGTCTAATTGAGGGCAGACAAAGAGATGGATCAGAGAACGATTTGACAGAAAGAGTCAGAGATGGGATACACCCAACAAATAGGAGGACAAGAAAGAGAAGCTACTTAAGAGCAAGACAGTAAAGTTAAGATAGAGAGTAGGGTACAATAGAGAGAGAGTCGAGAAGACAATACAGTAGAGTATGGTAGAGAGTTTAGTAGAGAAGACAGTTGAGTTCAGTCAGTGAGTTGGGAGTCAGTTTGGTGCAGTTCAGTTGAATGCAGTTGAGTTTGTACAGTGAATGCAGTGCAATATAGCAATTCAGTGAGAATTCAAGTGAACTCAGACTGAATCAGTTAGCTTCGAGAGGAGTTTAAGCCAGAGCAGTTGAGTAAACCAGTGAGCCAGACGTAGGGAAGAACTAGAAAAAGTGAGCTTATTCAGTAGTAAGCCTCTGACACAATCACACCAAGTGAAAAAAAGTTATTTTTACACATTTGAAAGGCTTTTATGGAGAAACACAAATACTGAAAGCTTTGTAGCAAGAAAACATGTGGCTAGGCCCTCAAAAATAGGTAAATTAAATAAATTAGTTGCATTGAAAATGCCTCACCTTGGCCATTCTGATGGGTGTAAGGTGAAATCTCAGGGTTGTTTTGATTTGCATTTCCCTAATGGCTAATGAGGTTGAGCATTTCTTTAAGTGTTTCTCTGCCATTTGATGTTCCTCTTTCGAGAATTCTCTGTTTAGCTCCATTCCCCATTTTTTAATGGGATTACTTGATTTGTTGCTTTTCTGCTTCTTTAGTTCTTTATATATACTGGATATGAGTCCTCTGTCAGATAAAGGGTTGGTGATGATTCTTTCCCAATCTGTAGGCAGTCGTTTTGTTTTGATGACGGTGACTTTTGCTTTACAGAAGCTTTTCAGTTTCATGAGGTCCCATTTATTGATTGTTGCTCTTAGAGCCTGTGCTGTTGGTGTTCTGTTTAGGAAGTTGTCTCCTGTGCCAATGAGTTCTAGACCAAGGACCATCTATGAATATAACATAGAACTTCTGCTGGGATGTGGCCTGTGGTAGCTCAGTAACCAAGTAGTTTTCCAAAAAAGGGGAACAAGGACTATTTCTAACAGGATCTCAAGGGCAGGCTCTTTGTCCTCCCACCCACCCCCAGGGGAGGAGCAGTCCTGTTAGGCCACAGAGGAGGACTTTGCAGCCAGCCTTGAAGATACCTGATAAAACAGGTATCTTTTTATCTTTTTATGAAAGGGGAGGAGGTCCTCCCCTATCAGTGGACTTGGAAAGGGGCAGGGAGGAGACCAGGGAGGGAGTTGGGGAGGGTGAGGGAATGAGGGAGCGGGATACAGCTGGGACACAGAGTTAACAAATTGTAACTAAAAATAAAAATAAAATAATAAAAAAAGAAAAAAAAAGAAAATGCCTCACAACAAAGTTCTACATTTTTTTCAGTTTTAAATTATCTCTTTCAGCTTTCAATTTTTAAAGTCAAAATGTGCATTGAGTGACCTCTTTAAATATTCAAGAGGATCATTCAAATAGGACATTTAAATGAAATAGCAAAATGCAAATAAAAGTAGCATATTGATACAGAAGTCAGACTATTGCTGTGTCTTTCTAATGAGTGTCAAAATAATGATGGAATATCAAAAGAAACATTTAACTTTTCTGTTTTTATTTTTTTCTTTGGTTTTTATTTTTAGTTCTGAACTGATTTTGCTTTCATAAGATATTAAGAATCTGGCCCCTTCTCATAAGCGCAAATGCTCTCACACAATCATGGTCCCATTATTTCTCTCCAAAACTGTCCTAATAGCCTCATAAACATCTCAAAACTCACCACTAAAACCTGTTTGTTATATAAGAAAAAAGGAAAAAATAACCTTATACAGTTTAACTCATATTGCTACTTTTTTTTTTTTTTTTTTCAGAAAAATTGCTGAGGTTCAGAATTTTATTCTTCATCAAGATCCTAATTCTTTGTATATTTTATAAGATTGCCATTAGAGAGCCTGGCCATATCTCTGACTCCGACTCCTGCCACTGTCCCCTCTTGGATATCTTATCACAAGTCTCATAAATAATGAAACAGTGTGTTCCTATAATTTCTTGCACAATGCTCCCTCTGTTAATGCCTTTTTAAAAGTGGCACTATGCATTCTAAATAACCATTGGTCTTTTAACATACTTTGGGACTATCCATGTGCTATATAACCGTTCTGAAAGCTTTTCTTAGGCTATTTTACTTGGTTTGGGAAACCAACTTTATCTGGTTTGGCTAACCAAATACAACCATTGCCCCTGAAGTTCTTGGTTCCTCACAAAACAACCTATGCAGTATGTATGGACGAGCCTTCTTGTTTCAAAGCAGTGTGTCAGTGATCTGTGATTTGTGGATCTATAACAAGGATAAATACATTTTAATAAGTGTATGTCTTTTCTTTCCAAGTTTGTCTGTGAATATAAAAATAACAAAATATTATACGTTGTAACTCTTGCTGCCTGGCAGACCCTCCCAGTGAAGCGCTCATCAGTGCAGACACCAAACGCAATGCCTTTCCAGATTAAGGTTACTTGATCCTGACTCCAGTGAGGGCAAGTCGCTCTGGCACTCTTCCACCTACAAGGTTCTAGAACCATTTCGAAACTTAGAGTGCTTTATGTTCATCTTGCACCTTTTATTGTGCAGGGTTCTGGCATGAAAGTTCACTAATGCTCTCATTAGGCCTGATTTACCTATTGATATATGATTTTCTTCTCTTCCATAGAGTAAATTAGTGACGAGTTTTCTTCAAATATCTTTTCCACTTCAAATTCTTCTTTTCTTTTTGCTGAGTGCCATGAAGTGCTCCCTTCACTTTCATGTATAAATCAATTTACTCAATTCCAGTTCCATACCTTCTACACTGTGATTCACACTTTCTTAACTAACTACTTCCTTGCTTGGCTAGATCTTTATGATTTTTAGATTTGAGGATCTTAAATCATTGTCTTAGTAAACCTTCCTCTTTCTTCACACACCAGTGCCATTTTGGGGGAAAAAAAGAAGTGATATATTTTTCAATTCATCTTGTTACGCATTCTGCATAATATACCTTCTACTCAGTAGTAGTAGTATTTATCTACAGAGGATTTGTCTGAATTGTAAGATGCCTTCCTGAACAATACTCTTTATTTGGATTCTACAAACATTCCTCTTACTTATATTTTCTTTATGGTTAAGCTACTTTCTTTGATGTCTTTCTCCTGTATTTCTAGAATCTAAGTCATCATAAGGTTATGCATTGGATTTTTTTTTTTTTTTTTACTTTATTTGGTCTCAATCTCTGTTCTCCCTTAACTTATGTCATGTCTTACTATAGTGTGAGGAGGAGGAGGATGAACAACTGTATATGAACAGCTGTAGCCATTCACTTCAATATTATATTTTCATATACAAGTGCTTGCATCATCTTCTTTACCTGAGTACCTAAGTAAGCATCTCAATTTTAGCTTGCCTTAAACACTCGGATCTCCTAAAAAGTTCCTATCTTGTAAGTAGTAATGTGAAAATATTACATGTACATTCTTATGGTTGCTAAGCTGCCATACATGAACTCTGACTATATCTTTTTGCAAAGTTTGTGCCCATTATATGGAAATATCCTTTTAAGATTATCCTTAACTGGTAAATTAGGTCTAGATTATACTGATCATTGCTGTATTTTCAGTGTGTAAACACCTGATGTTGTACGTTGAATAAATGCATTCTAATTTTTCATTTGTATTTGTTGGTTTGTGGGTTTTTTGTTTGTTTATTTTGTTTTATGAGACAGGGTTTCCCTGTGTAGCCCTGGATGTTTTGGAATTCACTAAACCAAGCTGGCCTTGCACTCAGTGATCCATCTGTCTTGTCTCACAAATGAGATTAAAGACATGTGCCACCCCTGTACAACTATTAATTTTAATTTATTAAATAGTTTTGCCATTTTGACTTTTTAAAATTAAACTTTAAATTCAATAAAATGAATTTAGTGTTTCGAAGATGTCAAAATAATAATTTTTATCTTCTGATGATTTATTTTTCACTTGTTTTTAACAACGCATTCTCTTTATGTAGTATTTTCAGTTTGTTTACTTGATAATCATAAATATATTTATTCTAGAATAATAATAACATATTTTTGTCTGTTTTTCTACTCATCTATTTGTTTAGGAAATGGTGCAAAAATTCATTTAACTCTATTTTTATGTATTGACTTCTAGTGAATACAACAAATTTTATGTATTGACTTCTAGCGAGTACAACAAATGAAAGATATTTTATGGGATCTGTAGTCATAAGCAAGGAAGAAGTGCTCACTGTGCCCCAGTGAACAAAAAGCTTGCAAAGGTTTTTTGGTGAAAGCCGGAGACTATATTAGTGTTCATGAGCAGCTGCTTAATTCTAGCATCCCTTGCTTGTTGTTCAGCTGGAATGCCTAACTTGCAGAAAGCAAGAAAATTTCATGTATCACTTATTGGCTTGATATATCCTTTATCACTTCATTATTATTAATTATATTGTTTAATTGTTTTTGAGGTTATAGTATAATTACAAAATTTTTTCCATCCTTTTTTCTTCCTCCAAGTCCTCCCATATAACCTTTCCCACTCTCCTTCAAGTTATTGCTCTTTTAAAACTGTTATTTCATACATACATACATATAATTCATATATACATTCATACTTCTAAATATAGCATTTTGAGTCCATGCAATGTTACTTCTGTGTATACCTTTATTGTTTTTTTAAAATTTATTTATTTATATATTACAATTTATTCACTTTGTATCCCTGCTGTATCCCCCTCCATCTCCTCCCAGTGCCACCCACTCTCCCTCATCTCCTCCTATGCCCCTCCCCTAGTCCACTGATAGGGGACGACCTCCTCCCCTTCCATCTGACCCTAGTTTATCAGGTCTCATCATTGGCTGCATTGTCTTCCTCTGTAGCCTGGTAAGGCTGAACCCACCAGGGAGAGGTGATCAAAGAGCCAGCCACTGAGTTCATGTCAAAGACGGTCCCCGTGCCCCTCACTAGGGAACCTACTTGGAAACTGAGCAGGGGGTCTAGGTCTTCTCCTTGCATGCTCCTTGGTTGGAGTATTGGTCTCTTCAGGCCCCCTGGGTCTAGGGATTTTGGCTCTTTTGGTCTCCTTATGCAGTTTGGCTGACAATTTGGCAATAGTCAATGAATTGTTATGCTCTTTCCTGGAGAAGATCATCTCTTCTACTCCCAGCATTAATCAGTGCCTATGGTTCTTTGCGTAAAGTTGAGGCTATATGGGCTGTTCCTGTTCAGTTTGGCATTTCAATGAGCTCATCCTTGTTCAGCTCACTTGTTGGTAATCACATTGGTGAGACTTTGTGTGTAAAGCTTCTGGAATTGCTAAGAGACAAAGTCACGCAGTCTAATATCACGTTTGAATAGGACTTCTGAAACCTGTAGGAGGTTGTTGTAGCTAGTGGCAATGTGGTCTCTATTGTCTGACTTTTGTCATGCAAGGGTTTTTTTTCACTTCTTATTCATTAAATAGGGTTGAATTCTACAACAGTGACTATAGTGATGGCAGAATGTTTTCCTAGGATAAGTCCTGTGACTACTGTGCTTGCCATTTCACTCTTGCATTACTATCTCTGGAATAAATATCCTTCTTTGTTAGATGTGTCCTAAGCAGCTCTTAGAAGCACTCCATACTTATAAATGAGGCCATTTGGTATTTTTAGAATGAAATATTAAGCACATCAAAGATTAGTATATACTGATAATCTGGCTACAAGCTCATAGGAAGAGAATCTTAAACAAAAGTTATTTCTTTTTTACCATAGACCATAAATGACAGTTCTCCTAGAAAGCTGACACCAATCACAACTCTAATTTATTCATGTTCATTTTATGATGAGCAAACTAAGTAAAAGAATAAAAATATTAGTATATATAATTTCAAATTTCTTCAGTATTTCTTTATTAGTGGTAAATTATCAGTTTACCAGTTTATCAGTTTACTATGTTCCTCTATACAATGGAAATGAATTTATTGCAGTTAGATTTTTTGATATTTCTCTTTGATATTCTTTTTCATTAGCAATGTTTTTTAAACTTCAATTGCAATTCCACAGTGTAACTTTTTTTCTGACACTGATAATGACTGTGATATCTTATTTACTTGTTTAGAAACCCACTCACTTTAACAAATGATGAAGTCCATGACCAAATGCCTATAATCGCTCAGCCTTAGATAATAATGGATGACATTTAAAACATCAATAGTCAAGCAGAAAATTATTTTGATTAGTGTGGTTGAGTATTTATTAAGAATTATCCTTCCACATTTCAATCTGATGTCTCTACTTCCAGTATAACAAGAGGGGAGAAAAATATAAGGACACATTGACTTCAATTATTTCTCTAAGTGAATAGACTTTCATATGAAACATAAAATTGTTTAGTCTGCTGTTGTGAAATCCTGTTTATATTCACAAATGAAATATGAAGCCACTGAAACATGCAAGTAATTTGCAATTTCAGATGCAATTGAGCATTGATTAAAGAAAAAGAACTATAGATTTCAAGAGAACATATTCTTAGACTGAATGTGATCTGTAGGTAAGTATGTACTCTGGCTTTCATGTTGAAATAGTCCATATTTCTTAACAGTGAATGGTCTTAAAGAGAAGTTTATTTTGCAAACTCAAGAAGCTCTGGAAATGGGAAAAGAAATGCTGCTTTAACAAGCATTTGGAAACTGGAGAAGCAACATCGGTCATGAGAACAATCAGGCACATCATAATGAGTCATCTACACATTGACTGAGTGACAGCCACATGCTAGGTACAGAATGGGGTGCTTTGACAGAGAGAATGAGAGTGAGTCTTAAAATAGAGATAGGAACTTCAATCCATTGCTTTATAGCTAATGAAGATTAAAAAGGCATTAGTTTCTCATTCCTTAATTATTCCAAAGTTAATTTTAAAAATCACTGTAGCCATTAAATTGCTTAAACATATTAGAAACTCATTGAAAATAATATCACTGAGAGAGAATTGCTGGGCTCAAAATGATATTAATGAGAAACCTGTAAGGGCAATTAGTTATTGAGAAAGAAGGATGATGGTATATGTAAGGTGACTGGGCATGTTGTCCAATGCTAAAAACACTCATACAGTAAATTGGTAAGTCAAAATAAAGCTAATCTCTCATATCAAAATCCTAGGCAGGGAACTATTCCAACAAAGATCTTGAAATTATGTACTGGAATATGTATTTAAAATATCTGATACTGATGCCAATAAATCTGTAAAACTTACTTGACACCTTTTATTATTAAATACTAATTAGGCTTTTTTTTTTTTTTTTTGAGGCAGGGTTTCTCTGTGTGGAGCCTTGGCTATCCTTGACTTGCTTTGTAGATCAGTAGGGTTCTTTTTACATGCTTTGATATCTCGCTTTGGGATAAAAGCTTGTTTGTTTGTTTTTTAAGCATATGCATTTCTGAATAGTATTATACCTTATATTCATTTTAATATATTTATACTTATACATTACAGAAGTTTGTGAGTTATTAAGACAGAAATAATCACTTCACGGTATAGAAACCACAATAAGCATTTTGAAGTCACATTAGTTTTCTAGGAGCTTTTTGTCTAGACAGGAGAGAAGATTAAATTCAAGTGTTTTTTTGTGATTCCTAATATTCTTAATATTCCCAATCTTTCATTCCAGACACAGCAAAAGACAGAAGAGAGCATGATGGAACAAACTTGTGATCCTATACCTTAGCTTGTGAAGCAGAAGGATCAGGAGTTCAAAGACAGCCTGAACTTTATCCTAATACTCCATCACAAAACAATGAAAAAGAATGCACAAAGGTACAGGACAAAAATACTCTTTTATCTGAGAAAATTCTGTCTTTCTGTCTTTCTGTCTTTCTCTTTTGTTGATATTTTAAAAATATAATGTTCAATACTCACTCAAATATATTCAAATACAAAAGATGATTGAAACAAATCAGGTTTATGTTCAATTGCCCTTACACTAACTTAAAAGCTATAGTTTTTCAATGTTCATACAGTCAAATATAACATTTACAGAAAAAAAGGAAACAAACAAACAAACAAAACAGCTTGGAAGTAAAATCAAATGTTACATGAGAACTGATGAGTGATTAAAGTATATGAATATTGGGTACAGACGTTAATTTTTTAGATCAGTTAAAGAATATATCTGAGTGTGCTGGGGAGGGTTGATTCAGGGAAAAGGGACTCCCCTTTTCTGGAAAGCAAGTGCAAGGGGAAGAGGGAAAAAGGGACAAGGGAAAAGGAAAGAGAGGATGGGAGAAGCTGACCTTGAGATGTAATGCAAATAAACTTAAATTTAAAAAAAAAAAGCTGAAGAGAGAAAAAAGAATATATCTGAGGTACTTTTATTTAGTATATTAACAGATCTGAGGAAACCAAATGAATTATTTGTCAGGAAGAATTATCTGGAAAGAAATTACTGAGCTCACTGTTGCATATCTTTGTGGATATTGCCATATCAGAATTAATTACAATTATTATCTCTAGGGATGCTTCTTCTGTCATCCAAATAAAAGTCATTCTTTGTCCTGGCTGCTTGGGGTCTGTTCTTTCTCTGAAATCTTTGAGCTTTGCAGACTTTAAGAAGCCTTGAAAGAAGAACAATTCTAGATATACATTTCAGAAAAGTAAAAGTCCGTTAGCATGTGATTATAAAATTGGATGCTATGTATTTTATAGTGAGTGGAGAGCAGAATCTGAAAAAAATAGTGTTCTTCCAATGGATAACCTCTAATATTATAGTGCTTGTCATTTAGAATATCTCTCCCTCCTTCCCTTTCTCCTCTCTCCCTTCTTTTCAGTAACTCTTACTAAAGGATGTACCAAGATATGAGCCCAAGCCCATGACCCAGGAAAATTTATATTATACGATTACAGAGCAGGATGGAAAATACTGTCATTTCCTAGTTGCTTATTTGTTACATTTACTTTAATACATTAATTCTATATACCTCTGTTAATCTCCACCACAGTCCTTATAAATGATGCCATTAATACCTTTTTCAGCTTAAAAATATTTGAAGACTTGACAAGTCACTAAGGAGCCAAGATTATACCATTCTTGCCTGGACCTAACACTTTGGCTTTAGTGTTCATAATTTAGCCCTGTTCATTAGGACTTTCAGCAATGGCAGTAATCTCTGTGAATCTGAGGAATCTCTGTGAGCTATAAAGCAAAATATCTACAGGGTATGTGTATTGAAGACACAAAGTGCTATTATTCATGAGGAGGGCAGTGTGGTTTTACTCATGTTTATTGAGTCAATGTACTGTATTTTTCTCAAAATAATTTTATTTTTATTGTTATTATTACAATTTATTTACTTTGTATCTCAGTTGTAGCCCCCTCCTGCATCTTCCCCCAGTTCCACCCTCCCTCCCTCCCTCTTCCTCCCCTATCCCTCTTCCTTAGTCCAGTGATAGGGGAAGTCTTCTTCCCCTACTGTCTGACCCTAGCCTATCAGGTCTCTGGATGAGGACTGCCTGGATTCTCTACCTCTGTGGCCTAGTGACAGGGAGAAGTGATCAAGGAACAGGCAACCAAGTTCATGTCAGGGACTGTCTCTCATCCTCTTACTAGGGAACCCACATGGAGATTGAGTTGTCTGTCTATGAGCTACATCTGAGCAGGGGGTTGAGGTCCTCTCTATGTATGGTCTTTGGTTGATGCATAGCCCCTGGGCCCTGCTTCTTGTTTTGTTGTTGTTGTTGTTGTTGTTGTTGTGTGTGAGTGTGTTTGGTGTCCTTGTGTTGCTCCTGTCCCCCCTGGGTCATTTTATGTCCCCCTTGTTCCGTAAGACCACTGCACTCTATCCAAAGTTTGGCTGTGAGTCTCTGCATCTGCTTCAATCTCTGTCTGGCTGGAGTCTTTTAGAGGACATTTGTGGTAGGGTATAAGAACTTCTTTGGCTTAACAGCTTGAGGGGTTCCAGTCCATCTTGGCATGGCAGAGATGATGAAGATGGCTACCTGGGGAGAAGCCATACAGTGGGTTTCTGTTACAGGGAACTGGGAATAGAATAGCTGAGACAGCACAGGGGTGGATATGTAATTCATAAGCCTCACAGATGGGACCCTAAGTCTGCCAACCAGGTCCCATGTATAAAAGATTTCACATCCTTCTTCAGTTGAGCTGTGAGCTAAAGCTTACACACAGGAGTTCGTGGGGAACACTTCACAGTCAAGCCCCAACAAATAGGCTGTGTGTCTTCTGCATTTGACAGCAAAGTTCGAGGTTGCTGTGTGCATCCAGTGATCCTATTCTGCAAAAAGATCTAGCAATCTGTAAAACAGTTGCTCTAGCTTTCAGCCAGTAGTTCTCATTCTTTAAGCATTTATGAGCAAGAATGTACATGGGGTTTTAGGTTCAGGTAAGAACAATGTCTAATGAGAAACTGTGTAATTTGCCACTCCCTGTTCAAGGACTGAGAAAGGGCCTGGAATGCTTGGTCCCTCCCATCTGGTGGAAACTAGCCAACTCTCCCTTATTATACCCCAAGATTTGTAAAAGATGTTGTTTGAATAATATGAATAAAGAAAGAAATAAAGCCTGTTTTGAAATGCACTGAGAGTCACGGAGGGTTTACTTTCTCTGTTTTGTTTTGTTTTAATCAGCTCTTCACATCGTTAACAATGTAACTGGAAGCATTTGGGGAGCATCTTCAGTCTCTAGTTCTCGTTGTGAACTGGAGCACACACCAGGTCAGCCTCCTTCACAACCTTTGCTTAGTTTTTGTTGACCACAGAAGAGGTGCTGCATGAGAACGGAATGTGCGAGCCATGATGTGCTACACAAGTGTGCATTATTATTCATTTGTTGCCACAGTAACTGCAGGGCATCTCTGTGGCAACAGAACAGTTACTGAAAAGCGGTGATTAAAAAAAAAAAAAAGTATTGTTAGAACTGAAGCACATAATATTTTAGCACCCCCAAAACCTAGTAATGATATTTCTCACTTGTTCTCTGTACTTCCTGTCAGAGATATGTTACATATTCCTATCAGTGAAATTGAAAATACAAAAACACGTAAAAACACTGCTGTCCTGCAATATGGCCTGTCAGTGTTCAGTCATTGTCTGTGAATATATTATATAGGGATACAGAACATTTATTTTTGAAAACATATTATGTGTTCTCTTTATAAGTCATTTTCTCATGAGTAATACAAATATTTTGTGTAGTTTATTAAATGATTTTAAAAATATGCTATTGGTAACTGCTAAATGTGCTATCACTGGAGTATATAATAACATTTTAACAAATTAACTATATATTGTCCCTATTTACTATCATTTATCACCTATTTGTCTGCTTGTCTGTTTATCTGTGTATACATCTATCTGTCTATTGGTTCTTTCTGTTTTTCTGTCCTGTAATTGTAATAATGCTGCAACATAATCAGTTTAAAATATTAAAATCTCTCTCTCCGGTGATGCTATCCCACTGGAGCCTGAATGGAGGGAAAGAGATGGTGTTTCAAACACTCAAAACCGAACTTTCAGGTACAAGGCTGCTATAAACATTGCATTTCACTAACAAGATAGCATATTCCTTCTTCAGGGAGAATTTATAGCTAGCCTCTCACTCTTACTATGTGGGGGGATTATTTGAATTTATATTTTTCTTCTAGTCCAGGTCCTCACATTTCAGATGGTCTTGGTACCTATGGACATTTTACATTTCACTTGTAAGGAAGATTCAGAAGTTAGGGCTCGGTATTCATCTCCCAGGCACATTAAATGTGTAAAAATATGCCACACATCATCACAGGGTATATGCATTAGATAACTCAGAGAGGTTGAAATCCTGTACAGCACACTACTTAGAAAAAGTAGAGCCCTGCCACAGGAAGTCTATGAAAATATGATATTTTATAAAACAATAATTTATTTGATGCATCTATGGGAGTGAAGAAGGAAGGCCAAGAGTGAACTTTGGCATCTTTCCTAATGTAAACTTGTGTTACTTAATATTGTATGGTCAGAGAATTAAACCAGATACATGAAAACTTTTGAAGGAGGAAGCAAGCAAGGTTGTCTTAGTTATAAATAAGATGGCAAAGTTTGGTTTTGTGTATTTTTATTAAAGTCATCATAAAATGTACACTATGTGTCACTTTAAGAGAATTGCCTCCAATGTATACTCATACATTCTCATGACTCACCACTTCCTGTAGTTTTCCTGTTTGACCTAAAGAATGGACTGGAGAGATTAGAACACATTTGGGAGTATTCCATCACAATGATTGGTAGGAGAGGGGCACATAACTTAAAGGTAGTTGCTATATACACCTTGTATTTTCCTATTTAGTGACTCTTAACTTAATAGTTATGTATTTGCCAGAAAACAGAGGTCTGCACAAAATAAAATACATTCTTTATGCTATAGCTTAAATGCAAATATATTTTGTACATTAATTTTTAAAATAAAATTAATAGAGAATCATATACCTTGCCTGTTCATGCGATTTTATTGCAGATAAAATGGTTCTTTGAATATATGAGTCTATGAATCAAAATTAGGTATGCTAATAAGTTTCCAAGTTGCTTCTAAAAATTCCATTCCAAGCAAAATCAAGATGGTGAAAAGTCAAGAAATGTGTTCTTACTGTGGGCTGATTTGTGCTTCTCCAGAAGTCATATGTTGAAGCTGTAAATCCCAATGCAATAAGATTAGGACTCAGGGATTTTTCAGATTAATTCAAGTTACATTGAGTCTTCAGTTTGCAAGTGTTATAATGGGATTAGTGCCACTATATAAAAAGGTTAATACATTGCATTCCAGGGGAAAGTGAAAGGCTCATAAAAAAACTGTTTTCTCTTACAGATGTCTTCCTAAGATACTTGCACTACAGATTACCTAGAAAACAGAGAATTTTAGACTACCTCATACAGCTCTCAATGGGAATGTGCAATCACCGCATTTTTTGAGATAACATCTTTAGAGAGGTAATCACATGTAAACGATGCCATTAGGAAGTATTCTAACCCAATATGACCCCTGTGCTTATAAAATAAGAATGGGGAAGTAAGAGAACAAAAACATTTTACTGCTCCATCAGCAACTTTTCCGGTCCCAGAATCAATTTTATTAAAGTGCACAAAACTCATTCTACTAAAAGAGCCACAAGCTTTCTCTATCATCCAAATGGACTTCTCAATGCTCTTGTATTTTACCCTATCTGAATGGGACTAAAAGACTCCTAAAAGAAATCTACAAAAGCAATGCCCGTACAGATTTCACAGAAGAGGTTCCCAAAATCTGCTGCCTGGCAGGCCACCAGTGTTCCTATGGAGGTAAGAGGAGTGGCATGGTTTACCTGCAGGCACCAGAAGTGCTCCAGGCACTGTAGAGCCACCAGCCACTCTCCACACTGGAGAAACTCAGCGATCACACAGGATTATTTGTCTCACCAGTCCACAAGTCTGAGAACAGGGTCAAGAAAACCCCACACATGAGGGAAGCTGAGAGCCCACAAATGAGTGATGGGGAGGTAAAACCAACTCAAGAGTATATCACAACCAGGATACTCCATGGAGAAGAAAACATTCAGTCCAGGGATCTCGATATCTGATATTTCCACGCAGCATGTAAATAATGCTTCTCCACAACTTTGTTGTTGTTGATATAGTATAGTGGAATATAAAAAGACCACACTTACAGGCATCTTCATTACTTTTACTGTCCTTCCCAGCTTTGTGGATGAGAGTGAGTCACATTTCTTTACAGTGTGACGCCTAGATACAGTACCCATCCTTTTGCATATATAGCAAAAATAGGACTTAGTCATTATTACAAACAAGAAAGGAAGGAGAAGGCAAGGAGGCAGGGACTGGATCAAAGAGGATTTATGTTGAGTAGGGGAGATGATTATGATCAAAATACATTATATGAAATTCTCAAGCAATTAATGAAAATATTATATTTTAAAAAGCAGGGAAGGTCTGTTCCCCATTTTTTAATTGGATTACTTGTTTTGTTGCTGTTTAACTTCTTTAGTTCTTTATATATTCTGGACATCAGCCCTCTGTCAGATACAGGGTTGGTGAAGATTCTTTCCCAATCTGTAGGGAGTCATTTTGTTCTGATGACAGTGTCCTTTGCTTTACAGAAGCTTTTCAGTTTCATGAGGTCCCATTTATTGACTGTTGCTCTTAGAAGCCTGTGCTGTTGGGTGTTCTGTTCAGGAAGTTGTCTCCTGTGCCAATGAGGTCAAGGCTCTTCCCCACTTTTTGTTCTAACCCATTTAACGTGTCTGGTTTTATGTTGAGGTCTTTGATCACCTTGGACTTTAGTTTTGTGTAGGGTGATAAGTACAGATCTATTTGGATTTTCCACATGTAGACATTCAGTTAGATCAGCAGCATTTGTTGAAGATGCTATCTTTTTTTCCACTGAATGATTTTGGCATCTTTGTAAAAAATCAGATGTCCATAAGTGTGTGGGTTTATTTCTGGGTTTTCTATTCAGCTCCATTGATTCACCATTCTGTTCCTGTGCCAGTACCATACAGTTTTTATTACTGTTGCTCTATAGTACAGCTTGGATCAGGGATGGAGATATCTCCTGAAGATCTTTCATTGTAGAGGATTGTTTTAGCAATTCTGGGTTTCTTGTTATTTCATATGGAGTTGAGAATTTTTGTTTCAAGGTCTGTAAAGAATTGTGTTGGTATTTTGATGGGAATTGCACTGAATCTGTAGATTGCTTTTGGTAAGCTAGCCATTTTTACTATGTTAATCCTGCCCAGCCATGAGCATGGGAGATCTTTACATCTTCTGATATCTTCTTCTAATTCTTTCTTCAGAGACTTGAAATTTTTTTTCATACAAGTCTTTGGCTTGCTTGGTTAGGATCACATCAAGGCATTTTATGTCTTTTGTAGCTATTGTGAAGGGTGTTGTTTCCCTAATTTCTTTCTCAGCCCTTTTGTCTTTTGTATACAGGAGTGCTACTGATTTTTTTGAGTTAATTTTGTATCCGGCCACTTTGCTGAAGGTGTTTATCAGCTGTAGGAGTTCCCTGGTAGAATTTTTTGGGTCACTCATGTAGACTATCATATCATCTGCAAATAGTGATACTTTGACTTCTTCCTTTCCAATTTATATCCCCTTGATCTCCTTCAATTGTCTTATTGCTCTAGCAAGGACTTCCAGAATTGTTTTGAAGAGATATGTAGAGAGTGGGCAGCCTTGCCTTGTCCGCGATTTCAGTGGAATTGATTTAAGTTTCTCTCCATTGAGTTTGATGCTGGTTAGAGGCTTGCACTATATTGCCTTTACTATGTTTAGGTATATGCCTTGTATCCCTGATCTCTCCAATACTTTAAACATGAATAGATGTTGGATTTTGTCAAATACCTTTTCAGCATCTAAGGAGATTATCATGTGTTTTTTTTTTTTCTTTCAGTTTGTCAGAGAATTCTCAATAGAGGAATATCAAATGGCAGAGAAACACTTAAAGAAATGTTCAACGTCCTTAATCATCAGGGAAATGCAAATCCAAAGGACCCTGAGATTTCACCTTACACCCATCATGGCTAAGATGAATAACTCAAGTGACAACACATGCTGGAGAGGTTGTGGAGAAAGGGGAAGCCTCCTCCACTGCTGGTGAGAATGTAAACTTATACAGTCGCTTTGGAAATCAATCTGGTGTGTTCTCAGACAGTTAGGAATAGCGCTTTTGGGCTTCCACAAGAACCAGCTCTACACTCCTGAGCATATATCCAAAAGATGCTCATGTATACAACAAGGACATCTTCTGCTCAACCATGTTTGTAGCAGCCTTATTTGTAATAGCCAGAAACTGGAAACACCCCAGATGCCCTTCAGTTGAGGGATGGATACAGAAATTGTGGTACATCTACACAATGGAATATTACTCAACAATAAAAAAAAGGAAATCATGAAATTTGCAGGTAAATGGTGGGAACTGGAAAAGACCATCCAGAGTGAGGTATCCAAGAAGCAGAAAGACACACAGGGTATATACTCACTCATAAGTGGATACTAGACGTATAATATAGAATAAACATACTAAAATCTGTACACCTAAGGAAGCTAATCAGTAAGGAGGACTCTGGCTAAGATGCTCAATCCCCATTCAGAAAGGTGAAGAGGATGGACTTCGGAAGAGGGAGAAAACAGAGAACAGGACAAGAGCCTACCACAGAGAGCCTCTGAAAGGCTCGATACCCCTGCAGAGTATCGAGGCAGATGTTGAGACTCACAGCCAAACTTTGGGCAGAATGCAGGGAATCTTATGAAAAAAGTGGGAGATTGTAAGACCTGGAGAGGACAGGAGGTCCACAAGGACAGTGACAGATCCTAAAAGTCTGAGCACAGGGGTCTTTCCTGAAACTTATACTTCAGCCAAGGAGTATTGAAATAGTTGAAGATGGCCTGGAACCCCTGCACAAAGGTAGCCTATGGAGTTCAGTATCCAAGTGATCGCCATAGTAATGGGGACAGGGACTGTCTCTGACATGAACTGATTGGCCTACTCTTTGATCACCTTCCCCAGAGGGGGAGCAGCCTTACCAGGCCACAGAAGAAGACAATGCAGCCAGTCCTGATGAGACCTGATAGACTAGAATTAGAGGGAAGGGGAGGAGGACCTTCCTTTTCAGTGGACTAGGAGAGGGACACAGGTGGGGAAGAGGGAGGGTGGGATTGGGAGGGCAGCAGGGAGGGAGGTTACAGGAAGGATACAAAGTGAATAAACCGTAATTAATAAAAATAAAAATAATTAAAAAATAATAAAAGCAGGGAGGGAAAGATGAAGGAACCCAGGGAAACAGTGGCCATCCACAAGCCAAAGAGAGAATTCTAGAAGAGATGTTTACAATTCCTTAGAAAAAAAGATACTCAGCTGATGTCTCAAGTTTAGCTCTTCATGCTCCAGAATTTGAGAAAATGGATTGATAGTGAGTGGTCTGCTCCATTGTTAGCACTTTTTTATGGCAGTTTCAGCAAGTGAACATTGTATATGATATAACTGACATGCTTTATGTTTTTTTCATTTATTTTGTCTTTGTTTTTGAAGACATAGATTGTGCCGGATCTCACTTTGTAGTTGTAGACTAGGTTGGTCTTGAAATCTCAGAGATCTGACTGTCTCTGCTTCCTGAGTGCTGAGATTAAACTCGTGGACCACTATGCCTGGCTATATGCTTTATTTCTTACATGATCTTCAATAAAGTTTAGAATTAGCCTTACCATCTCCAATGTAATAAATAGCTGAATGCTTACTTTGTGCAGTGTCTCTTGTCAAGAGTAAAAGGTGACCATGAAGCATTTATTCCACAATTACAGTTTGTAATTTATCTTAAAATAACCTAAGTCAGTTTTGAGAAATAATATTTTAATTAGACAAATCAGAAATGTTATTTAGAAAATATGGATTCATATATCATTTCATTACATTACCCAACTGCTACCTTTTAAAACACAATCATTGTAAACTGTGAAGATATTGTAAGGACACAAAAGTACCATGTTCAAAAGATAAGAAAGAGAGTGGGCAGCTTTGCTTTGTCCCTGATTTCAGTGGGACTGATTTAAGTTCCTCTCCATTAAGTTTGATGTTAGATATATGCTTTCTGTCTATTGCTATGTTTAGGTATGTGCCTTGTATCCCTGATCTCTCCAAAACTTTAAACATGAACGGGTGTTGGATTTTGTCAAATGCTTTGTTGGCATCTAAGGAGATGACCTTATGTTTTTATTTTTGTTTTTTTATTGTTTGTTTGTTTTTCTTTCAGTTTGTTTAGATGGTGGGTTACATTGATAGATTTGCATATACTGAACTACTCTTGCATGCCTGGAATGAAGACTACTTGGTCATGGTGGGTATCATTTTTTTAACTCTTTTATTTACATTTCTCTTATCTTTTTCTCCCTAATCCACTGCAGTCTTTCTCAACACCCAACACCAGATAGGAGAGAGAAAGGGTTAGTGGGAGAGGAGACACAGTTCTTTTAACTGCTTCCTGCTAGTTAGGGTAGTCGGGTTCCTTGGAGCTAGTCTAAATCCTTACTTCAGGAGATCTCCAACTTCTTATATCACTGCAACAACAGCAACAGGAGCCAAAGGAGACAAAGCAGACAAAGCAGAAAAAACAACAGTGGCAGCCTTGTCCTTTCTCTGAGCTCCTCACCTTCTGGGCTCTGGCATTTATTCTTTCTCCAGATACTTCAGATTTAAAGTCTATGGAGCTGTCAAAGAGCTCCTCTCAGAGCCTGCCTGAGACAAATAGTCTGCTGAGGTGGACCACCTGAATCAGTTCCACATCCCACACCTGGGACCAAAACACAAACATGTTTATATACAAAACAGAAAGACTGTAAAGACATATAGCCTACCTATGCTATTTATACTTTCTGACTGAGTTATCTGCTGCCAGGATGTGACCAGGTCCCATGATATGATCCTTTATTTCTAGATGATATCTTTAATGTATGCTTGGATTCTGTTTGTACATATTTTATTGAGTATTTTTGTGTCAATGTTCATAAGTGAGATTGGTCTGAAGTTCTCTATCTTTGTTGGGCTTTGTGCCCAAGTCAAGGTGACTGTGGCTTCATAGAAGGATGTTGGTAATGTTCCTTCTGTTTCTATTTTGTGGAACAGTTTAAAGAGTATTGGTATTAGCTCTTCTGTGAAGGTCTGGTAGAATTCTGCGCTGAAATTGTCTGGCACTGGGCTTTTTTTGGATGTGAGAACTTTGATGAGAGCTTCTATTTCCTTAGGGGATATAGGACTATTTAATTTATTTAACTAATCTTGATTCAGCTTTGGTAAATGGAATCTATCAAGAAAATCGCCCGTGTCATTTAAATTTTCAAATTTTGTTGTGTATAGGCTTTTTTGAAGTAGGATCTAATGATTGTTTGGATTTCCTCTGTGTCTGTTATGTCCCCCTTTTCATTTCTGATGCTGTTGCTCTGTATAGCATCCCTCTGCCTTTTAGTTGGTTTGACTAAGGGTTTGTCTATCTTGTGGATTTTCTCAAAGAGCCAGCTCTTATTCTTTGATCACCTCCCCCTTGCAAGGTGGCCTTATTAAGCCACAGAGAAAGAGGTTCCAGACAGTCTTGATGAGACCTGATAGGCTAGGGTCAGATGCTCCCCTATCATTGGACTAGAGGAAGGGCACGGGGGAAGAGTGGGACTGGGAGGAGATGAGGGAGGGACCTACAGCCAGGATTCAAAATAAACAAATTGTAATAAATAATAATAATGAAGAAAAAAAATTTTAAGTAAAGGCAGAAAAATGTGCTAATGAATTGCCATGGCCAGACCAAGTACTGGCATTATGTTCTTAATAATTTAATGAAGATTAAATATTACTTTTATGATTAATATATGTGTTAGTATGTATGCTTGCTTTCCTTTCACTTCACTCACACATTACACATAAATCACAGAGGTAGGCAGTACTGACACTGAGATAAGCTACAACTTAGTGATAACCTACCTTCCTCCTCTCTGACTCACTTTGTATACCTTTTTATTTTAATATCACTTCATTGTAATAGTTTTAACATTTTAAGTTTCAAATTGTTGGGTGTGTAATTGGCACATCTCTTATGGTGTTTAGAGACAGATTTTTACATGCACTTTATGAAGTATTATTTTTCTTATTTATGAAGCTAGACAATGACTATAATGTTCTTTGTTGCCATTTAAAAACAAATCATGTATTGGAAGATAAAGTAAGTTAAATGGTTAATATATTGTAATATGCCATTGTATGTGTCGTAAGACAAGTTCTTAATAACTTCAGCTACTAATGATAAAAATAATTCATACAAACAACACAAACAGGAAGAAACATATATAACATGTACACTGACTGACCAGTGAATGTTCGTGTGTTCCTGTACAGGAAGATAATAGTGATGAACAGGCTTCTAATTGGCAAGGAAACCAGAATTGTAGGAATGAAAGTAGGGATGAAAATACATTGGTGTTAAACCTAGACCAGAAAAAATACAGTCTTTTTCATCTAGACCAAACAATCAGTGATGACGTTTATGCTGAGTGTGGTTTGGTTCCTTGTGCCCGGATGCCACTCAGCTGGAAGTCCATGCCTCTCCTGTTGGAAGGTCTAAGCAGCACTGGCTTTCATTTGGAAAAGGGTGAAGCATGAAGTCAAGAATTCTGCCTCTCCCAGTATCATCAGTGTTGGGGATGAGAAGTGTGACACATGAAACTGAAATTCACGTCAGAAGATCTCTGATTCAGCCAGAAGTACTGAACAAAACATTTTTCCAAAATAAGTGTTACTGCTCTTTTAGCTGGGCTGCCAGCACCAGGCCAGGTGGCAGCATGGTGATCAGGGCTCCAAACTCTGAGCCAGCCAGCAATGAGGGCCCAGCCAGACTTGGGTGAATCAGCAGGTGCTTAGAGAACAGCCAGCAGCTCCAAAACCAAGAGGTGTTAGCTGAATCCCAGGGTGGTTTGGTCAGACAGAATGGCTGCTTCAGTAATAGCCAGCCATTTGCCTCCACAGATGGGCACAGGAGTAGTGGGTGGAGCTGTTCAGAAAGGATGCAGCATTGATCTGCAGAGTGACACTGTCCTGAAAGGCAGAACCTCAAGGGTGCCAACAGCATGTGGCTTCCTAAAAGGCAGTTGAGTCCAGGGATCCAATGGTGAATTCTTTGGGAAGAAAGGGAGCCTTCCCCGCCCCCCCCCCCCCCCAGAATACATGAAAATTATGGTGGAGGAATGGAGTAAGAGAGAGAGTTCATTTTGTTAATCAGAGGCATTATAAACCTTGGGCAGTGAAAGGGGTATTGGGAATGAATGTGTTTGATTCACTGGGACTAGGAGTGCCAGGGATATTTCATTTACAGAGTCCTATTATAAGAAGGAAAACACAGCACTTAATTATCTTGTGGGCATCAGCAGTGAGGGAAGAACTCCAGGTACAGTTAGGGATCATTGGCTGGAAGCTAAGTTACCAAGACATCTTATTAGCGTAGGGAGGGTATTTCCAGGAACCCCCAGGTTCACACTGAATGGATTTGCTTCAGGCTAAAATCTCCCTGAGGGCTATGCAACACTCCTTAGGGGATCTGCAGTTTCCCCAGATCTGGAGGAGAGGAGAGAACCCAACTGAAGAAAGGCATTAAGTCTGTCATTTAGCACGAAGCTGAGGAGCTTTCTGATTAAGGCCAGACTTGGACCTTAACAGGAGGGTCTGACAGTTCCAGTCAGGCTGCTGGGCATAGACAGAATTCAGTCATTTGGGAAGACACAGATATCTAATGACTAGTCCACCGTTACTGCTAGTTGTTGGTTGGTAAGACCACTTAGACTTGAAATTGGCAGCCCCAAATATTTATGATTAATGGTCACTTGATAAGCCACCCTTGAACAGGATGGTTTGACTTTTGTGTGAGGACTTGTGAGGGCATGCCAATTCAGGATGACTATCTACTTGGGGTGGAGTGCTGAAATAGGATGGATGTAAGGAAAATGGGTTATACTTTTAGCAAAAGGACAGTTTGAATTTTTATGTTGGTTTGTGACTCAATATTGAGATTGTTTCATGGATATTTTTTAATGTGTTGTTTGTCCTCTCATAAATATTGAATCCAAGCCAAAATGGAAACACTCTAAAAACAAAATTGTATGTTTATTGGCAATAAGATTTTTCAGTCCCCAAAGGTAACTTTATTGTGGTGCATTGCCTCAGAATACAGCTAGCTAAAACAAACCAATACTATTAGAGAAAATTCACTATAATACATTTGCTTCCCTCCCCCTACTCATAAGAAACCAAATTTAGGAAAAAGACATAGGAAATACTGTGACATTTGAATTTTTTTATCTATCAATTCCTTGTTTATTTAAATACATGTTAATTTATGTATTAATAGACTTATAAATATGACACAGATTTAGAGCTGGTAGATTTGAGGTTGTTTCAGGAGTGCAGGTACTGGAACATGGTAATTAAAATGTTCCTGTACATTATATAGTTATTGATAGTCAAAAAACATACTGTTTTCACAAATACAGATATAACACATAGCACAGGAAAAAAAAAAACTAATGCTCAAAAAAAATTTGACTTAAGTCGCAAAGTGAATTCTGATTTATTCTTGTCCACTTTATTTTCCTTAAGTTTTAGTATCTTTTGGATAAATGCCTAGGAGTGGTATAGCTGGATCTTGAGGTAGCACTATTCCTAATAGTCTGAGAAAGCGCCAAATTTATTTTTTAAAAATAGTTTTACAAGTTTACATTCCCAACAGCATTGGAGGAGAGTACCCCTTTCTTCACAGCCTCTCCAGTATGTGTTGATATTTGAATTTTAGATAGAAAAAGTATCAGTAGACAAATTAAAATACATTGGCAATCCCCCTTCTCTCTTTGAAGTACATCATTCCTCACCTATGTGCCCAAGTCCTTATGCAACTTCTGAAATGCTACCTTTCAAATGAAATTTCAACAGTCCTTAAAAAAATAATTATATTAGTTTATTTACTTTACATCCTGAGAGTACCCCTCCCTCCTCTCTTCTTAGTCCTCTTCCCCTCCTTCTCCCTTTCCATATTCCCCCACTCCAAAAAGTCACCCCACCCCCATTAACCTTCCCCAGCACTTTAAATCACATCAAGAATGTGCATGTTTTCATGCCCTGAGGCTAGGCAAGTCGGCCATGCCTGGAGAAAGGAATCTAAAAGCAGGCAATAGAGTCCATGCTAGAAACAGCCCTTTCTACCTCCACTCACCAGGTGCCCCATAGGAAGACCCAGCTTCCCTGGGCTACATGCGTGCAGGGGCCCTAGGTCCAGATCATGCATGCTACTTAGCTGATGTTCAGTCTCTGAAAACCTCCATGTGACTGGGTTAGTTGTCTCTGTTGGTCTTCTTGTGAGGTTCCTATCCCCTAAAGTTCCTTCTCCAAACACTTTCACAGTACGCCCATTGTTCTGGTCCATGCTTGGCTGCAAGTCCTAACATCTGTCTTGATCTGCTGTTAGCTGGAGCCTGACAGATGATAGTCAAGTTAGGCTCCTGTCTGAAAGCACAGCAGAACATCCTTATCAGTGTCAGGAGTTGGCTCTCTACTGTGGGTTGAGTCTCAGGTTGGGCCAATTATTATTTGGACTTTCTATCTTTGTTTCCTCCTTATCCCAACATTTTTGTAGACAGGGTAATGTTTTGGATCACAGGTTTTGTCGGTGGTTTGCTAATACCCTTCTTCCACTAGTCATGCCTGGCCAGGAGGTGGTCACTTCAGGCTTCATGTCTCCCCCTTGTAAGGAGTCTCAGCTAGAATCACACCCATATCCTCCCAGGAGCCTTCCCTGTAGCAGGCCTCCAGTTTGACCAATAAATGTTCCTCCCCAGTTTCCCTTCTTGTTCCCAACCCTCTCAATTTCCACCCCTGTTCTTCCCGTATCTGATCCCCACCTTTGTTTCTCTCCCTCTTCCATCTCCTCTCCAGTTCCTACTCTTCATTAACTTCTGCTGTCTACTTTATGGGGCCAATTTCTGAAATATACAAAGAACTTAAGAAATTAAGCATCAACAAATTAAGTAATCCAATTAAAAATGGGGTACAGGTATAAATCAAGAATTTAAACTGAAGAATATCTAATGGCTGAGAAACACTTAAATAAATGCTTAATGTCCTTAGCCATCAGAGAAATATAAATCAAAATGACTCTAAGAGTCTATCTTACATAAGACAGAATGATATAGATCAAAAACTCAAGTGACAACACATGATGGAGAGGATGTGGAGAAAGGGAAACACTCCTCTTTTGCTGGTGGGAATGCAAACTTTTATAACCTTTCTGGAAATTAATCTGGTGCTTTCTTAAAATATTGGGAATAGTTCTATCTCAAGACCCAGCTATACCACTCCTGAGCATATACCCAAAAGATGTTCTATCATACAAAAGGACATTTTCTCAACGATGATCATAAGGGCTTTATTCTTAACAGCCAGAATCTAAAAACAACCTAGATGTCCCTCAACTGAAGAATGGTTAGAGAAATTGTGGTACATTCACACAATGGAACACGACTCAACTCTTAAAAACAAAGAAATCATGAAATTTGCAGGTAAATAGATGGAACTAGAAAAGATCATCCTAAGTGAGGTAACCCAGACCCAGAAAGAAGTACATGGCAGGTACTCACTTGTAAGTGGATATTAGACCTGTAGTACAGGATAACCCTACTACAATCCATACACCCAAAGAAGCTATGTAACAAGGGAGTGTGTGGTTCAAATCTATCAATGGGCATGTCCTTCAGGGGAAACGGTTTAGTGTGTTAAAAACTGAGAAGTGTCTTTTGAAAAATATCTTCTTCCATTTGGTTTATAAATTAGGTGCAGTTCCTAAGAAGACCATATTTAGCATCCTTACTCATCAGGACTACAAAAAGTGAATGTCATGAGGTAACCGAGGCAGAGAAAAATTTTCTCCATTTTTCAGATAGACACTTTATTGCGATCACCATGGTAATGATGTTATTATTATACTAATTTGTATTATTCGATTAGGATTTTTTTCTATTGCTGCACTTACTCCTGATATGCCATTCCTAAAATTATCTAATGTGCTTTTATATGCATGATCCAGCATTTTAAATCCTCTTAACTCAGTGACCTTATGAACTATGAGTGTCTGGTCAATCTTAGTGGTGCTTGATGAACACAGAAGCAAAAAATCAAGAAGATTAAATAATTGACTTCCATCAAAAAGACAAGTAAACTCTGAATTGGAATTCATAGTTGGGGCTAAGTCTTGTAATTCAAATAGTATTTAACTATTGTGCTTCACTGAAGTTACAATGGTTTTCTCTTCGCAATATAAAGAGATAGCTAGAGGGGTGAAAGTAGAGAAGAATCTGTGTGTTTTATGTTTGAAATAGTGCCGGATACATAAATGATGAGCAAGCTCTTAGATACCTAGTGATAGAAGTTTGAGAACTATAATACTAAGTATGTTTATACTGTGTTCTGGTTTCATTCTGTTGCTGTGATAAACCCTCTGACTTGAAGTACACTGGGGAAAGGAAGAGTTTATTTGAGTTTACAGTTCACCACTGAAAGAAGAAACAGAAACTCAACAGGAGCTTGAAGCAGAAAGTGTGCAAGAATGTCACTTGCTAGCTGCTTGCAGTTTTACTCTTAGCTGTGTTAGAGAGCCCAAGACAAAGTGTTTAGTAAGTGGTTCCTCTCTCATTTGGCAGGGTACTGCTACATTAAATGACAACCAAGACAATCTCTCACACATAAGACTAGAGACCACTCTAACTCTAATCTGGGCAATTGTCAATTGAAGTTTTAAACTCAGATGACTCTAGGCTACGTCAAGTTGACTGTTATAGTAAAGAACACTGTGCTCATTTTAAAGATGCACTCTCATCAAAGAAAATTAAAACACTGAGCATAAAGAAGAATAGACTCTATTATGAAAATACATTTTGTTTTATCAGTTAATACATAGTTACAAGCAAAGGAAAACAAGTTAAAAACATGTGGCTTTATCTGAATATTATATCTATTTATTAAATGGTGTGTTTACCACAGAAAATTACCTTATAGCTTTCATCCTCTATGAATCACAGGACTATATTGCAGTAAATAAAAATATGCCACCCTGATTGAGATATCCCAGAAACAGAAAGACACACAGTATATACTCACTTGTAAGTGGATAATTATAAGATAGGATAAACTTATAGACTTATAAGATAGGATAAACATACTAAAATCTGTGCACCTAAGGAAGCTAAACAAGGGGGAGGACCCGGGGTAAAATGATCAATCCTCACTTAGAAAGACAAATGGGATGGACATTAGGAGTAGGAGAAAACAAGAAACAGGACAGGAGCCTACCATACAGGGCCTCTGAAGGACTCTATCTAGAAGTGTATCAAAGCAGATGCTGAGATTCATAACCAACCTTTGGGCAGAGTGCAAGGAATCATACGAAAGAAGGGGGAGTTAGTAAGACCTGGAGAGGACAGGAGCTCCACAAGGACTAAATATATCTGGGCACAAGGGTCTTTTCTGAGATTGATTCTCCAACCAAGGACCATGCATGGATATAACCTGGAACCTCTGCTCAGACAAAGGCCATGGCAACTCAGTATCCAATTGGTACCCTACTAAGGGGAACAGGGACTGTCTCTGACATGAACTCAATGGCTAGTTCTTTGACCGCCCCACCCCCTCATGGGAAGAACAACCTAGCTAGACACAGAGGAGGACATTGCAGCCAGTCCTTCTGAGACCTGATAAACTAGGGTCAGATGGAAGGGGAGGAGGACCTCCTATATCAGTGGACTTAGAGAGGGGCAGGGAAGAGATGAAGGAGGGAGGGTGAGATTGGGAGGGAATGAAGGATGGGGCTACAGCTGGGATACAAAGTTAATAATCTGTAATTAATATAAAAATAAAAATAATTTAAAAAATTTCTAAGAAGGAATCTTTCTGTATTACAGAA
This sequence comes from Psammomys obesus, assembly GCF_907164565.1. NCBI lineage: Eukaryota > Metazoa > Chordata > Mammalia > Rodentia > Muridae > Psammomys > Psammomys obesus. The sequence continues at coordinate 29,990,972 of NW_026596051.1, read as the reverse complement.
AGGCAAAACTTGAAGACATATACTATTCTATGTTAACAAGGAAACAAGAACAAGAAAGAAAGTCACACAGATGATGTCATAAGTGTTTCTGGCAGAATTATAATAAATGCCTGTGTAGTGGGAAACTGGGCCAAAGAGTTGGTATGAGTGGTGAGACAGTCTCTGGCAGTGTGTCTGAATTCCATGATGCTTACTGGTTGAATAAATTGAATACAATTTAAAATAATATCTTTTCTATACGATTACTTTAAGTTCTCTCTTCTTTCGGCAAGGTAACATTTTGGTGTGACCAAGTATCCTGCTGGGAGGTTTATAAATTGAATGCAAATATTATGACCAGGCACAGATAAATGACTAAAATTAATGAATAAATGAGCACATTTATAATGCTTAACCTAGTGATCTTGAGTTTTTCTGGTACCCAGATCTTAAGGTAGTGAAATATTAGCAAAAGATTGCTGTCTCAAGGAAGTATGGTAATTATTATGTAAAGATTGAGCAAACCTCTCTGCTTGGTGATAGTAATGATATGCCAGTAAGTGGAAACTACAGTAAGTGGCTGCCAGCCTTCTGACTTCACTATGGATGCTACATATCTTTCTAGTGTTGAATTTCTGTAGTCACAGAGAACCATGGTCACATTTATGCGAAACTCTCATTTCCCTTGCTCTTTTCTGCCATAAGAAAAGATTTTTTTTTTTTCCAGAGCAGGATCATAGCACCAATTTGGACCCAAGACTAAACATGTAAAACAGTCCCAAACACAGTTCCAACCATGAAGCTGTGAGGCAGACTCAGTACACAAATGGTAACATAAAATAACAGCAAAGTGATGTGGACACAATGTTGTTTTCACGTGCTATTAAGTTCCATGCTTGAATATTGAAATTGCCCTTAACCTCTGGTAGGCTACTCCCTGTGAAGGTGGGCAGCAACCACGTAGTCAGCAAAGGTGCAGTCAAGTCTGTGGTCATGAAGATTTTTGAAATTTGATGCTGTATACTTTGATAGTCGGCTAAGGCGCTTGGTAAATGAGTAGAAGTAGTAACATATTTTGGACTGTGGAGACAGCTCAGTTAATGAAGTACATCCTACACAAACAGGAGGACCCAGGTTTGATTCCCAGAACCCGTGTAAAAATTCTGGACTGATGGCAAGTTCTCATAATCCAGTAACTGGAGAGTTAGAGACCAGGGGATTCCTGAGAATCTCTGGCCATCTAGTCAAACTGAGTCTGTAGGCTTGTAAGTTAAAATAAAGGCCTCTTCTTAAAGACTAAAATGGAGTTAGACTGGAGAGACATTTCAGTACGTATTCTGCTTCCTGCGCAAACATGAGCACTTGGGCTCAGATCCCCCGAATCCATTAAATAGTGAAAATTATGGGTTTTTTTTTCTTGTGAAACAAAAATATGATAAGAATATGTTTTTGTTTTAACACCAGGTGTAGGGATATCGGACTCCTTGCAGAAGCTCGCTATGCTTTGCCTCATGCTATACCCAGGACGTGTTTTCACCAGCTGCAGATAGTTTCTGCAATTGTGTGACCTTTGGAATTCTGGGGAGTTTTCAGAAGGAATATAAATGCTGGTGCCCCGAGAGGTTGGGTTGGTTGATAGGTTGTTGGGGGCTTGTTGGTTGTTGTTGGTCATGTTTTGTTAAGTAGACTTACACAGAGAAAAAAAAACAATAACAAGAAGAAATTAGATATACTGACTGTTATGAGCTAACTTCACACAAAGTACTCAGTACCACTAATCAGTAGGAAGAAGTCTAACCAAAATGTCATTCCCTTTCTGTTACCTTACTTTAACCAGAGCTTTCTTTCCTTTCCTCTCTATCTTTTTTCTATCTCTAATATTCTCTCTATCATTTTCTTCTCTCTCCTCTAGTTTTAGGGTGATAAAAGAGTAGAAGACAAAGGGTGGAGAAAGGTGGAAAAAAGAAAAACCAACAAAGTAGAAAAAGCCTGACTGTACCCATCTGAAGGAAAGAGATGATTGCTCCCATGTGTAACCTTCATGGTTGGGGCCTCAGAGTCAGGCAGATACCAAGGGCACTCTGGCTAGTCAGGTTGCCAAAAGCAGCTAGATGCAGGTTCAGGAAGAAACTCTTGATAACAATAAATAAATAAGTAAATAAATAAATAAATAAAGTGGAGAGTGATGCAGAAAGACACTTGATGTCGATTTCTGGCCTGCATACTTGCATGAATTGACATGTGCCTCCCCACACACACATGTGCCCATGTACAAACACACACACACACACACACACACACACACACACACAGGAATATATGCAAGTATACACCCACACAAAAACATTTAAACACAAAAAAAAGAAAAAAAAAGAGGTAAAGTGAAATTTTAACTTATTTCCAACTTCTGATAGATTCATTTGGATATAATTTCATTACATGTCAAAGAGAGTTTTTATTTGTTGTTAAAAGACACTGAGACAGAGCTGTTGGTCAGGATAGGCTATTGACTATGAAACATCATGGAATCCCAGAAAATGAGCTTTCCAAATTGGACTGCAAGGATTGGAAACATTTCTTATGAAACCATGCTCAGTAGAGACACAATGAGTCTGCACTTTAGTTGACAACAGAAAAGAAGTGATACATTCTTGTCCCAAAGACAGGACAAGACCATTGGCTGGGCTGTCCTCCTGTGGGTCACCATCTCATATTGTTTCGTTTTCTTTCTCCCTGCTCTTCCTCTACACAATTCAATCCATCAACCAAGATTGCATAGATCTACTCACAATACTATCTGAAAAAGCAGTCCATTATGAACAAAGCCGGGTCCTGCTACACAGAGAGCTTTTAACTTATTTGTTCCAACTGCCATTTTTTCTGTGCTACAGAACATATAATTCTCCCCTTTACCTGATCTATCTATCTTTTCTTGAAAGCGCTGTACTCCTAATTTTCTTTAGCGAATCCTCCTAAGTCTTAACTATCCACTTCAAGAGATTTTCAGTTCACATTAACCATAGTCACAGTAATGTTTTAGGATCAGGTCATTATTTAACTGCTATCTCCTTAATTGTCCTCAGGGATAAACTGAGAGCCTGGCGTGCAATATGTGCCCAATACCAACATATGGAAGTTAGTTTAGTTTAATGGTCAAGCACAAAGGTCCAGAACAATGTGGGAAGAATTTCAGTAAAAAGTTAGCTATTGCTGAATGTTATTTGTGTTTTTTACATTTTGATAGATTATCCTGAGGACAGATTTTTGAATGGAAGAATAGTCATTTGGAAGGGCTAATAAGCCTTCATTGCAATACACTTTCAACACAATGCATCAAAGCTGTCTGGCCTTCATCAGGTCATCAGTTAACACTGTTCTTTCTCTGAACCAAAATTCCATCATGACCCAGACATATTTAAGAAAGGAACAACGAAAAAGAAACAAAACAGGAGAGTTAGGTTCATTTTTGTAGTTGCAAATAGCAGAGATTATGTTTTCCTTTATCTGTCTCAGTGGATTGGAATTAGTCCACAAGAAACTGTAGCAGAAGTGGATAAAATGCTCACCCTTTGTTCTTTATACTTTGTGCAAGCAGAAATGAGAACACACAGGGATCAGAAGTCCTCAGGAGAAAATGACCCAGGAGCCAGGCATGAGCCTGTGACAGAATCAACCTTGAACATCTGATAACACAAAGTGCCATCGTGACCAAGAACAGTGGAACAAAGGTGAAGAAGCCAACAGGAGTACTAAAACCACATTTTCAAAAGGAGGAAGATGGAGAACAATCCTGAAAATGTGTGGGAAAAAATCACTTTAACTGTGTCCCTAATGTTACACAACATTTTATTGTAAAATACAATTTTGTTGGCGCCTGCATACAAATCCGACATGTAAAGCTAAACTTACAGACTTTAGAAAACTTGCTAATCTTCCACTTGCTTTTTATGAGTCCTAAGTTAGAAAAATACATTTTATTTTAATGCGAACAAAAGCATCTTACAGAGAAGACCTTTTCCGCTGCCATAAAGAAATGAAATGCTGAATAGATCCATCAATAATTCACATACTCTGCGAAGGAATAGATTGCTTGACACTATAAAATGATTTCTATTCTGATGCTTAACCATTGAATTCTCCGAATATGTCTCCTTCTTTCCTTCTAACTTGGGTTCTCATTGAAGAATATGCTTTTGTCAAGTGCTATGCTGAAATAAGTTTAGGATTGTCCTCATCCTGTTCTGTTTAATGGACAGTTTATAAGATGAAATACAATAGAAAACATGAATTATGTAAATTCAATACCAATTATATCCATTTCTCTTTCTCTCTCTAGTTGATTATTTATTTATTTATTTATTTGTTTGTTTGTTTGTTTATTTATTTATTTATTTAGAGGCAGGGTTTCTATGTGTACCCTTGGCTATCCCAGACTCGCTTTGTATCCAGGCTGGCTTTGAACTCGCAGAGATCCACTTGCTTCTGTCTCTCCAGCATTCTTCAAGTGCTGGGATTAAAGGCATGCACCACCACACCTGGCTTTATATTCATTTCTCAATCACACATATATAAGAGAAAGAAAGTATTATGCTGTAGCACATGATAGTGGCATTTTAAAAATATTAAACTGACCGGACTGGATAGTCTTTCATTTAGTCTTTCAACAGTTCTTTTTTCATACCTCTGTGGGCTTGTGGTTAGAAAGAAGGGCTCTACAAAGCACTTAAAGCTAAAGGGTATTTGCAATCTAAGAAGTGTTTTTGGAAAACTTCCTCTAAGTAGGCCAGCCTCTGGCCTCAACAAATAGCCTGGATCAAATGAATGGAAGCTGGTTGTATACCTTCCCCCTCAAGAGAGAGATGTTCTTGGAAGTGTACTGGGATCAGGTGGCCAATAAGCAGCTTGGACAGTGAAAGAGGAAATAAAATATGTTCAATGAGGGAAAGGCACACTACTAAAATGTTCTCAAGAATCAGGACTCAGCTATAATTGTGTGTATGAGATTATTCCACAGATGTGATTTTGCAAGCCTTTTGCAGAAGACATAGGAGACATGAATAACACTGAGACACACGGGATGTTCCCACTATGTTTTATAAATTTGCATTAGAGGTTCAGAGTAACATAAATAATGCATGATAAGTTCTATCAAAGAATTTCTGGCTGGGATGAGAGCACACAGGAAGCTGACTGTAAAGACATATTTTAACAGGCCTCAGTAATGGTCTGGCTGGCCTCATTCACGCCTGTGGAAACTCTGGGGTTTGCAATTTGTCAAAGGTTAATGGAGAAGCAAGAAAAGTGAATTTGATTTAAACTAAAAGCTGATTTTCTGCATGAACATGCAATATACTAGCACAGCACTGTGCTTTTTTCTGAATCTCTTATAAGGCATTAGCATAGCATATTACTGACCAACAATGAAGACACACATCTCACAATCCTTCATTTTCTTTTCAAATGATAGCTGGATGATGGATACAAATGCCTTGTCTCCATGAAAGAGGGCTTAGCACTTTCAAAAGTTTACAGAAAGACAATGTTTATTGAAAGTTTTTCTCTATGCTGTGATCCATGCTAAGCCTTTGATACAGTATTTCACAATTAACCACACAACATTTCAAGATCTGTAGGCTGCACTGACTTATCTCACTTTCCACACTGCTACTCACCACACTATAATCATCAGAGATGCCACAAATGCAGAGGTTTCATTGTTAGGAGCAACTCTGTAGGAAAGCAGCATTTTTGAATGAGGAGAGAGAAGGTCTTATGAGCCCTTAACAGTCAGTCTTGCTTGATGTGGTAATATGGGAATAAATGTGTCCTATCAGGGATCTGTTCAGGCATGAAGAAGAATTTCTGAGAACTGTTTTAACAAGAGCAAGGCCCTAGAGGTGGAGTGAGGTGGGCTATCTGGAAGAAACTGAAGCCTTGGGGATATCTTTTCTTTCCCACTCCTCAATATTGTTTTGACTTTTCTCTTGGCGAATAGGTGAGACAAACCTTGCCTTGCCCTCAGACTCTTCTCTTATACTTTTGCTTAAACATTCTTACCAGAAATGCTTTTTGTTTTGTGTGTGTGTGTGTGTGTTTGGTCCATGTTCTACAGCTATTTATTGATCTTGCTAGACATATTCTCCATCTTTCTGTGTTCTGCATTGTTTCAGTGTAAGTCAATGTGGGACAGGAAGTCAGCTCCAATCATGACATATTTCTCTGCATTTTCACTAAGTTTGGCCAATGGTATTCAGCACCAGGAAATTAGAAGAGAGCATGCTTCTTTTTGGTTGTAAGCCCATCCTTAAATGGTTGAGCCATCTCTCCAGCCTTACGCTTTTCTTTTCTTTTTCTCTGTGTGTGTGTTGTTTCCCTTCTTTAAATTTTATTGTCATTTATCTGAGCAAAGTTGTTTTTCTACAAGTATACATCTCTATGACTCTCTCTCTCTTTTTATCTTTCTTTCTCTTTCTCTCTGTCTTTGTGTGTATGTGTGAAACAATGCTCTTGATGGAGAGAAGAGTACACACGAGGACAGAGCGAAGGGAGAGAGTAAAACATCTAACACATTTACCACATAGGATAAAGCAACTCACCCAACCTACTCAGGCACATCTACCCTCCCTCAGGCTGCTTCTGTGAACGGGGAGACATAAACCTCAGTAGATATGAAGAAGGAAGCCTCTGAACTGAGGGAATGAGCAGGGCCATTCATCTCACAACAGTTTGTTCTGCGTCTTCACGTTTTCATGCTGTACCAGATGTAGTTATTGGACAGAAAAAAAAAATGGGACTTGAAAAGACGGCATGTGAGTTAGATGTGTATTTGATTAGGTAGTCAGGGGTTTTATGCATGTGTCTTCTATTAGTACTCAACTGTCTAACAAGATAGTGTGGAAACTTTCTCCATGAGACTTTTGGTGCACATAATACAGAGACAAGTGGCTGCACTGAAGGGTCAGGCTAAGATGTTCTGTTGTGGCTAGAGTGGGCTCTCCATGTTTGAGTGAAAGACTTTGAAACCCAAGAAAATAACTTAGTTGCTCTCAGATCAGTTGTTCTGAGATCTACAGAACCTCAAAGGCAAACTGAATAACTTCTGCACTTGCAGTTTGTCAGAGATGGTAACAGTTACATATACCATATGTTTACATATTATACATACACAATACATGTCATAGGTACACGTATATATTGATATACAGAGAAAGCACAATTCAAAACGTCAGTATCATTTTAGCTTTCCAGAGTCTTTTCAGAGTCCTATAGCTATGCTTTCAGTGACGTTGTTCTATCATTTTCTAAGTATGTGTGTGCGTGTATGTGTATGTGTATGTGTGTGTGTATCAACTGTTAACATCTGTGCTCCAGATATCCAACTAAAAAGCAAAAAGCTTCAACTAAACAAGTATGTGTTAATATCATAGGAGTTAAACCTCAAACATACAAAAATGCACAGAGCATGCTGCCTGTATACTTACATAAAACTAGCTCTAGGCACAGCTGAATTTCGGGTGTGTCTGAAAACACTTAATGCAGATGCTGATTCATATTAAGCAACCATTTAATGAAGCAAGAGCATTAATAAAATCAATTCTGTCTGTGATGGAGGCTTAAATAAAACAAGGCCACTAATTGCACGTATTGAGCTACTTCTCCTGACATTCTCAAGCCCTTTGTGTCCTAAAGAAGCATCACTTAAAAAATATCTCAGATAAGGAAAGAAAGAGATATGGAGCAGGCTGAGCGTAAGAGGGAAGCTGTGTCTCCTTTTAAATTCTCTATTTATCTGCAGAGCAAGGCTGAGTTGAATAATATTCATTGATTAGACGAAAGAGCAAGAGTTAAGTCCATCTCCAAAGATAAATAATTGCTTTTGTTTTCCATGGCTTGAGGGAAGCCTAAGGCTAAGAATAATTTATAGCCTTGCTTTTAGTTTATTTTTTTTCAGTATTTTAGGATTATTATATCTATACTTTTAATGGGCCTACTGAAGCAATAGCAAATTTATCTCCCACTTAGTGAATTGTTAATTAAGAATTCGCCTGTGTTTGAAGGAGCAATGAAAGCAAAAATCAATGACTGTCTAACCTGAAGGTGAGGCTCAGGCATGATCAGATTGAACCAAACATACTCTCAGGCTTTACTAATGACTTTAGGAGATTACAGAAAAATGGTGCTGTGGACCAAACCATGGGGGAAATTACAATTTACTTTCATGATTCAGAATCCGTTGACTTTTCTGGAATCTTTGGAAAATAAAAAATCATGTTCAACTGTATGCTTCAGGAGGAGTAGTGGAGTGCTTCCTAGAAATTAATGGGAATGAACTCTGCCAACTCTCTTTTATTTGTTCTGGATACCCAGTCCCTTTCCCAAATGTATACTTTGTTTACAGCTGTTTTTTAGATTAATCTCAAGAAATGATACAAGTTATGTTTATGCAATAAAGACCAGGAGACTTTTAAAATTGAACTGTATTTTATATGGTTTACACTGTGAGAATAACAGTAATGTCTCAAAATAAATATGAAAAGAGCATGATGGTCGAATAGTGATACGTTTTAATGTCAAGTTGATAAGGGATTGGTTACCTATGTTTAACCATGTTAGCACCTTCATTGTCCACTAACAAGTAAGATGCATGAGCTTATGAAAGCTCTTACCTCTTGTTCAGTTGAACTGAAGTAAATGTCCTTGATCAGGCAAATTATCCTCTGAGCCCAAGAATTAATTAAATTTGATACTAGTCTGTTGTATATCTAATGACTGTGTGACATACCATGACAGCAACATGAGGCAATCGTTAATATCCAACCATTTCAATACAAAAACTATTCAGTTTCGCTCCTCTTTCTTTTGATGTATGTCTCTCTAAATATAAGCTATACATTTTGGAAGACTTTGTATTTAACTGGAAGAAGCAAAAAGATAATTATTTTATAGACAGTTCAGAAACTGACACCAAAACCCCATTTGTTAACATTGCAGAGGTCCTAATGTTATGATATATTTAAAAATACACCATGCATATGACAGATCTGGTATGAAAGATTTTTATTTTGGAGAAGAGAAGCAGAGGAGAGTTAGGGCCTGAGTGAGCCATGAAGGCAGAGACAGAGAGAGGCAGAGAAAGAGATGGGGGGGCATCCTGATAGACAAAGCAGAGAGAGGCCGAAACAGTGAGGGCATGAAAGCAAGAGAAAGACGTAAGAGGCAGAGGTCTTTCTATCCTAGGCCCCTGTGGACGACAACAAGGTGCCTAGGCAACCTGGGAGAGGGCTACTGCATCAAAATTTATGAACTATCACCTAAGACCTAAAAAAAAAAAAAAAAAAAAAAAAAAACCTCCATGGTTACAATATTCAAGAGATTTTAAGGATTAGGGACTGGAAGGCTGCTGTTCCCTTCAGTGCCAAATGTTTTAATCCTATGAAGGGCGGACTCACATTTACTGCGTGAGTATGCGCACATGAGTGCGGGTGTCCATCGATCCGGGAAAAGTGTATCAGGCCCCCTGGAGCTGTTCCTTTAGGCAGCTGAGAGACAATGCTTCTACTCTTTCGAGTCTCTGCAATGGGTGTTTGCACCTCTAAACACTGAACCATCCCCACGGTGCTGGATATATACATGCTAATGTCTACTTCCACATATCGGTGTGTTGTCATTGCCAAAATTAAGTATCATTTGAGAAATAGTTACAAAAATAAGGAAAGATAAGTAAAATGAGCATTCTATGGCACCAACAAATTACTTCCCACTCAAGTACTTTCCCTATTTTTTTCAAGTATTATCAAGATAATTTGCAGCTTATCTTTCATTTTTTTCTTCTCATAGCTCTGCTTTCTGTTTCCATTGTCTCCCATGTTATTATCCCGTGTGTTTCCCTGACTACAAATCCAAACTTCTTCCTGTATCCTTATGAAGTGTCTTGATTTACAGTAACTAATGCCCAAAGGCTGTTCTATATATAGCAGTTTTGTCCATGTAAAGGAGGAATAAAAGATTGGATGGTGATCAGGTAAGCTAAATAATACAGTTTTTGTTTTGTTTTGTTTTTTTACTAAGTAAGGTTAACATGCTTATCTTCTTATCTTTGCTTATCTTCTGCTTGGTACATAGGCATTTATTAGCAGGGAATATTAGGAAAAAAAAAAATATATATATATATATATACTAACTTTTAACATTTCTGGATGAATCTCTTCTTTATTTTCATTATAATACATATTTTTCATATTTAAAATAGATGTATGTTGCTTTTCCTAATCAGAAAACATGGTCTTTGGGAAATTAGTATTTATAAGGTACAGAATCCTAAGGAAAGTAATACTGAAATTTATTAGTCATCCAAAGTTGTATGAGAAAATATGGCAATCTTTCCTTACATTATTCCACTAATCTTGGTCAACGTTAAAGACTGTTACTTCAAGCCAACTTGGACTTACTGAACTTTGAAAATGACACACAAGCGTCATAGCTGGTTTCCTGAAGATTCTGTTCTCTGTGAAAGAGGAATGTCCGAGTATGGCACATTCTGCCTGTCATCTCTGAGCTGGAGCTTTGGTGTGACACACAATATGTTGAAGAGGCTCAGTGGAGCGTCTACAAGCTTGCTCACTGCCTCCTCTCCAGGTTCCCTGTGCCTGCGGAATCTCTGTGGAGCCTTTACTTTTACAATGCCTACATAAATTGGAAGGAGGACTCTGCTGTACTTTCCTCTTGGCAGGCAGCCTTACAAATGAAGGTCATGCTCGACTGCTTGCAATGAAAAGAAGATATTTCCCTAGTACTTGTGAAGGTCATCATGGTAGGTGCGCATTAGTCACCATAGCATAACAAGGAAATGTGAGCCCAGGTTCTGACTCACCCACAGCTGTACTCTTTAAGCTAATAGAGATTCTTCTGTGCTGAAGAAACAGTAAGCAAGACATACTCATTTACAGGAGAGTCTCCTGGAATAAAGGAACAGACAAACCCGAAGAGGCGAGGTTCAAAATATTAGTGTAATCGTGACAATGGGAATGGTAACTTTCAAGGAATTCCACTTACTACTGGACTGGAAACGTTCCTATCTGCGTGTATCTCAGAACTGGTAATGAGCTGCTGTTGTTAATTCTACTATTGTTGCTCTCATCTTCTGTGTTTTGTAGTCAGAAGTGATTTCTACACCTTCATGTCTCATTTAAGGTTACACAGTAATAAGTTCAAGGAAACTTGAGAGTCCACTATCGTAATTCCTGTACCTCAGATAAAAGACATCGACAGCAATGAAAATTCAGTACATTAGCAGCTTAAGGAGTAGAAATCAATTACCAGAAAAAGGTAAAGATTTAACCAAAGAGGTCAGCAATTTGGGAGGCTTTGTGGGGAAGATTGAGTTCTCTACAAGTTCAGGAAACATAGAATTGCAAGTGATTGGACAAAAGAATCCACGCCACAATAGAAGCAGAAAACTCCTGTGTATGTGATCTGTTTAAACAAAACAAACACCAGCTTGTCTGTGTTGATCACTCGGGGGTTGCAGGACAGTTCACAATGTGTGCTGGATGCTCTGCTGGTCGTCACTGAAACAGTCTATGTGTTTACTCTCTGATCCTCGGGTTTTTCGAAAACTAAAAAGTGAACTTTTTAGTTCACTTTCCTTCTAATATAATTAATATGACAAAACTATATTTCTAGTGCTCAGTTTGTCAAGGTGTTATTAATGCCTGTAACAACCTCAGAGCATCTCCAAATCCCCAAATAGTCTCCACATGCTCTCTACCATCCATCCTCTGCCGTACTCCAGCCACTGACTGGCTGTTATAGCACTAATTAATATGAATGTTCTGTGCTGGTCTTAAACAGAGTCCAATAGTATAGTCTTCATCAGTCTCTGAAAAGTCAGCGAAAAGATTTTTTAATGTTTACCCAAGCTTGCCTCCATTCTGACGCTATCCCCTGCTTTTATTGCGTGAGATCACCCTACCATATCTGAGTTGTCTGTGGTTACTGGTGTGTGTGTGTGTGTGTGTGTGTGTGTGTGTGTGTGTGGTTTCCACGTAAGAAATCTCAGTGAGTTCCTACTGCTACGAACATTTAGCTTTTCCGGTCTTGTGAATTTTACCTGTTGAGAATGGAATATTTACTCATACAGTATTTGATGTAACTTTAAATTTTAAATCCATTGGCTGAAATAAAACTTAATATTTTTCTTTTTGTTTATTTTTGTCATAAATGGTTTTTATATTACACATGGTCTAATGTATTATACTTGACCCATTTTTTTAACCTGTCTGGGCTTAAAGCCATCTACAGAAGGTATTTCATATGTATAATCCTAACTTCCCATAAGTGTTTTATTAGCATCACCATAATAAGAAGGATGTATTCGCCCCATTAGCACATCAAGAAGCAAAGGCTAATGGAAAGTAGAAGCTATGCCATATGTTTAATAATAATGGTTGGGATAGAAACCAAATCTGCCTAGCCTCAAAATAGTCTTTTCCATTTGGGCATTTAGGAAGGAGGAATTATACACACAGAGATAAAGGACTATGGAAATAGCCATGTGGTAGTTCATTTAGTTTTGTTATTAATTAACTGATCCTTACTACTTTGTAATCATAGAAGGTTTAACTAACTCATAGATGTGGAGGGTGAATCAAAGCACACAGCACAAGTCCTGGTGAGGTCCTTATTAGCTGCGTCACTCATAGATAATGACATTGTTGACGGATTGCAGCAAGAGGGAGAGGGAGGTCACATGTTGATCCCGGAAGATGGAGTTTGATTCAGGTTACAAGCTAATCCATGCCTCATAAAATCCCATCACTTTTCAATGTCACATTCCCAAGGTACAAGCTCCCAAAAGAAAAGGTCTTGGGCAGCACAATAAAGCCAAAGCCAAATCACAACAAACGTGTATAGAGTTCTGTCCTTTATTGAGTCCATTTGTAGAGTGCTGTGGAAAGGCAGAACTAGTATATGATTAGAAAAGTCACAATGTTGCAAAGCTTCTTTAGAAAATAGGGGTGAAAGTTCTGTTAGAAGTATTAGAACAAAAGGTGTGAATACATAAACTTTCTTACAATCTCTCATTTTGTGTGGTGTTTTAGTTGATTTTTAATATTGTTACACATAAGCATTAAAATTGCATTATCAGCATCATTTCCTTGTCAACTTTACATTGTACAATGCTAGCTTTGAATGAAAAATAAGTAACTTCAAGCTATATATGGAATTTTCAAAAGTACGCACATTATATATGTTGTGGGTCACATATACATATGTAGATTTTTTAAGAGATTTTATAATTGCTTTATTTACCTTGGGCCGGGCAGAATTTTCACTACACTGTCTCAATATACACCCTCACCATCCATCCGCCAGCCCCCATCCAGTGCCATTCACCCTAATCCTCCTCAGATGGACTACCTTTCATCCATAACCCCACGGTACTTGCTTGCATTTTTTTTGTCTGGACCTTTTTACACCATTGTTGGAGTCTTTCCACTTGGCCCGCATGTTTATTTCCCCACAGTAACCCATAGCGGCATCCTCCCCTCTTCCTGTCCTTCTGTTTCCTGTGATTCTCTGTCCTCACGAGCCTACCCCACTCTCCTGCCCAGCTATAGGCCATTAAATGAACCAATCAAGTATAATGTCCGGGCAGGTTTACACAAACAAGGGTGGGTGGATTTGGCAGGCAGCAACCAGATCTTGAGGTCCCGTAATTAGCATTAGTCCAACCTCCACCAGCAATTCCATTTTCCTGTCTAAATAAAAAAGCCATTTTTATTATTACAAGAATAATTATGGAACAATTATAAAAACCAATAGGTAAGACTATATCTACATATATATGTATATATATATACACATATGTATATGTACACACATATATATACATATATATACATACACACACACACACACACACACACACACACACACACACACTGGCAATCTTGAAAAAAATATCCCATCTATCTATGAGGGTCTAAGAAACTGTCTTTGTCAATTTTCTATTTTTTTAGAAGTTGCTAGCATGTGTTTTCTATTTACTCATTAATTTTATTCTTTCTTAAGCCTCTGATGGCATTGAAGATCAGATAGTCATAGTATTATAATTAGCTTAGTTGCTTAGGAATTAAAAAGATGTTTTAGGTCTACATAGATTTTTTTAGTTTGATAGATCCAAACTGTAAAAACAACATATATATATATATAAACTTGGCCAGTAGAAAAGCTGGCCAAATGGACTCAGGTGTTCTTATTTCAGGTTTGATGCATTCTTTTTCTACAAATACCATCTACCATGAGTCCACTGCTGAGTAAAAAAAAACTGGGAAGGATGAAGCTAAACATCCCTCGTACTTCTTTTGTTCTCTATCAAGATTTTCCTTGTCAAGTATTCAGCTAAGAAAAGGAAGCAACATCCATAAAAAGAAGGACCATAAGACATTTTTTTTCTTTTTATATTTTATGGTATTGCTTCTTTCAAATACAGAACAGTTCTGACTTACACAGAAAATATGGCCTGTGGGGCCCTGGATGCCCAAATCATTCAGTCCACATTAGTTTTGAGACTTGCTTAGTTCATGGGGCCATGGATTCCATGCTACCAGAGAGGTCAAACCAGAGCCACATATTCTTTTCAGATGAAGTTTCAAGTAGTAGTTTTCATTCATATTCATGTATATATTCTGTTATTCAAAGCTACAAAGCACTTTTTTGGAGATAAAATTATTAAGAATTCCAAAACTGCAATAGCAGAACACTCAAACAAAAAAGGAGTCCTTCTCTTCAACCTACCTTGTATAAGGCTATTACTTATGGGCAACTCATGGAGTAGTACTGAGTCATAGAAAGAAATGCAAAAAAAATCCATTTTTTACAAATATAACTTTACTCAACAATTTATTTAGTTAATAGTTTCTGAACAACAACACTATCCCAGGATTGTTTTGTGTACTTGGCTTATAGTGGTGGTCAAGAGCAAACAGTGAGACTTTACAGTGTTGGTATTGTACTTTTTTTGGCCAGTCAAGTAGATTAAAAAAAAATTGAACAATTTAATTTTACTTAGGGAAATATTAATGAGTACAGTGTAACTCAGAATAATCAGAAGAGTTGAGAGGTGGTTCAGCTATTGAACACTTGCTTAGTATGAAATAGGCCCTGAGCTCATTCCCAGGACCACAAAAACTAAAGGTAAGTATAAATTTAAAAGTAAGACAACAAAAATCAATAATAAAAAAATACATTCATTAACTGAGTGGATTTTCCAAAGATTGTGCACATTTTGTAAATTAGGCCACAGAGCCTTTGGTTGTTTTGAATGCTTTCCTGGTTCAGAATGCCAAAAAGAGTTAATCAAATCATTTGGTGAAGGGATTTTTTACTGCACTTATTTGGTTTGTTTGTTTCTATCTTGGCAGTCCGTGGAAGCACAATTCTCTAATTGGATTTGTCCTAAATTCCCTGAATGTTTTAGCCAAATGTATGAAATGAGGCCCCTCACAATCTCATAGGGATGAACAAGTGAAAAGGGCCCCAGTCTACAACTAATAAGATCACGGGCTATGCTCTCTGCCTTAGCCAGTCCATTTTTCAACAAGGTGAGACATTAAAAAATGTCTTGCCTCGGAAGCCTTCATATAATGAGGAAATCCCCATGGCCCCCATAATCCTCAGGGACTGTCTGCAGCAGAGAGTGGCAGGCCTCATCTGCATCTTCCATGTCAGGAGGTCAAGTGGGCTAGAGAATTTGTGTTACCAAAAAACATGTTAGTAATGCTGCAGCTACTTGCTTACTGTCTGTAGGCATCTCTGTTGGAATTTAAAGGACAGAGCATTTCAACTTGTATAGGTGTGTTTGTTCACATTGTCATAAGCTTGAGACTAAAATCCTGTCATTGCAAACTGAGGAAAACACTATTACAAAGATGAAGCTGACATTTCTAGCGTCATTTATTTATTCAGTTTGTAAATGTGTGCGTGTGCTCACGTGCTTGTTTGTCCTGTGTGTGTGGATGTATGTGTGAGAGAGAAACTAATAATGTTGCTGCTGATAATTATAAAATAAGGAAGAAAAAGCTTAGAGTTTAAGAGCACTAGCTGCTTTGGCACAGTTCCATTCCTAGCATTCACGTGGTGGCTCACAACCCTTTATAATATCAGTTCCACAGTATCCAATTCACTCTCTGTGGCTATGGTCCACAGACATACACTTAGCCAAAACACTCATTCATATAAAGTAAAAGTAAAGAAAGAAAGAGGAAGAGAAGAAGGAGGAGCAGAAGGAGAAGACAAAAAGAAGGAAGGAGGAAGAGAAGGAAGACAGTAGCTCCCAAGGACAAGGTGCATCACTGAAATAAGATCCTTTGTGAAAAAGGGAACAATAATAAGTGTTACATGTAAAAAAATATTATTGTAATCATACTTCTCTTTAAAAGTTAGAGAAACGAAAATTGTTTTCACGGCATTTTGTTGTGGGCTTTCAATAATTTCTCTACACAGATTCCAACTGTACTTCGAAGGACATCTTTCTGCTTCGATTAGTGTGAGATCATTTAATCTAGAAGCCACATGAAGTATCTCAGTCCCTAACTAGTTCATGCAATCAGAGCATCTTGGTTGGATTTAACTAAGCTTTTAAGGGCAAAAATTTTAAATTACTTTAAAAGTTTAACTCCTGCGTTCATTTTTATCTACTCAGAATTTCTTGCTGTGAATGAAGTTGTTGCATGGCTTTGTTTGACAAGGAGTCATTCTTCTTAGCACTTATGGAACATTTTAACAACAGGGTACCATAAAGTGAAAGGGGCCAGAGCTGGCCCATCCCTCCAGGGGCAGCCAAGTGAAGCATGCAGGTTGAAAGGGAGTCAAAAAGAGTTGTCCAGACCTGCCGTGTCTCTAGCTTACGGGTCAGTCAGCGTACTTCCTTTGTTGTGATAACAGTTTATTGGATACCATCTCAGTCAACAAAACTTGTTTCTGGGTAGTATGAATAGATTTATGCTCTGAAGGAAATTAGAATTTAACTTTTCTTCTGAATATTTCAAGATATTGATAAAAATTAAGCTTACTTTTATGTGGCTTCTTTAAAATATTTCTTTAAAAACTTTCCATTGCTAAGGTAATACATGATCTCTAATAATTTTAATTCTATTCCTTCCATGGAGGGACATATATTGTTGAAAAATCATATCATCTGTGCCTGCTTAATATCCTGAGATTTTTCTCTAAAACACAATAGAATTAGAGAATATCTTCATTGTATTCATCTTCATTGTATGGAATATCTTTTCTTAATTATGCAATGAATATTTAAACAAACATGTTTTCAACAATTCTATATATCTTTCTAATACAAATATCATGAAATAATATGTTGACTTTTAAACAATGAAAATGCTTTCAGCAACTGGTGAGCAGGCTCTGTGGCTAAGAGTGCCTGTAGCACATGCAGAGGACATGACTTTGGTTCCTAGGACTCAAATCAGGGTATATATAACACTTGTGGTTTTGGCTCCAAGGGATTAGACATTCTCTTAGGAACTGGGAGGGTACTTACACAAACAGATCCAAGTACATGCACAGCTTGAAAACTAAATATAAATCATGCAAAAACAGTCTGAGTACTTTTGGTTTGTTTGATTGGATGTCTAGAAAGACACCAAAAGTGAGAGCTTCTTCACTTGCCTGGTTACACTGTCTTGAGAATAGATGAGCGTACCACATAGTTTTATGAAACAGGCAAAGCCTCCTTTTTATTGTCCCTTCCAAGCTCCTGGGGAGGACTCACATATAAATAGTGAGTCAAGCACAACCACTGATACCAACTTTTACATTATTTTTCCAAAATCGGACAAATTACATAAAACTCATATACTGTAAAAGCTTGAATCCTTTTCTAATATGGAAGAAGGTTGAAGCCGTGGTTTAATGGCATTTTTTCTGAGTGTCAAATAAATTACCTGAATGGTTGGCACATATATTATAATGGGTATTATTTTGTAAGAAAAGCTACTGAGGCTTAGTTATGGTACGGGTGTGATGGGAATATTGTTGTGGTTGTCTAGATTCTGGAAATCGTTATTATTTTTAAAGCAATTGACATGGAACTTCTGAAAGAGACATTCATGAGTTTGTAAGCAAGAAACAGAACTATCACCCAGACCTCTGGCTTTCTGTCTCAGTCTCGTCATATCAGATTGTCTTATTTCTGCGTCTTGATTTCTCACTTTCTTTTCTGAACCTATTTCATTTTGAGCAAAGTCATCTCAATGATTTTATTTTAATTAACCTGATAGATTTAAAGGCTGAATTATATTACATATATCTCCTTTAGGAAAATATTTGCTGACTCTAAAATCCACATTCTCTGAGAATTTGCTATCTACAATTCTTAGAACTTCACATCTACTGCATATTAATTTTTGAGGCTGTAGATTGTGCATGAGAAAAGATATCAGTGTAGCAAATTGCTGAAAACCGTTTGTAGATAATTGCTAATAATGCATACTAAATTCATATTGCATATTTTTAGAAATTATGCAAATCATACTGAGTAAATTGCTTTATGAAATGAGTTGTTTTGATAAAAGCAATTAATTCTCTTTTGTTACAACATATAAGTGGTGTTTAGAATAAGCACATTCAAATCTCTGTGTTTCCTGGTAATTTATAAATGCTGACTATTTAATAATAGTATGTTCTCTACTGGTAACATCAAAGCATTGAAACTTTAACCTCAATTCTTTTTTACTGTGATATGAGTCCACAAAACTAATAATGCATTATGTTATATAGTCTGGAAGTTATTACATTTTTCTTATCAGATTGAGATTTAAACAGATTTAAAGTAAGAAACTTTCCTACTAAGGATTCCTTTGCTGGAGTCAGTTCTTGGAATTAGGTAGATAACACATCATATTTATCAAATATCTGTGGAAGCAGAAACATGATTAAACTTTGGGTTAAAAGATGTAAAATTTCCAGGATAGAGAAGGGCACACTCCCTGCAAGTTGGAATTAGAACAGCTTCTACTCAGTACTCATGGGAACATGATGAAAGAACAAGATTCTTCTGGATTTAGCTGATAAAATTGTCACAGAACCATTGATACAACAACACGAAATGGAATTATGGAATCATCTTGAAGACAAATGGCAAAGGGGAAGTGTTTGATGAAGGAAAGTGTGAGAACACAAGTGAAAAAGTGGTTACTCTGGTCAAAAAGGATAGCAGATAAGCTACACGAAGAGAGACAATGGAATCTGCACATAAATATTAATGTTAACCACAACAGCAATGAATAGAGAACATAATAATGGAAATGGAAATAAATAGAATGTCCCAGGACTCACATGCTCATGGTGTTCAGGCCTTGTGCTAAGTGTTTTATGGTTTGTTATTGAACATTCATATAGACCAGAGAAGCAAACAGTTTCTCTCTCTCTTTTTTTTTTCCAGATAAGGAAGTCAAAGCTCACAAAAGATACAAACATTTCCAAAAGTTCCACCTACTGGTGAAGAGGCTCAAGCAGCAGGTTGAAGAATTGGTCTTAAAGTCTTTAGATCACAGAGCTCTACGGGAAGATTTTCATGCCAGGAAGCCATGAGACATTCCCCCAACTGATTGGATCATATAAACATTGATTTACCCAGAAACCATCAATTTAATTTGACATTTGAGGCAGGAATATTCTTTGTTCTTGGGCCACATTAAAGAAGAAACAGGAAAATATTCTTACTTCATGGACTTTCCATTTCTTGCGGAGTTTTTATTTTTTAAAGATCTTTCAAGCATTTATACTCATCATGCATGTGCGGTGCCCAAAGCGGTCATAAAAACATATCAGAACTTTAACATAATTTTATGTTATAACACTATAACATGAAAATCACATGGTGCACAGTTAACAGAATAGAAGGAGGACAACAAATAAATGACTTCAAATTCTAAGACACTCTCCAGAGTCAGCTGCATTAGGAAGGTAAGATTAGAGTAATAACTTAATAACGAAGGGAATCGTTTAAGTAGATACCTGGAAACTAAAATACCAAGGAATGGGGATAATGAATATGATGCTTTATGAATAGCAGAAAGACAGCTGTGATTAGAGAGAGTAGAAGTGGTAAGAATACATCAAAATGCCAAAAATATTCTTTTTTTTTCTTTTTTTTTGTATTTTATTTTTTTCTTATCAGTTACATTTTATTAACTCTGTACCCCAGCCGTGTCCCGATCCCTCATTCCCTCCCAGTCCCTCCCTCCCTCCTTCATCTCCACCGTGCCCCTTGCCAAGTCCACTGATAGGGGGGACCTCCTCCCCATTCATCTGATCCTGTTTTATCAGGTATCTTCAGGACTGGCTGCAAAGCTCTCCTCTGTGGCCTAACAGGACTGCTCCTCCCTTGGTGGGTGGGGAGGCCAAAGAGCCAGTCATTGAGTTCCTGTTAGAAATAGTCCTTGTTCCCCTCACTATGGGAAACCAATTGGTTACTGAGCTACCACAGGCTACATCTGAGCAGAGGTTCTAGGTTACATTCATACATGGCCCTTGGTTGCATGTCAGTCTCAGAAAAGACCCAGATATCTTTGGTCCTTGTGGACCTCCTATCCTTTCCTCATCAGACTAACTCCCCTTCTTTCTTATGATTCCTTGTACTCTTCCAAAGGTTTGGTCATGAGTCTTTGCTTTGAAAACACTGCTAGTTAGAGTCTTTCAAATGCGCTCAGTAGACTCCTGTCATACGTTCAATGCACATCCATCTGTCATTCTAAACGAGGATTGATCATCTTACCCCATGTCCACTCTCTTGATTATCTTTTTTAGGTGTACAGATTTCATTATGTTTATTATATCTTATAGGTCTATATAAGTGAGTATATACCTTGTTTGTCTTTCTCCTTCTGGGATATTTCACTCAGGATGATCTTTTCTAGGTCCCACCATTTGCCTGCAAATTTCATGATTTCCTCCTTTTTGATTGCTGAGTAGTATTCCATTGTGTAAAAATACCACAATTTCTCTATCCATTCCTCCATTGATGGACATCTGGGTTGTTTCCAAGTTCTGGCTATTACAAATAAAGCTGCTATAAACATGGTTGAGCAAATATCCCTTTTGTGTACTTGAGCAAACTTTGGGTATATACCTAGCAGTGGTATAGCTGGGTCTTGAGGAAGCACTATTCCTAATTGTCTTAGAAAGCGCCAGATAGATTTCCAGAGTGGTTGTACCAGTTTACATTCCCACCAGCAGTGGAGGAGGGTTCCCCTTTCTCCACAACCTCTCCAGCATGTGTTGTCCCTTGAGTTTTTCATTTTGGCCATTCTGATGGGTGTAAGGTGATATCTCAGGGTCGTTTTGATTTGCATTTCCCTGATGGCTAATGAGGATGAGCATTTCTTTAAGTGTTTCTCTGCCATTCGATATTCCTCTGTCGAGAATTCTCTGTTTAGCTCTGTTCCCCATTTTTTAATTGGATTACTTGGTTTGCTGCTTTTCAGCTTCTTTAGTTTTTTGTATATACTCGATATTAGTCCTCTGTCAGATAAAGGGTTAGTGAAGATTCTTTCCCAATCTGTAGGCAGGCGTTTTGTTTTGATGACAGTGTCCTTTGCTTTACAGAAGCTTTTCAGTTTCATGAGGTCCCATTTATTGATTGTTGCTCTTAGAGCCTGTGCTGTTGGTGTTCTGTTCAGGAAGTTGTCTCCTGTGCCAATGAGTTCTAGGCTGTTCCCCACTTTTTCTTCTAACAGAATTAGGGTATCTGGTTTTATGTTGAGGTCTTTGATCCACTTGGACTTTAGTTTTGTGCAGGGTGATAAATATATATCTATTTTCATTTTTCTGCATGTGGACATCCAGTTGGACCAGCACAATTTGTTGAAGATGCTGTCTTTTTTCCATTGAATGGTTTTGGCTTCTTTGTCAAATATCGAGTATTCATAGGTGTGTGGGTTTATTTCTGGATCTTCTATGCGGTTCCATTGATCCTCCTTTCTGTTTTTATGCCAATACCATGCAGATTTTATTACTATTGCTTTGTAGTACAACTTGAGATCGGGGTTGGAGATACCTCCAGATGATCTGTTGTTGTACAGGATTGTTTTGGAGATTCTGGGTGTTTTGTTTCTCCATATGAAGCTGAGAATCTTTTTTTCAAGGTCTGTAAAGAATTGAGTTGGTATTTTGATGGGAATTGCATTGAATCTGTAGATTGCTTTTGGCAGGATGGCCATTTTCACAATGTTAATCCTACCAATCCATGAGCATGGGAGATCTTTCCATCTTCTGAGATCTTCTTCAATTTCTTTCTTCAGAGACTTGAAGGTTTTCTCAAACAGGTCTTTCACTTGCTTGGTTAGTGTCACCCCAAGGTACTTTATGTGGTTAGTGGCTATAGTGAAGGGTGTTGTTTCCCTAATTTCTTTCTCAGCCCTTTTGTCTTTAATTAACAATGGGTTATAGAGCTAAGCACATTTCTCAATAGAGGAATATCAAATGGCAGAGAAACACTCAAAGAAATGCTCAACATCCTTAGCCATCAGGGATATGCAAATCAAACGACCCTGAGATTTCACCTTACATCCACCAGAATGGCTAAGATCAAAAACTCAAGTGACAACACATGCTGGAGAGGATGTGGAGAAAGGGGAACCCTCCTCCATTGCTGGTGGGAATGTAACCTTTACAACCACTTTGGAAATCAATCTGGCAATTTCTCAAAAAATTAGGAATAATGCTTCCTCAGGATCCTAGTCATATATCCAAAGTATGCTCAAGTATACAACAAGGACATTTGCTCAAATATTTTCATAGCAGCTCTATTTGCAACAGCCAGAACCTGGAAACAATCTAGATATCTCTCAACAGAGGAATGGATACAGAAATTGTAGTACATTTACATAACGGAATTTTACTGAGTAATTAAAACAAAAAAATCATGAAATTTGCAGACAAATTGAGGGAACTAGAAAAGATCAACTTGAGTGAGGTAACCCAGAAGCAGAAAGACACACATGGTATATCCTCACTCATAAGTGGACATTAGCCTTATAATATAGGATAAACATATTAAAATTTATACTGCCAATGAAGCTAAACAACAAGGAAGACCCTAGGGAAGATTTTCTTTTTATTTATTATTATTTTTTTATTTTAATCACAGGTCATTCATTTGTATCCCAACCATAGCCCCCTCCCTCTTTTCCTCCTAATCTCCCCTCCCTCCCTCATCTCCTCCCTGCCCCCTTCTGAGTCCACTGATGGGGGGGTCCTGCTCCCCTTCCATCTGACCCTAGCTTATCAGGTATCTTTAGGACTGGCTGCAATGCCCTTATCTGTGGCCTAGGGAAGATTTTCAATCCTCATTCAAAAGGACTAAAGCCATAGACATTGGAAGCAGGAGAAGACAGGGAACAGGGAATAGGAAATGGAAGGCCTCTGAAAGACTCTACTGATCAAGGTATCGAAGCAGAGGCTGAGACTCATAGCCAAATTTTGGGCAGAGTGCATGGAACTTTATGAAAGAAAGAGGTGATAGAAAGAAGGGGGAGTGGACAGGAGCTCCACATGGAGACAAACAGAGCCAAAAACAAACAAACAAACAAAAAGTGAGCCCTGGGAGCCCTGCAGAGACTGATACCCCAACCAAGAATGATGAATGGAGAGGACCTACAACCCTGGCTCAGATGTAGCCCATAGACTCAGTATCCAAGTGATCTCTAGTAAGGGGAGTAGGCGCCTTCTCTACCATGAACTCAGTGACAGGCTGTCTGATCACCTCTCTATGGGGGTTGTAGCCTTGCTAGGCCACAGAGAAAGACAATGCAATCAGTCGTGATAAGACCTGATAGTGTAGGGTCAAATACAAAGGGAGGAGGACCTCCCCTATCAGTTCACTATGGGCATTGGGGGAAAAGAGGGAGGGGAGGTGGGGTTGGGAGGAGATGAAGGAGGGGGCCACAGCCAGGATACAAATTGAATAAATGATAATAATAAAAAAAATGTTAAAAAATAAAATAACGAAATGGTGAGCAACATTTACTTTGTGTGGAGTTCAGTAAAACCTTGCAACCATGTAATGATGGTGACATTCTTACTAAGTAAAATAGGAGCATCTTTTTGCAGGCTTTTGAGTAGAAGAGAGAGGGCATATGCCCTGTATTTCTATGACGAAAGACAGACAAAAATGCATATTATAAAGTTTATAAGTCATCCAGTACAACATGGGAAGTTTGAGTGAGTCCAGATATTGAAAGTTAGCTGTATTTTTTTAAAGACATTTTAAAAGATTGGTTGTACCATATGAATAAAAGAATGACTTGAGGACTTGAAGGCTCAACATCTGAAGGATTTACACTGACAACAAATAGAATAACTTTCAAGATTTCAAAATTAAAGTGGTAGTGTCCTCTTTCATCTTTTTATAAGTAAGAATTCAGATCTAAGATGAATCAGTAAAAGCATTGTAGGGACATACTTTATAGGTGTGGTTTTTTGTTCTATTGACTTTTAAAAGTCCTAGTTGTATGAAATATTTTTTGGGGTACCAGGGTGAACACGAACACATGGTGCCAAGACATTCATAGCTGGAATGTCAAGAATAGCTATCTCTCTTCATCTATCCATCCATCCATCCATCCATCCATCTATCCATCCTTCTTTTTTTCCTCTCTCTCAGTGTTTCCACGTGATGAGTGTGTACATGTTTGTGTCTGAGTAGGGTACATGTGTGACACTGTACATGTATGATCATATTCATAGTGGTCTAAAACAAAGCAAAGTTCTTTTCTGATGTTTCTCTATAGTAGAAATATGAACTATGTACTGAGCAGGTAGAATAAAAAAATTATTAGATTTTGTTCTTTCTTGGTGTGTAAAGAATACATTTGTATGTTTTGGGAAATATTGGTCACCATATTTTTAGCTCATAGTCTCTTCCCTCATCTTCAAAGTTTGGCATATCTGACTGAATATTTCTCACTTTGCCTCATTCTACATTGATCTTTGACGTCTCTTCTTTAAAGTGTTTGATTAGAGATACTTATATGTCTTGTTGACATGCATGATTTAGGTAATATGTTAAGGCTAGATGATTTAAAATAGTCTATTCACAACCTTAATTCTCATGTAGAATGCAATCTAACATACACCCATGTCTCAAGAAATAGAATATAGATGAATTAAGAGAATCCCTGTTTTGGGGGGGAGAGGCTACTGACACTCAATTCTTCACTGTCCAATCCTGTTGCCTCCCTGATGTTACAGGTGCCAAACACTGACCGGCACTAAATTGTGTGCATCCTGTTTATTAAACATTGTGTCATATTCTACTTCAAGAAAATTTAAAGATAATTCTCCTAATAATAGTTAGTGACTGTGTGTGGAAGGTAATGAGTATAGGCTAATCTTCATTTAACTGCTTGCAGTACCATTATTCTTTCTTTTTACTTATTTAACTTTTGACTTGAGTATTATTTTACTAAATAAAATATGATAAAACAAAGCAAAAACCATCACACAGAGGCTGGACAAGGCAAACCAACAAAAGGAAAAGAGCCTCAAGAGTACACAGAAAAAAAAATCAGAGATCCACTTATTCAAATACTCGGAAGTCCTATAAAAATACTATGCTAAAAACTATAATGTCTATCCAAAGGAGCTAATGCAGACCCACGCAGACTCTGTGAACTCATGTGAAACTTGCTTGGTTGAGCCAGAGGGCCTTTCTCTGATATTTTCCATCTCCTGTTCTTTCTGCTTCCTCTTTTGCAAGATTCCCTGAGCTCTCGGGGAAGGGATTTGATGGAGACATCCCATTTTGTGCTTTGTTGGTCTCCTTGTGAAGCTCCTGTACCCTTGTCTTTCTATTCCCCCCTTCTTCAGTAAGACTCCCTGTGCTCTACCAAAAGTAAGTAGGGAGCTGTTAGTCTTAGTATCTGCTTTAAGGCCCTGTTGGGTGTAGCCTTTCAGAGGATCCTCTATAGGGGCTCCCATCCTGTTCCTGCTCTTCCACCACTTCTAGTGACTCTCCTGTTTGCCATTCTAAATGAGATTTAAGCATCCTCCTTAGGGTCCTCCTTCTTGTTTAGCTTCTTTAGGTCTGTAGATTTTAGTATGGTTATCCTATATTATGCGGCTAATATCCCCTTATAAGTGAGTATATACCATGAGTGTCTTTCTTTTTCTGGGTTACCGCATTGAGGATGATCTTTTCTAATTCCATCCATTTGTCTGCAAATTTCATGACTTCCTTGTTTTTTTTTTTTTTTTTTTTTTTCATTTTAAATGATGTATTGAACTTCACACCTGGTAGTTAGAGACTTCAATACACACTTTCATCAATACACAGATCATCCGGACAAAAAATTATGGAGTTAACAGATACTATAAACCAAAATGATTTAACATCTAGACTTCCTTGTTTTTAATAATTGATTAGTATTCCATGTATAAATGTGACACAACTTCTGTATCCATTCCTCCATTGAGAGACATCTGGGTTGTTTCCAGATACTGGCTATTACAAATAAAGCTGCTGTGAACAGAGTAAATGTTCTTGCTGAATGTTGGAGCATATTTTGGGTATGTGTCCAGGAGCGGTACAGCTGGATCTTGAGGTAGTGCTATTCCCAGTTTTCTGAGAAAGCTCCAGACTGATTTCCAAAGTGGTTGTACAAGATTACATTCCCCCTAGCAATCCACATCCTCTTCAGCATGTGTTGTCATATGAGTTTTTGATCTTAGCCATTCTGATAGCTATAAGATGAAATCTCAGAGTCGTTTTGATTTGCATCTCCCTGATGGCTAAGGAGCATTTCTTTAACTGTTTCTCTGTCACTCGATATTCCTCTGTTGGGAATTCTCTGCTTAACTCTGTACCCCATCTTTTAATTGGGTTATTTGGTTTGTTGGTGTCTAACTTCTTGAGTTCTTTATATATTCTGGATATTAACCCTCTACCAAATGTAGTGTTGGCAAGTAGCCTGAACTGTAAGAAATTCTATGACTCTAATATTGTAAGTTAAGATTACTTATGTTCCAACCAAGGACCATGCATGGAGATAAACCAGAACTCCTGCACAGGTGTAGCCCATGGCAGCTCAGTCTCCAAGTGGGTTCCAAGTGGGAACAGATGCTGTCTATGACATGAACTCTGTGGCTGGCTCTTTGATCACCTCCCCCTGATGGGAGAGCAGCCTTACCAGGCCACAGAGGAAGACAATGCAGCCAGTCCTGATGAGACCTGATAGGCTAGGGTCAGAGGGAAGAGGAAGAGGAACTCCCCTTTCAGTGGACTGGGGAAGGGGCATGGGAGGAGATGAGTGAGGGAGGATGGGATTGGGAGAGGATAAGGGACAGGCTACAGTTAGGATACAAATTAAATAAATTGTAATAAATTAATTAATTAATCAATTTTAAAAAGAATACTTATGCCTTCTATGAAAAAGTCTTTACTACAGCTTCTGTTGCTGTAATATAGCACCATGATCAAAAGAAAGAAAGTTCACAGTATAACTCTCAGGTCATGCTTTATCCCTGAAGGGAACCAGGGCATAAACTTGAGGCAGGAACCTAGAGGTGGGAACTGAAGCAGAAGACATGGAGGAATGTTGCTTACTAGATAGTTCTTCAAAGCTTGTTCAGTGTATTTTATTATTATTATACCTCCCAGAATCACCTGACCAAATGTGGTACTGGCCCCAATGGACTAGAAACCTTCACATCAGTAATCAAAACAAACAAACAAAACCAAAACCTAAATAAAAAATACAACCCACAGATTTATCTATAGGCCAATCTATAGTTTTGTTTTTGTTTTTGTTTTTTCTCCCTCAAATGAGAGTCCCTCATTCCACTTGGTTCTAGCTCGTGGTAAATGAAAAAAGCAAAATGAAGACATTAAGATAAAACATATTAAACATGAAGTCATAATACACCATAAAAAACAACTAAAAAGCCAAAGCATGCATACTATAAGAGAAAGTATAATCAATTAAATGGGTAAACCTGGTTGAATTCTAGACACAAGCAGAGGCATCAAAGAACCTAGATTTCTCAGGCAGACCTCAGAGCCCTGAGAGATAAAACAGCATTATTCAAAGCCTCTGTTCCTGGAAGCTAGTTACAGAGCACTAGGTAACTGATACAAACCCTCCTTTGAAAGATTTCATGCATATTAGCCTAGTGAAACACACTGCACTGAAAAGACTTCCTTCAATTTATCCAGTTGAGTTTATTTTATTAGACATCTATTTTCTGTTGCTGCTTAATAACTTTGTCTATATTTTTACTATTAGCAATACAACTTCTTATACTCTCTAATTCTATATTTTGCTATAAAATTTCATATTCAATCTAGTTTCAAAATTTTGTTTATATTCAATTATTGACTATTTCCTCCCTTCTTGGCTATTGATATTAGTTTGAAAAAGTACCTTCTTTATGACATTTTGGCAGCTGTCTCCTTTCTATGTTATCATATTGCTAGTAGATATGCAAGAATCAACTCAACCAAGTTTCCAGTTGCTTTGTGGATATCCTGTAGACCAAGGACAGGCTGATGCTTTTAGCTCTGCTGGTGAATGAGGTTGAGGTCAGTGGTCAAGATTCTCAACTTGTATGCTGTTATTTATGTGTGTTTGCTTTGGTTGCTCTGTAAAGACAAAAAGGGTTTATTGAGGACATTCTTTTTGGTCTTTTTCCTTCATCTTGAATATTTGGGTGGGATCAGGAGGGGAGGAGAGAGGGGCTTATGGGGGGATACAAAGTGAATAAAGTGTAATTAATAAAAAAAAGAAAGCCAAGGTTAAAAAAAAAATTCTTAACCACTATTTGTAGAATTCTGTGAGTATACAATGCAGCTGATCACAGCTTGATATTTATTGCATTAGCAACTACATAATATTAAGCTCTTCAGAGTGTAGTAATCTTTTTTGCTTGTTTTTGTTTGTGTCTCTTTTCACTCTTCACAGACCCCCCTTTTTTTTCCTCTTCAAAACAGCTAGATAAACAATCTTTGACTTTCCTTCTGTTATTGCATCTCTGTCTGACCATAGTCTTCCTCAAAACAACAAAAACAACAAAGCACCCTTTTATCTCTGGAATACTTGTTGTCTTTTGTCTGGTGGTAGTCTGGGACGCTGTTGTAGGCTCCTGAACAAAGAATGGAGGGACCCCGAGATCAAAGGTTCTATTTCTCTCAGGGATGACTCAGGTATTTTAGGGAGAGGCCCCTGTGTTAGACATGACCCCTGGTCTAACATGGGGAGGTGGAAGTGAGTTTTCCAATGGGTGTTACAGTTAACACTTTTAAATGAGATTGTTGGTATCAGATGATACTGAAGTGTTACAGCCCTTTTTGGCAGGGGCGCAGGCAAAAGCTTGTACCTGTACCTGTTTGGCTTACAGCTGAAACACAGGCCTGGAGAAGCTCAGGCCCAGTGGACCTAAAGGCAGGTCTGGTGAGGCTAAGGCCCCTCGGACAAGAAGATGGGTCCAGGTCTGGTAGATGCTTTTGCTGGCACTGTTTCCAGGAGTCCAACAGCAAATTTGTAGGGAGGAGGGAAGCTCTCTCTCCTCCAGAATAAATGACCAATCTCAGTAGGCCATATTGGAAATCTGATCCTATTAAACAGCACCTTTCTTCAGTGTGAAATCAGGGATTTATAAACCTTGGGCAGTGAGATGGGTTTAGAGGGTGAATGTGTTTTCTTCAATGGGCTGAGAGTTAGGGATTTTTGATTTACATGTAGTGGTTCACTGCCTCATTTACATGTAGTAGCCTGGCCATATTAGGAAGAGAATGCCATTTGCTGGAAGCTAAGATCTCCTTAGCATAGGGTGGAGTGTTTCCAGGAATCCCCAGGTGCTTTCTGAGAAGGTTTCTTATCAGGAATGGATTGGGCCTATAAACTTACCTGCAGGCTACGTTACATTCCTCAAGGGTTTTAGGGTTCAGTTTGGAGGGTACCCCACTTAGAAAGGGAGCTTGTCATTATAGACTGAGCTCAGAAGCTCTATGATTACATCAGACTTCAACTTTAGCCAACTTAATCCCACAATTTGTGACGAATTTGAGTTCACACAGTTAACATGAAGTCCTTCCTATTGTTATTCTTAGATCAAGAGCCTTTGCTTGGTTCCTTTTTGGAATATTCAGAATATTCACAGGATTTGGGGATTAATGTCTGCATATGCTAGGCTATCATCCTACCTTTCACCAGTAGGGAATTGGTTTGGAAGTGTGTTTTTATGTAAAACCCTTTCAAACACTTGTGTAGAGAACATTATTGTGTGGACACTGGAAGCAGAATCGTTACTTGCCTGGAATCATGTAGGTAGAATGTATGACTCTTGGGATGTACTTTTCAGAGGTGTCATTGAGATAAAACAGAAAGTAAAAGAAAAGGGTTTTTTCATTTAATATTATTTGTGTGGTGGTTTGAATTAGAATGACCCTGACAGTCTGAGGTAGTGAAAAACTTTGTCCCCAGTTGGTAGGGAGATCTTGCTGGAGGAAATATGTCACTGCATGTGGGTTTGAGATGTATAACCTTGCCCCCCTTCAAGCTCATTCTCTGCTTCCTGTTTGTGGTTAAAGGTGTGATCTCTCTTCTTCCTGCTTCGGTTGTCACACCTGTAGGTTTCTGGTATTCTGTGACACAAAAGCAGAATTCTCCCTTTTGCATCATATACCCAAATAAACTCTTCATTTCACACAGTGAGTTTCATCTTGGTATTTTATCATGAAAAAGTAAATAAATAAAGTCCCTACTATGATCAGCATAAACTGATTGTACATACCATTGGACATCATTTTGACACTTTCATACATCTATATAGGACAAACGAAAGCAATAGGGGAACAACGTGGTTATACTACAAATGTAGTTAGGAAATTTTTATGAGCTGTGTCTGCCCTCATTGTTATCATTAGAAGTCCATTTGATAGTGAAGAATTTTAATAAAACTAGACTAAGCATTCACATAACACACATAGCTTGGAACCTACTGATATGGTTAGATGAGCTGGCTAGCCAGCCCTAGGGAGCCGCTTGTCTCTCCTCTTTCAAGCACTGGGAAAACACGTGTGTGTGTGACAGAGCCTGGCTTTTTTTTAAGGGCTAAAACTGAAGTCCTTATGCTTGCAATAAAAGCACATTATAGAATAAGGAATCTCCTTGTGTGTGTGCACGCACATATGTGTGTGTATAACATATACAACACAGACAATGGTATATAATGCATTTTTAGTAGCTTTCAGGTTCACAACATTGTCCACCCAGCAAATGTCTGCTAGTTATCATTTTGAAAAAACAAGGTAAATAAGAAATAAGTAATACAAAGCCTAACTAAAGAATCATATAGAGTCTAGACACTGTTTTCTCCTGCTGTGTTGGAGAAATCCATGGGCATTTCTTTTCTGCATGTAGGAAGAATTTTT
This sequence comes from Psammomys obesus, assembly GCF_907164565.1. Taxonomy (NCBI): domain Eukaryota; kingdom Metazoa; phylum Chordata; class Mammalia; order Rodentia; family Muridae; genus Psammomys; species Psammomys obesus. The sequence goes on along the minus strand of NW_026596051.1, from coordinate 29,959,540 downwards.
GAGGAATTTTTACAAGAAAACTGATGTGCTCTCAGTGATTTCACTCTACAAAGATGCTGTAGTCACAAAAGTCACTGCAGTAGATAAGATAAGAGTGGATAAGGTAAGAGGCTATATTAACAAAGTTTCTGTTCCCAGGAATCTTGCATAAGTCACTCCATCCCACTGTGTATTAGCAATGCAAGGCACATTTCTTAGAATATGGTAAAGTACTAACAACACATTAAATCATACCGAATACTTGCAAACTGTGTGTTATAAAGTTTAGAAGAATACTCACACAGTATTTTTATGTTTACTGATGTTGTGTTAATGGAACCTACTTTTAACTCATGAATTTAAAACATAATCTTTTAATGCATTCACACCACACCCATAATTTGACAAATTATGCTTTTCAGAAAATAACAAATTGTGAGCTCATTTGTCTATGTCCATAGGCAGTATTATAGAAAGGACAATGACTTAGGGGGAATCAGAAGATAGAAAAAGAATCCCAAGATAGTGGAAATTATCTAGGACATAGATTAATGAGGATAGAATGTGACAATTAACTTAGAATATAAAGAAGATATATTCCTAACTTCTATATGGAACTCTAAGTAATGCATTAGGAAAATAAAAACTTATCCCCAAGCCAGCCCAAAGTTCTGAATACACAGAGTTGTGGACCAGCAAGGGGAGAGTAGGATCATACAGCTTGTCCCACAGAGTCAACAAGTTATAAAAAACAGGTCCATTTCCCAGATAAAGGCTCTGAAGGGCAAATTCAGAAGATTATCTGATCTTGGAGCTTAATCAATCAAGTCATCAGAAAAAAATATTGTCAGAAGAAGAAACATTGTCCAGACAGTACACCATGTCTGAGCTGGTGTGAGAGCTGGTGGAGTATGGACCTTTAACTATACCATGGTAAAGTCATGATTTCTGAACTTCAATACTGACCTCCAGTTTTTGAGACTGGCTTCTCTTTTATGAGAAGTCCAAGAGGATCAAGGACACCCCCACGTTTCTAAGGCTGCATCCTAAAAGACAAGCTGCTCTTTTAAAACTTCCTCATAAGAAACCTTAAAACAGGCTTCACATGCCATTTCCTTTGAAACTTTGTTGTCAAAGTCCATATTGGGTGAAATCTTCAGTGTCGGGCCAAAAGATAGGATCTCCTGTCGCTTAGTGGGTTACAATGTTGGGAATGCTGGAATCAAAGTAAAAGTAAAAAGAACAGATTTTCTATGGATAATTTATCACAGTCAGTGGTCTCTTATGTGTGAGACTACGGGCAACAGCAAAGCAGAGACAGGCAAGAAAAGAGTTAGTTAGGTCATAAGATGAGTGTGAAGACACCACGTTCCATACTTACCACATTGTTTACACAGCCAGTGTTTTAAGTGACCCCAGATCGGCAGCGTTCTTATCTTTAAAGTGGTGATAAAGCTCTAACTTGTAAGGATCAAAACCCACATACATTATAAAGAATAAAAGACACCATAGTTTGGGAATGGAGTACATTTTTACTACCCGAGGCCTGCATGGTGCATTGGTCAGGTTTTTAGGAAGTATATTCTGTAAAAATGCTTTCTTTTTGCTATAGGTGGATGGGAGTTGAGAGCCACACCTATGGAATATTATTTGACATTCTACCTAAAAAGGAGGTGTTATATGAGTCATAGCTTTTGAGGCAAAGTAAAAATAAACACTATCAGGTCTATTTCTCTAAGAGTCCCTTTGTGTATTTTCTGCCCCCCACATCTATTTGCACAAGCAGAGATAACTTCACAGTTGTATGCCTGTTCTGTGGTTTATGTTAATAAATTGTCCTTTCATGACTCTTTTATACTATGGACTACGGAGCAGCCATAGTTTATTATTTCTGTTTTATAGATTATATCACTGAAACTCTAAACCTTAAATTGTTTCATTTTGACCCCAATATTCTAGTTCATGGAATCTATCCCAAGAAAATAATCAGAGAAGGGGTTAAAGATGTATGTACAGGGATTTTCTTCTTATTCGTATTTATTATGGCAAAACATAGATGAAAAACTTCAAATTTCCAGCTTAGAAGTTTTATTAAATCATTTATGATCTAGACATATGATGGAATTTGTTCAATACAGACATGATCTTCCAGAAGACTATTGCATTGTAAAACATTGCCTTAAAAAGACACAATTCATGCATTTGTAAATATTAAAAAATAAACTCAAAAAATATATACTAAGGAAATTGACTAAAATACATTTATTTTATTTTCCAGGATTAGATTGTGGGATATTTCTTATTTTTATTTGAATAAGTAACTTAATTGTTAGCATGTTGCAAATGCATATTCTAAATCAAAACACTTGTCTATATACTTAGTAGAATTCTTTACAGATCTGCATTTACCACTAACACATAAAAACACATATGTACACAGAGATAATAATCAATTAGCTGGGATTAGTGATATCTGTGTCTACATACATACAAATGTTTCTGTGCGTGTAATATCCTCAGTAGTTCACCTCTGTGGATGTTTAATGGACAATGCATTAGAACTGAGAATCTTTGTTTTACCTACTTATCATTCTGCATCAGTTTTTCTTAGTCTTTACACTTAATTGCCACCTGAAACTGGGTGATTTTTCTTTTTTCTGCTAAGAATATACTCTACTCATTGGAGAGTGTTTAGTCGTGCATTTCTGGAGACTCTGATACCCTGTTTGTGAAAGCTGAACATGTCTTCAGACATTACTTCTTTCCCCTGGGGCCAAAGTGCTCCTAATTGAGAACTGAACGGCTAAACAATACATCTGTGCCTGTAGCTTACATGCTTGTTGACTGGAAAATCCCAGTGGTTTCCTTCTCCACATTACCTCATTAGTTCTTGTAAAATTAACATTTATTTTTGTTTTCTGTTGTTTTTGTTGTAATAGGTATATCTAGTTAGTCAATCTTGTTTGAAGATGTCTAATTCAAACAAATAAATGTTTCAAAATTTAATTGAGTGGAAAGGTTGCTAATTAACTGCTCATCTGACTTTAATAATTTTTCTTCTCAAATCACTTTGTGTGTAGAATAGTAGCCAAATCTAACATAAGACAAAATGCCCCAGAATACCAATGATTTCCTCAATATCCATGGTGGAATGAGTATATTCAATAATCAGAAGAGCATCTGTATATATTCTTTCTGTATGCGTGACTTTGGGAAAATTGTTGTTTCCCTTGGATGTTTGCTTTGCATGCCTAAAAGCCTAGAGTTAATGCCAACACCTTTCAAAGACTCTAAGGAGCAAATTAAAAAGAGCAAAACATAATGATTGTGTTTACTCCACTACTAAGTTAACTGTTTTGTCGACTTTGTACTACCTTTTAGTATTGCAAACATTTGTATTGAAACTTCACTGACTTTAGGCACCTTACATTCTGATGAAGTAAACATGTATGTGGAGAGTGACCACACATTGGGCTAAGGTTGGCCACATACCCTATTATCCTTGAAACTAAAAGGCTCATGGGGTACAAAACCTTTGAACTGGGTTGTGGCTAGAGGAATAGCAACAGATCGTTGGTCACTGTAACACTCCATATTCTCTGTAGCTTCTGTAAGGCAAAAGAAGAGAAGCATAACTGACTCTACGGAGTTGGCAAAGATGTCAAATTGTGGATTAGTTTTCTGAGATGTACTGATGACAGGTTTCCTGACAATTTAAAGGTCAGATGCTTAGCACAACTGATTGGAGACCATTTATATACTATGCTAATAATTATCCCAAACACTTGGGGTAACAGTAATAGGGCCAATAGAAATGAACATGAAACATGCTAACTTGTACTGGAAAACGGTAGTCTTAGGAATCATAGTAAGTGCTATCTTTGGGCCATAGGCAATGTTAAATGTAACTCAGTGGTGACATAACAAAATGTTCTTGAGGAAACTCATTGTAATGTTAGTGTATAAAGAGTAGTGGCAGCTGGCAAATGGGGAGATTCAGGAAACTGCTAAGAGTCTATTTTCAGAACATTATGAGAAAAGAGAATGAATTTTGTAAACAAATTCATGCATAGGGTTAAATATAAATAGTGACAATAATACAGTCAGGAAGCATTTGAATGGGGTTGTCCAGATTCTTGGCAATGGTTAGTACAGTTCAATTAGGAGACTGAGACTGATACTCCAATCAAGGACCATTCATGGAGATAACCTAGAACCCCTGCACAGAGGTAGTCCGTGGCAGATCAGTCTCCAAATGGGCATCCTAGTAAGGGGAACAGGGGCTGTCTCTGACATGAACTCAGTGGCTGGAACTTTGATCACCTCCCCCTGAGGGGGGGGGAACAGCCTTACCAGATGGCAGAAGAAGGTCCTTCCCTATCAGTGGACTGAGGAAGGGGCATGGGAGGAGAGGAGGAAGGGAGGGAGGGCAGGATTCGGAGGGAATGACGATGGGGTTACAGCTGGGATACAAAGTGAATAAAGTGTAATACACAAAAAATATGTTAAAAATAATAGTGATAAAGAAAAAATTAAAAACTAACAACTAAAAAAAAAAAAGGAAAGAAACAATTCAAAAATTGAAAGTGTTAGCATGGTGGCTCAGAGGATAAAGGCATTTGTGATCAACCTATTCAACATGAGTTCAATCCCCAGAACCCACATGTTCCACTAATATCCCTTTGAACTTCAAAGATTTGTATGCATACATACACACATGTACTTGCATACACACACACATAAATGTAAAAAGAAAAACATTAAGAATGGACACAAGGGAAGGGGATTGGGCATTAGTTATGGAATAGACAAGATAACCAAATTATTAGCAGCCCTACTGAGGTTGAAGTGCATATGTGACCCCTTTCCAGTCACCATGTGACCTCTGTTTAGTCAGAGACTTGTACTTGACAGCCAAAAGTATAGAGAGAATTGGAGGTAGGGTTAATCACGAAGTGCTAAGTGCATTAAAATATTCGTTGAATTTTTCAGGATTATGTGAGGTCGCTAAGGGATGTCATAACGGTTTGGAGGAAAGAATTTCACGCTTAGAATTTTGGAGTGCTAAAAGGGATTCCCACACCCACTGTGCTTATTAGTGTTCCCTAGTGTCAGGGAACACTGATGCGGACCTTTAAGCACTGAAGGATTTTGCCATGTATGGTTTAAGCGTATTTCCTTTGACGCTGATTATTCTCTTCCTGCTTGTTAATTAATGAGAAATTATATAGAGCTTTCATTCACCAATTGTCTATAGGAATCAAAAATCAAGAAGAAGCAGAAATCTTTGAAGATAGTGTAACCAGACAAAAATAGCCAGCAGCCAATTACCTCAAAGTTTCCTAAAAGTGTCCTTCAGTTCTTGCCTTGATATTTGGGGTATGCGTGAAAACAGACAACAACTGAAATTGCCTTTCTGTGCTTGGCCAAAGGCTTCGCTTCCTAAGTATAAGTGAACCAAGCATAACTCCTCTGTGGGCCAAGAATGAAGGCAGTGAATTCAGGCATCAGTTCTCATCGCATGCAAAGTACCCTCTAACAGATTTTCAAACAAGCACTCTGGAAACAATTAGCAGTAAGCTAGCTGCCCTGATCAAAGGCTGTTGATGTTCTAAATTGCTTTTTGGTCACCCACAAGCAGTCTTCCAGAATGTGCCTCTTACTGTTGGGTCCTGGAGCAGAAAAAAAAGAAAGTTTTTACCACCATTCTCAGTGTACGTTTAAGGCTGTGGGTCATTAAGAAGACAACAAACTAGGACTAAAAATAAAAATAAGAACAATTGTTTGGTCTATAGTCACTTAGGGTTCCAGCCTACAGGAAAGCTTGGCTGTGCGGTGTTAAAAAGGATGATTTGCTGATACATCACGGTCAAAAGCATGCATGGCACTGTTATCTTCAAACTTCTGCTTTCATGTCATCCTCAGAAAAATGACCGTCATCCCAAAAACACTTACAAAAGTTACATTGGATTTCTATACAAATGTGGGAAAATAAACAATCAACATACATTTTTGCATATTAATTACAAATCCTCTCTGTTCTGGATGTTATTTGAAATTTGTCATCATAGGTGACCTTTCATATAATACTAGACACTCTTTTTTTTGACAATGTAGAACTTGAAATAAAAGAGGTCAGATAACCCTTACTCTGTCCAGAAAGCATACAAATTCTGTCCATGATTTTAAATAAAATGCTCTCTTGTGGTTCACAACTATATTTTGGGTAGTGAAACACTTAATATGCAGAAACAATATAATTTTAAAAGATGTAGAAAAGACAAGGCCTTCTGGTTCTCTTTCATGTCAGTAAAGATCCTCATGAAATGATTGTGATGAGAATAAATACAACTATCTAGTCCAAATCTGTACAGAAGAGGGAAGCATGGCCAAAAAAATTTTGAGATAATTCATTAATGATCTAAGAGTTAATTAGTGGCATATCCAGGGTTGAAATTAAGTGTTTGCATTTTCCATTTTTTTCCAAAGCATTTTTTTTTTGTTTTCATGATAAAGATAAAAGTAAAGGAAATCAAAACAATGTTAGTAGCATTAAAATATCAAATACAACTTCAGTTGCATAAGCAAATCATAAACACCTAGGCTATTTGAGTTCATTATGTTAGAGAGGCCATCTTTGTAAGTTCTTAACCTGTTTAAAAGTACTACTGCTCCTTCTTTAAGATACAAATTATGTGGTTGGTAGGATTACCAAGAGCCTAATTCTTCATTTTACTACTCTTGTCACAGAAGCTGTGCCTCGTGAGGGGTGTTCTTCCCTGCATTTTTACTTTTGGGTGTGACTTGGGACACAAGAGTTTTCCAGAAGATTTCTGATTTAATAGACTTCTTGGCAGAGGCATGAGAGCCAATTCCATATTCCTGCCATGGGAACATGGTGACAGCAAACACTGGCTCAACTAAGTAAGTCCAGTTGAGCTATATCAGTGGAATGCAGCTGGCCACAGATATAAGTGAAAAACAACTGGGTTTTGTGACAGAAGATGGTGAAGCATCAATGCTGTGGAAGCTGGTAAGGATGTGAACACACTGTTTTCAGTGGGAATGCACTTATCTCAGATTTCCATCGTGATAAAGATAAAAGGAAAATAGTAAGCTAAGGCTGGACATCAAAGACCCGTAGTTGGGTATAAATTTTTATCAATTTTTTCAATGCTAAAAGATTAATTATTTATGCTTCCCTCATTTTACATCCTTGAAAGATTATAATTGTGCTTACAATTCTTTTTATGAGGTAGTTATGCTAAAGAATGTATTTGTGTGTCTTTGTGTATGTTCCTACAGATTTTCCATATTGAAAACTTAACATACAAAATGTCAGTATTTTTCATTGTCTCCTTTCGAATTTTTTATATTAATTACAGTTTATTCAGTTTTTATCCCAGCTGTAGCCTCTTCCCTCATTCCCTCCAAATTCCACCTTCCTTCCCTCATCTCCTCCCATGCCCCTCTCCAAGTCCACTGATAGGGGGTGTCCTCCTCTACTTCCCTCTGACCCTAACCTATGAGGTCTCATCAGGACTTTCTTTCATAGTCTTCCACTGTAGCCTGGTAAGGCCTCTCCCCTCTCAGGGGAAGGTGATCAAATAGCTAGTCCATGAGTTCATGTCAAAGACAGTCCCTGCTACCCTTACTAGGGTGCCCATTTGGAAACTGATCTGTCAAGGGCAACCTCTGTGCAGGGGTTCTAGGTTATCTCCATGGTCCTTGGTTGGAGTATCAGTATCAGAAAAGACCCCTCAGCCCAGATTTCTTGGTTCTGTTGCTCTCCTTGTGGAGCTCCTATCCCCTTCAGCTCTTTCTATCTCCCCCTTCTTTCTTAAGAATCACTGCCACAGAGGGCCTCTGAAAGGCTCTGCCCTGCAGACTATCAAAGCAGACGCTGAGATTTATGGCCAACTGTTGGGCAGAGTGCATGGAATCTTATGTAAGAAGTGGGAAACAATAAGAGCTGGAGAGGACAAGAACCCCACAAGGAAAGCAACAGAACCAGAAAATTTGAACACAAGGGTCCTCCCAGAGACTCATACTCCAATCTAGTACCATGCATGGAGATAACCTAGAACCTCTGCACAGATGTAGCCCATGGCAGTTCAGAATCCAAGTGAATTCCCTAGTAATGGTAACAGGGGCTGTCTCTGACATGAACTCAGGGGCTGGATCTTTGATCACCTCCCCCTGAGAGGGGAGCAGCCTTACCAGGCCACAGAAGATGACAATGCAGCCACTCCTGATGTGATCTGATAGACTAAGATCAGAAGGAAGGAGAGGATGACCTCCCCTATCAGTGGACTTGGGGAGGGGCATGAGTGAAGAAGGGGGAGGGAGGGTGGGATTGGGAGGGGAGGAGGGAGGGATTTATGGGGGATAAAGAGTGAATAAAGTGTAATTAATAAAATAAAATAAAATAAAAAAGAATCACTGCGCTCTGCTCAAAGTTTGAGCCTCAGCATCTGCTTTGATACCCTGCTGAGTAGATAAAGTTTTTTAGAGGCCCTTTGTGGTAGGTTCCTGTCCTGTTACCTGTTTTCTCCCTCTTCCAATGTCTGTCCTGTTTGCCATTTTGAGTGAGGTTTGATCTTCTTATGCAGGGTCCTCCTTCTTGATTAGCCTCTTTAGGTATACATATTCTAGTATGTTTATCCTATGTCAGTAATTTTAAATGAAATCTTTAGAAAGTTATTATATTAAACAAAAACATGATGATTGGTTTTTAAGAAAATAAGATACAGCCTGCTGTCCCTTCTATCATTTGTTTCTCTTTAAATAAGATAGCATCCACATGTGTGCCAGAAAGATCCATGTATAAATCTATGTATCTGCTGGAGTTTTGAATTTTAAGTTCCTATCTTCCACAAGTATAAAGGATAAAGGTCTGCTATTTCAGCTGAAACCAGTGACATTTTGTTTCAGCATCCTAAAGAGACTAATATCTAACATAATACTCCCTACAGTTTGGGAAACAATAGTCTTGAATGTTTAGCTTCATTCTCTTTACAGATTATAAAACTGATAGTCTCAACCATAAAGGAGTCCTTTACTCTAGTGTTAACAGTTAATGAAATATGTCTGTGTCTGATTATAGACGGGCATCATGTCTACTCAGACTTTTAAAATACTTCAGGTTGAGTAGCAGAACATTGGTGTGAACTAGTTGTGAAAAATCCAGAATAACATACAGCATAAATAAGAAAGCCTTGGTTACCTGCAAGGTACAACAATGTGACATGTGATCTGGTCTTTGAGAGTCACCAAATTAGTAATTGCTTCCTAGTGTCATTTACCTGAGAAGACCTACAGAACAGCAGGAAAACTTCTTACTTCTCATTTGTTCCTCCCGAAAAATATTTGATAAAATATTCTGACTTGCAACATACCCAAACTTATGGGACACAATGAAAGTAGTCCTAAGAGGAAATTTCATAGCTCTAAGTGCCTTCAAGAAGAAATTCGAAACATTTCATTCAAGCAACTTAATGGCTCAGCTAAAAGCCCTAGGAAAAAAAGAAGCAGACACACAAAAGAGGAGTAGATGGCTGGAAAAAATCAAACTCAGGGCTGAAAACAATAAATTAGAAACAAATAAAACAATTCAAAGAATCAATAAAACCAAGAGTTGGTTCTTTGAGAAAATTAACAAGATAGACAAACCCTTAGCCAAACTAACTAAAAGGCAGAGAGATACTATCCAAATCAACAAAATCAGAAATAAAAAGGGGGGACATAACTACAGACACTGGAAAAAAACAAACAATCATTAGGTCTTACTTCAAAAGCCTATAAGCCACAAAATTTGAAAATCTAAATGAAAGGGACAATTTTTTTTGATCTATTCCATTTGCCAAAGATGAATCAAGACCAGGTAAATTAATTAAATAATCCTATATCCCCTAAGGAAATAGAAGCAGTCATCAAAATTCTCTAATGCAAAAAATGCCCAGGGGCAGATGGTTTCAGCACAAAATTCAAACCAGACTTTCAAAGAAGAGCTAACACCAATACTCTTCAAACTATTCCACAAAATAGAAACAGAAGGAACATTACCTAACTCATTCTATGAATCCACAGTCACCTTGGTACCTAAACCTCACAAAGACTCAGCAAAGAAAGAGAATTTAAAGCAAATCTATCATAAGAACATTGATGCAAAAATATTCAACAAAAATACTTGCAAACTGAATATAAGAACACGTCAAAAATATCATCCAATATGACCAAGTAGGCTTCATCCCAGGCATGCAGGGGTGGTTCAACACATGGAAATGCATCAATGTGATCCACCATATGAACAAAATGAAGGAGAAAAACCACATGTTCATCTCCTTAGATGCTGAAAAAGCATTTGACAAAATCCAACATCCATTCATGTTTAAAGTCTTGGAGAGATCAGGGATACAAGGCACATACCTAAACAGAGTAAAGGTAATATAGTGCAAGCCTATAGCCAATATCAAACTCAATGGAGAGAAATTTAAATCATTCCCACTGAAATCAGGGACAAGGCAAGGCTGCCCACTCTCTCCATATCTCTTCAACATAGTTCTTGAAGTCCTTGCTAGAGCAATAAAACAATTAAAGGAGGGCAAGGGGATACAAACTGGAAAGGAAGAAGTCAAAGTATCATTATTTGCAAATGATATGATAGTATTCCTGAGTGACCCCAAAAATTATACAAAGGAACTTCTACAGCTGATAAACAACTTCAGCAAAGTGGTTGGATACAAAATTAACTAAAAAAAAAAAAAAAAAAATTAGCCCTCCTGTATACAAAAGACAAAAAGGATGAGGAAGAAATTAGAGAAACAACACCATTCACAATAGCCACAAAGGACATAAAGTACCTTGGTGTGACCCTAACCAAGCAAGTCAAAGACTTGTACGAAAAAAATTTCCAGTCTCTGAAGAAAGAATTGGAAGAAGATATTAGAAGATGGAATGATCTCCCATGCTCATGGCTTGGTAGGATTAATATACTAAAAATGGCCATCTTACCAAAAGAAATCTACAGATTCAGTGCAATTCCCATCAAATTACCAACACAATTCTTTACAGATCTTTAAAGAAAAATTCTCAACTTCATATGGAATAACAAGAAACCCAGAATTGCTAAAACAATTATCTACAATAAAAGATCATCTGGAGGTATCTCCATCCTTGATCTCAAGCTGTACTATAGAGCAACAGTAATAAAAACTGCATGGTACTGGTATAGAAACTGACAGGTGGATCAATGAAATCGAATAGACGACCCTGAAATAAGCCCACATACTTATGGACATCTGATTTTTGACAAAGATGCCAAAATCATACAATGGAAAAAAGGTAGCATCCTCAACAAATGGTGCTGGTCTAACTGGATTTCTAAATGTAGAAACATGCAAATAGATCCATACTTATCACCCTGCACAAAACTAAAGTCCAAGTGGATCAAAGAACTCAATATAAATCCAGAAATATTTAACCTGTTAGAAGAAAAAGTGGGGAAGACCCCAGAACTCATTGACACAGGAGACAACTTCCTGAACAGCACACCAACAGCACAAGCTCAAAGAGCAACAATCAATAAATGGGACCTCATGAAACTGAAAAGCTTCTGTAAAGCAAAGAACACTGTCATCAGAACAAAACCACTGCCTACAGATTGGGAAAGGATCTTCACCAACCTTATATCTGACAGAAGGCTAATATCTGGAATATATAAAGAACTCAGGAAATTTAACAGCAACAAATCAAGCAATCCAATTAAAAAATGAGGTACAGAGCTAAACAGAGTATTCTCAATAAAGGAATATCAAATGGCCAAAAAAAAAAAAAAAAAAAAAAAACCTTAAAGAAATGCTCAATGTCATTAGTCATCATGGAAATGCAAATCAAAAGGACCCTGAGATTTCACCTTACACCCATCATAATGCTAAGATCAAAAACTCAAGTGACAACACATGCTGGAGAGGTTGTAAAGAAAGGGGAACCCTCCTCCACTGCTGATGGGAATGTAAACTGGTACAACCAGTTTGGAAGTAATCTGGCACTTTCTCAGACAATTCAGAATAGTGTTCCTCAATATCCGTTATACCACTCCTAGGCATATATCCAAAAGATGCTCAAGTACACAATAAGGACATTTGCTCAACCATATTTGTTGCAGCTTTAGTTGTAATAGCCAGAAACAACCCAGATGTCCCTCAACTGAAGAATAGATACAGAAATTGTGGTACATGTATATAATGCAATACTACTCAGCAATAAAAAACAAGGAAATCATGAAATTTGCAGGTAAAAGTGGGAACTGGAAAAGATCATCCTGAGTGAGGTATTCCTGAAGCAGAAAGATACAAAGGGTATATACTCACTCATAAGTGGATATTAGACATATAATATAGGATAAACCTACTAAAATCTGTATACCTAAGAAACTAATCAAGAAGGAGGACTCTGGCTAAGATGCTCAATCCCCATTCAGAAAGCAAAGAGGATGGACATCAGAAGAGGGAGAAAACAAGGAACCGGACAGGAGCCTACCACAGAAGGCCTCTGAAAGGCTCTACCCTGCAGGGCATTAGAGCAGATGCTGAGACTTATAGCCTAACTTTGGGCAGAGTGCAGGGAATCTTATGAAAGAAGGGAAAAATAGTAAGACCTGGAGAGGACAGGAGCTCCACGTGGAAAGCAACAGAATCAAAAAAATCTTGGCACAGGGTGTTTTTTTTTTTTTTTTTCCTGAGGCTGATACTCTAACCAAAGACCATTCATGAAGATAACCTAGAACCTCTGCACAGATGTAACCCATGACAGTTCAGTGTCCTAGTGGGTTTCCATAGTAATGGGAACAGGAACTGTCTGTGATATGAACTGATTGGCCTGCTCTTCGATCACCTTCCCCTGAGTGGGGAGCAACCATACCAAGACACAGAGGAAGACAATGCAGCCAATCCTGATGAGACCTGATAGACTAGAATCAGAGGGAAGGGGAGGAAAACCTCCCCTATCAGTGGACTTGGGATGGGACATTTGTGGAAAAGGGGGAGGGAGGTTGGTATTGGGAAGGGAGGAAGGAGGGAGCTATAGGGGGGTTACAATGTGAATAAAGTGTAATTAATAAAAATTAAAAATTAAATTAAAAAATATTCTGACTTGGCATCAGAAATAACTCTTACATGGGTATGGATGAAAGAGCAGGGATTCAAAGTAAAACATCCAATTGCTTAGGTGGAAAGAAAAGTGGAGAGCACAGTATAAATGATATTTGGAGCCTCACTTCCATGGGGTAGCTTAGAATTCCACGGATCTTGAAAAGGAAACCACAGGTTGACAGTCAATACATATGAAGCTAAAGGGTTGGAGGGAAAATATTTGTGAGTTTAGGATCAGTGTCTTGGAAGAGAGGACATATTGTAACAAAAGTATTTCAAAAAGAATGATTACATTAAAGTTAGTATTTATATTTCAAATGGAAATGGGACATGGACCACATTTTGCTAGTAATTCTTTATCATTAATTATACTCTGACATTTTTTTCTGAGAATATATGACCTCAGTTAATTCTCACAATAAACAATATTTTCAATTATTCCTTTTTGGGAAAAAAAGTATTTTATCAAGGGTGAAAACGCTGTCTAACAGTATTCTATTTGATAGAGAGAAAAAAATAATAAAAGAAAGAAAATGAGTAGTCACCCATTCAAATTGTCTTTCTCATTTGGTAGCATACAAACACTGCCCCTTTGCTTGCCTTCTGCCGTTCTTAGAATGCACTAAGAATAAAACCAACACATGTTGTTCTTTCTTCAGCAGTTAAGAGATGTTACCACTTAAAATAGAGGGGTATCTGAAGCTATACATTCAGGAAGGAAAACAAAGTGGATGACTGGGATGAGTAGAAAGAAGCAAAGAGCAATCACCAACTGTTGTCCTCTACACAAACAACAAAATAGCACTAAGACACAATTGCTAGTACCTATTCTTAGTCCATTTTGTACATTTATTTGACTTTTTTGAGTAAGTATGATTTTGGTCCTTTTAGAAGTGTTGGGAATATAGCTATGTAACTAAACCAGGTAATGAATGCATACTTCCACCATTTGTGATCATAAGACCAAAATTTGTTTTAATGTAGTCTTAGAAGCATGTTCAACAGACAGTGTCTTAGAGTTGTCAGATTACAAGGATATCTATAGAGATGTCATTCAAAATGACGTCCAGAGCAAGTGAGAAGTGAAAAGGGGTGTGTTTTAGGAAGCAGCTAAGGTCTTATGTGATGGGGTGTTCAAAATCAAAGTGCTATCTGATCATGCTGGGAAGGGAGTCATCTGATCTCATCATGCCTTGCTGGTTATAGTAAAGGTTATCTGAAAACCAATGATGATGGGAAAGTTTTTTCCTTACACTATTGTTCTTTCTGTCTTTGGAGACCAACACTCAGAGAAGACACAAATGTTGAGCCTGAGCTTCACTTGTGTAATAGATATATACAGCCTTAAACCTAGGGACTGAATTCCCTTTCAGAAATTTTTCCTCAGCTACTGAAATGCTTTTTGGTCACTCCTGGGAGAGCCACATCGCCTGAGTTCTGGTGTTTTATTTGAGGCATCACATGTGATGCTGCATTTGGAGATTGCTTAGCACTTTGTTGATAAGATCATTAATGGTTTTTCTAGTTGCTATTAATTGTTTTTCATCCATTTATCAATTATGCGTCTGCAAACTGGCCCCAGGGTGTAAGTAGAAAAAATGAGCTTTGATTATAATAAGTAAAGTATTATTAACAAAAGCAATTACAGCTAATAGCTTCAACTGAGGAAAACAAAATGATTGCCATTAGTGCTTTTCCACTGGGTAAACCAGATTAAATCATTCACAGGAAAGAGAAATCTTTATTTTTGGTCCCACCAAATGTTATACAAAGATGTTGCCTTTGGGATGTTTCTATCCTTTTTTTTTTGTTTGTTTGTTTGTTTGTTTCATTTTGTTTAGAAACAGAAACTAAAGCTTTAACCGTATAATGTTATTATTAAGGAGTTACTGAGAAGTGCAATTTGATCAGAGAATTCAATATTTTAATTCAGGTATTACTTGCCACAAGCTACAGAGAAGATGATTGAATTTCAGGTACAGTTTAAAAAGTAGGACAGTGGAAATTCAAGACAATTCATGTTTCCTTTACTGAAGATTTTGCTTTCCTTTCATGGGAAATTTATGACATATACTTGTGATGCTATGTGAGATTAAAATAATTTAGAAAATAATCAGAACAAAACCCTCTAGCTTATTAGTTCTTATTTCTTACAGTTTTCTACCAAAAGCATGAGTCTAAGTGTTTTTATGTCTATTTAGGATATGACTGAAGGTATTCAGTCTTCAAGGTTCAGATCTTCCTAAGAAAACTTGACTTCTAGAGGTTAGTGACTGCACCTGCTCACAGGATGTTTGTGATCAGAACTTTATGTCTCCAAAATTCATTCTCTTGACCCACAAACCTCCAAGTTCCTTCCTTAGAGTTTTCCAGTATATACACAAGTCAGTTATGTCTGTAACAAAGGTCATAGATGATCTGTGGTGAGCTCTTCACCCAGAAATATTCTTGTTCAAAAAGATCTGCTTTCTTCTAGGCATGACCTTAAGTAACTTGTGGAATTGAATTTCATAAAATAGCCCATCAAGTTTCACCTTGACTAGTCACATAGAACAAAGTCTCATTTGGGTTCTGTGTAAGTTACAATGTAAATCTATTTTCCACATAAAACCTCTTTTCATGTGTTCAGCTTCCTTACCTGATCCTAGCTTCTTTAGAAATATCCTTCTCCAGTGATTGCTGTAAGGTTCATAAGTCAGAAAAAATCCTGCCTCCTTCAGCTTCTGGTGTGCGGAGAAAACACAGACAAGTTAAATGTAATGCAAGTTAAAATATGAGAGCCTTCACATTTTGATTTGAGCATCCAACTTTTATCCAAGACTTTAGCGGTTTGAACTGACCCATCATCGTTGTATTTAAAATATGCTGATATAAAATAAAGTTTCCAGCAAAGGCTGATACTGTTGCTCATCCAATTTTAGGTAAATAAATTTGTGCAGAAAAGAGCCCTAGAACTTGCGCTGCCTATCACATGGGAAATGAGTGCAAAGTATCAACATTCTTCTCTGAGTTTAGAGAAAGATGAGGAGGAATGAAAGGAAGATAAAAGAAAACAGGAGAATGCATTTCTCAACAATTTCCAGCATAGAAACTGCAAGTAGCCAAAACCTCATCTAAAAGGTTTTTACGTATTCCAAAAAATAAAGGGATGGACAGAGGGCAGAAGAGTGCTAATGGACACAGAGCATGACAAGCTTAAAACCTGTAGATTTATAAAGAAAGTTGCGCATACATTTCCTGGTAAGGATCCTCTTGCCTTGAGGTGTGTCTACTTTCTTGTTTGAGGATTTGTGCAGGAAAGCCAGCCAATCCCTGCCAATCACTGCAGGGATAAATGAGCTAATTTTCTGGATATACTCATGTTTCACATTGTTTTTCCTTTCCCCACTCCAAAAATCCTGAGGATTTCTCATCCAATTCTTTGCCTTGGCCATGTTTATTCTTGCACTTCCTCTTTGGTGTGTATCCAAACCTCAGGATAACTTAGAAGAGGCCACACTGTTTAGACATTATTCATTTTGCAAAGTGACTCACGGATAAAATGTGCCTTTTCTCTGTCAGAAGTGGTAGAAGAAGAACACTTGATCCAGGGTTCGAACTGTTAAAGATTACTGGAGCCATGCAGGAAACTGAGTGTGTGTAAGCTTCTCACTTTGAGCAAAGTGGAAGTGATCTTGTGTTTGCATGAGAACTTTCTCACTCCCCAGCTCTCTGTCACTCAATCCCGTTCTCCTTTTCCCTTACAGTATTTCGATTGCCCATGAATTTGTTGAGCATGACTCATCAAACACAATGCTCCTCTCTGCTGCAATGCATTAATGCTTCAGAGCAGCCATGGCTTAGCGATACCAAATGCCATTACGTAGTGTAGGAAGTGTCAGAAAAACTGCGATGACCTCACTGCTTATACATAGAAGAGCCCCTGGGTTAGATGGCAGTTTAACTCCTACATGTGGCCGAGATTAGACTGCTTTTGTGCCCTTCTGAATGCACACACATGTGCTTGGCAACAGTATTATAGAGGTCATAGTCATTATAGAATTATTTTCTTCTTCCACATGTTGTAGACTTTATATCTTTAAAACATTTGGTTTTCTTCCAATTCACAGTACATTTATTCATTTTGTGAAAGACTTCCCCACCTAGAGTCAATTTTGAGTTAACCAAATAGGCAAGCCATGGTAATTTCAGTTCCAATCAATATTTAATCATCGTATTTATAATAACATGTTGAAGACAGTTGAGAAAAGTATCACTAGGGACTATACTTAATGTGATCTTTTGAAAGGGCCACACTCATTTCAGTAGTAAGGTAAAGGACTGAATATAATGAGTGGGACTTAATGATTTGCCTGTTTATCTCAGGTGAGAAACATTTGACAGATCATCTGGCTAAACGGCTTGCCCAAACCTGCATGTGTCCTTCCAAGATACCAATGAGATTTGTATAAATATAGTTGTTATGAAGCTCCTACTTAATATTATTTATGAAGACTTGCTGCCTATGGCTGAGATGAATACTTAGTTTAACAATCAAATTGAGTTATAAAGCCCACTTACATGTTTGTGAACAATGAACATGATAAATCACGCTTTGGTGTGAACTTATTCCTGTATCATTTTGTCAATTACTGCTTCTCACCTGGCACTAATTTGGAACTTACTTCTTTAAAATAAGGAACACTTTTGCTCTTAATCTCAAGGTTTTCTCTCAGATGTTAGACACGCACAGTACATTGTCTTATATTTCTTTTGAGAAAACCAATTTTATAATGTCTATGTAAAGAAGGCTACTCATATTTTTCCATCAACTAACATTTTCTCAAATACACTGTAGTATAAGCACTTGAAATATTTATTTATTTCATTTGTATTTGTAAGCAAAGAGACTTGTAGAGTATGTAGCGTGAGTCACTCTTCTTGCTTCTACCCAGCTTAGTGTCCTGGCTCCACATCTCCTTGGATGGCTTTAAGCCATTTTATTCTCCACACTCTATAAATATTTAAAATAATGAAACGTACTCCCAGAACGATATTATGAGCATTTAACAATTTAAGTTGTGGAAATTACTTGGATGCCAATGATAAAAAGATGCTATGGTTTTAGTGCCTTGACTAGATTTTTCTGCCATCAGCAACTGTATTTCATTCCACAAAATTGTAGTTTCTACACAGGTATTATCACCAGGAAGCACAAAAAAAACAGGACACTTGTTTTTAAAATTTTTCAGCAGTCTTTCCTTAATCCACACATCAATATGGATTTCTGTCTACACACAAATGATTTGTCTTACAAGACACCATGATGGGTAGAGTACAAGAAAAAGATCTTCCATATTAAAAATTATCTTATAATGAAAGCTGGTAGTCTCAACATAGTGCTCAATGGAACAAGCAATACTTCTGAGAGTTGAATATCTTTTTGTTTTTTGTTTTTTTAAATCTGCTGGCCAGTATTATGGTAGTCTGAATATTTCACATGTTCCTACTGATTCTAATTTTAAACAACCAAAGGAGTCTACTACTAAGATTATGGCAATGTGAAAAATAGACAAAGATGGACAGTGAGGTAAATCAGGCCACACAGAGGTTACTATGTAGGCTTAGATTTTTCACCAAACCCACTTTAATTATGGTTCTTCAATGTCTCTACCTCCCTTCCACCACTGACCAGAGTAGGGAAGAAAGAAAGTTATTAGGTAAAGGGTGCTGTAGACCTTTTTGGAGTAGTTCCTCGGGATGCGTATACTCTTCACTGTCCTGATTCCAGCAGTCCGATCCAAAGGCTAACACCAAGCAAATGAGTACCCCAAATGAGTACCATTCAGAAGACTGGAACAAGTCAACGAAAGCTGCAAGACATTGGTGGATTGCCCTGAGAACTTCTCTGGAATGTCTCTCTCTGTAAAGCCAAGTGTTGAAGCACGAAGATCGGTGCAGTGATGTCAGTGCAAAAAGTGATCACTCGCTGCCCATGGTCTTCTGTATATCTCCTCTCCTCAGAGTTCAGCCAGGGATGTCCTCAGCTGGCCAGAGTCACACCCCTCTCAGGAGACAGCTGTTAGGACCAAAGGAATGGTGATGTGCGCAAATTTTATATGAAAGAGGTTTACTAGATGGAGATGAAAAGAGAGGAGAGAGTGAGACATGATAAGGGAAAGGGAGAGGGTGCCCCAACAGAGAAAGGGGAGAGAGCAGGAGAGAGAGGGGGCAAGAGAACAACAAAGTGGCCAGTTGATTCTTTTAAGGAGCAACTTAACCACACCTGCCAGGTGTGGCTACCTGGCAGGCAACACATGATGATATCATAGGTTGCTAGGCAACCCAGAAGCAGGCTGCCTAAATACTAACATTCCTCCCTTTTTCCTTAATTAAAAATGAGGAGGAGCTTGAGCTGCTTCTCATGTAAGGCAGGTAAAGTATATAAATGTAGGTTCATTGGAAGCAGCTCTTGGTTGCCATGCAAGGCATTAAGAGAGAAAGAGAGAAAACATAGCAACAAAATGTCCAGATTACATGGTCAAGAGAAGGAGGGGAAGCTCCTGCCCTGGAAAGTTCAGGGTAGAGAGTTGCCAGCCAGGCAAGGCAGCAGGTAGGGGCTGAGGAATGCAGGGAGAACCTGGAGGTACTTTTCCTGCTCCTGAAGTATACCATTCCAGCCTTTTGTTAATAATAAGTGAATAATAACGGGTATAGATTCTCTTGTGGCTACTTCCTGCTGACACTGGGAGCACTGTAAGGAGGTCAAAAGACTTAAAAGCTGGCCAAGTCAAGGAAGAACAGGTTGTTTTGATGCTGTCCAGGGTCTATGAGAACATCCATGGCTGGGAGGGAAAGTGCAGGTAAAGCTTGACGGAAGTCTGTGAGGGCAGACAGGAACACCTGTGGTAGCTGTTTTGGCAATGACATGGATGTAGGAAACACCTGGATCTGGCAGAATACTGAAAGAAATATATAGGCAGAAGACAAAGTTAAGTGAGTTATGGAGAAAATTTGTTTGGGTGTACATTTAAAGCTTTTGAGAGTGGGGCTGGAGAAATGGCTCTGTGGTTAAGAGCACTGTCTGTTCTTCCAAAGGACCCAGGTTCAACTCCCAGAACCAACATGGCAGCTCACAGCTGTCTGTACCTCCAGTTCCAGGTGATCTGACACCCTCACACCAATGCACATAAAATGAAGTTAAATAAATTATATATTTAAAAAAAATCTTTTGGGAGAGAGAACAGAGGTGGAAGGTTTGGACTTGAACATGGGAACCTCCACTTACCTATGGGAGCCTCTATTTACCCAGTCACTGGAAGTAATTAAAAAGTTTTGGGCACAGTTGCCAGTAGCAGACACAGTTTACCTAGCTAGGATTTCACAGATGCGTGAGAAGGGGAAGGAGAGAAACTATGCCAGCAGAGGGAAAAATCTTACCCAAGGAAGAAGCAGGTCCTAGATGAAGGATTTGGATGCAGGTTGGTGAGAGATGCAGGAACTGTTTGCGTCAGCCAGAAGTGAAGGCTCACCTATTGGCTGGTGTTGGATGTAGGACTGTAGCAATCAAGTAGTCAGGAAAGGGAAGTCCCAAAACCAGAGAAAGGGGAGGAATTCCACCCTCTGAAATAGGCAACAGGTGCAGAGTTATCAGTTATCTGGAGCCCAATTTATGTGAGAGGTGGATTCAGGTGGATTCTCTGCAGTTTATGAAAATTACTTTTAAGTGTTACAAAGTAGATAATACTTTAGTCATGTTAGCATCACAATCGTAATCTGCACTGAAATATACATGTAGAAAAGGCAGTAGACATACACGTTTGTGTTAACAGCACAAGCGTTCTTTAAAGGTGAGCTCTGAAAAGGCCTTTCATGAAATAGAAGGGGCAAAAGCTCATTTGATCTTAACCTTTAGTATGATTACACATTATGGAGATTCAAAATCTTGAGCTTGGAACCATGATAGTGGGTAGTATAATGGAATGATTTTTTTTTATTAGAGTTAGATTAATAAATTAAAGCTCCACTGATATAGGTCAAAGCTCTGGACAGTCAATATAACAGTAGCATAGCAACAGGAGGAAATATTAAGCATTTTTACCTATTTAGGAGGCCTTACATCATGTTAGACCTTGCAACCTTTATAACTTGCATTTACCAACCTTAAAACACTTTCTTAGACCTCAAACAACGTTTTTCTTAGGCCTTTTTATCTAGTTATTTACCATGTGAGACAGCTATGAACATTTATCGTCCTTTAGCAAAAAGGATCTGAGGCTTGTTTCTGGAGTCTGGCAACAAGACATATTGTGTCTAGGCGTGATAAGAACAACTCTAAGACTCCAGCTTAAGGCCTGGTCTCCTGCATATGAAGAGAACTGAGAAGGCCTCTGAAGTCTCCCAAGACAGAAGTTGGCAATATGTCTGTGGGGCCTGAGTGTGAGGCCAGACCTTCAATGTTACTTTGGGCTGGGCGAGGGTGGTGGAGGTCGTTGAATCTAGAAGCCATTTATCCCCTGCCACGCCAAGGAGCTTGAAGGCTGGAAGCTTCTGTGGCTCTTGTGCTGGCTGAACCTCCATGGCTGGGCATAAACAACAAGCCTACATGGGAGCATTTTGACTTCCAAAAGCCAGTCTGCCAGCAGGCAGTGTGTGGCTGGTTGAGGCATCTGCGGGACCAGAGTCTCCTTTGGCTGCATTTGAAATAGCTACCTGGCAGAGTAGAATTTAGGCTCTACCCCAGCAGGATGGGGCATTGCAGACTTCTTGTTTTCTGGGGAATGCCAACAGCCTTAGAGCAGCAGCCAAGGGCTGGAGCATAGTTTTTGCTGTAGATGAGCCTATGGGGAAGACACCTCTCATTATTTTTACCAATTCCTGTATAGTGACTCGAGGACCATCTTCAGCTGTTTAATTAAGTAAGCAGTGAGACCATGTCTGCATTTGTAGGACTATAAATATATTTTTGAACATGTTAAAGGACTTGATCATCTATGAGATGACTGACTATCAACGTGAATGTGTTAACCATTAAATATTAGGACTTTAGGTTTTATCCCTGTTAAGTTGGAGCCTTAGAATAATAAATATAGTCCACTAAAGTGAACGCATAACAGTTTTCTGTATGATTTAGTATATGAGAAGTTCATAGCTTATAAAAGTCTAAGGCTATACTATACATTAATAATATTACCATTTTTAGAAAACAAGACCAACCATATTTTAACCTTTCAAGAGTGAAGATATAGCACAATGATCAAGTTTTAATATAAATAAATGCCTCTAAAATCAATAGATCTTAATTTAGGGTATTGGTAAAAACTTGTACATAATAACCCCTGAGTTATGAATTTTAAAACCAACAATATAGTAGAGCAGTATAAAGCAATTTCAAAATTACATATTAATTTATTATAGCAAACTTATTAGCCAGAAAGCCTAGTGGTGAATATAGATCAGAGGCAGCTCAGCATTTATTAATTTAGGAATTGATAAAGACATACACAGTTAGACATACATTTTAAATTAGCTTAATTTGACTAACTTTATAACTATGAAGTTTTAACATTATATAAACATTTGTTTGAACCAGGGTTGAATCATATATACTGTAAAATGTAACTTTGAATTTTTATAAGAATGCATACCAATTTAAAATGAGACTTGTTGCTGTCCTAGTCTAAAATGAGGTAAAATAAACAGAATTAATTATGATTAAAATTGTTCATACCATGTGGTCACCTTAAGATTTACAGTTTAATTTTAATATTTTTTAGAGTATAAAAAGAAATGAGAGAGTATATTTAGTGAGATAAGAGGCAGAGAAAAACAGACAAAACTTTGAGAAAAAAGAAATAGGGAATTGGTTTTTACTTCTCGGATCGCTCTTAGTGTTACTGAATATTACTGGATATTAGACATTTGAATAGGACAAATATAGATGTAGAAACCAGAGGTTTCCCTAAGAGTAGAGACTATGAGGAAGCCATTCCTGGGAATGAAAAAGGGGAAATCTAAACAGACCATGCTGCAAGTGGCTTGCTGCCTAGTACCAGGGCTTTATCAGCAGTAAGGCTTGAGTTCTCTTAGAGGGAATCCAATCCACAGGAAAGGATAAGGGCAGATCAGCAGTTTTAGAATGGAGGAAGGAAAAGGCTCAGCGGCCTTTTAGGGTCTGCAAGAGACTGCAGTTTTGCAGCCCTAAAAATAGTGGGACAGAAACAAAGTAGTAAAAGCAGCTGGCAGTGGCGGAAACCACAGCATTTTTAATTTTTTTATAACCAAGATGGCTGCCAATCATGTGACTGCCCTTGTCCTCAGTTAAGATGGCATTGAAATCATGTCCTTGCTCTTAGTGGACATGGCAGTGAAGCCATAGCTCCACCTTCCTTATCCCACAGTAAATATGGTGGCTAGCCATGTGTGGTATGTGGTCATAGCGGCATAGCAAGACCAGGTGCTTGCTGGTGGGATGGCTGTCCCAGCCCTGTTCGAAATTGTTCGCATGGCACGGCTGTTCGGAAGTCTGCACAACTGAAAACTCTCCTCTGCAAGGCAGCCTCTCAAGGCAGGCATTCTGCAGGAGATTTAATACTTCACCAGTGGGACTTGCGTGATCTAAAGCCATCTGTGTGCGTGCAGAGTCCCTAGAAATTGCTTACCTCACAGCAATAGTTTCGAAGCAGTCTGTGTCTGTGTATGAAGTGGCAGTTTCAGCATTTGGCATGAGCGTTTTAGTTTCTCCAAGCTGATTCTGGTGCATCATGAGTGTCTGCCTAGTCCCTGGTGCTCAGAGCACATTGTAGGATGCCAAGTCTGAGTGTCCTTGAGCAGAGGGACAGGTGTGTGCATGTGGTAAGGGCAGGGAAGTTTACAGAAAGTGTAGGTTTTAAGGCATATGTAGTTGAGTGGTGATTAGGGATAAGTAGAGCAGAAGAAAAATCTGTTGCAGGTATCATGGGCCAATTAAGGGTTCTTGGTGTGACCAGACCAGATGCTACCAGAAGAGCCTTTCCCAGCCCAACGCACCAATATTAGAACCAATGAAATGAAGATGTACACAGATTTTATATGGAAGAAGTTTATTAGATGGAGATGAAGAGAGAGAGAGACATAACAAGGGAAGGGGGTGCCCAGACAGAGAAAGCAGAGAGAGCAATAGAGCAAGAGAGTAAGAGGGCAAGAGGACACCAAAGTGGTGGGTTGATCCTTTTAAGGAGCAATTTAACCATGCCTGCCAGGTGTGGCTCCCTGGCAGGCAACACATGATGACATCATAGGTTGCTAGGGAACGCAGAAGCAGGCTAACAACAGCTCACAGAAAAACATCATATGCCCTCTCACAAGAGGGCGGGCTTCTAGCGAAACATTGCATGACTTAACTGAGGCTTCAAAGATATCAGAAAATTCCACTTCATTACCACCTATAAGAAGTAGAAATAATACTTTAACTAAGCAGATTCTTAGATCTTGAACCCCTTTTTGTTTTGTTTTTTCTTTCTTTCTTGTTTTGGTTTTTTGAGACAAAGTTTTTCTGTGTAGCCTTGGCTGACCTGAAACTTACTTTGTAGCCAGGGTGGCCTTGAACTCACAGATAACTGCCTGCCTCTGCCTCCCTGAGTGCTGGGATTAAAAGCATACACCACCACTGCCTGGATGACCTGGAACTCTTAACCATAACATTTTTTGAGATTTACACACACCAAAAGAAGCAAATGTTCATTCTGTAGTTGTAAAACATGTCTGTCTTTCCACTTCTTCACCTTTTGCTCCATAAATTTTGTAGTGTATGACACACAGTTGTCTCTTTGTGAAAATTTACTAAATCAAGGACAAATTAAGCATGTGGCCCTCTGAATTGTTTTATCAAACTTACAGGTCACTTTGAAATAAAGAAAGAAATAAAAGAACACTTTTGGAAGTGGATTTAATATAAATCAATAGAAAGCACAGAATCTTGAATTTGTACCACAATTAGTCTGTAGACTTGATTGTTTCATTTTCCTGATGATTTAGCTTGAAGAAAATTGTAGAATAAAAAATACAGCTTCAATTTATACTGTGTCCATTGTTTATTGCTCCTGATTTATGTATCCCCAAATGGAAGAAGGGTGGAACACAGCTCTGGGCTCTGGTGTAAGCCTTAAAACCCGCAAGACTGATTGCATCATCCTCTGTGTGATTTTGTAAAGGTCATCATTGAAGCCTTGACAAGTTATGCAGCTATGAAAATGCCACAAACAAATTTAGTAACTAGGGAGGGGTGAATGTGAATTTGCCCCAGGGCCACCGTCTCTCCCACTGCTTATCTTTACTTTCTGCACTCTCTCTCCAGTCCTCAAGGGCAACACAGCATTATGTTAAACCACAGTTTTAAGAGCCTGAGAAGTTAGATGAAGAAATTCAATCTTACTAGGAAGCCTGTATTCTCCTTTCTTTGTTATTTCATGTTTTATATTTCTTCTATTTTTAAGTTTTCTTTTCTTTGCCAAAAGGTAGACTTACAAATACCCAAGAATTTGCTTTCTTCCTTCATGCCATGCAAAAAATGTTTGTGTGATTCATATTCTCCAAAGCATGAAAAAACTGTGGGATTTCTCAATTCACTTTTTAAGTCAGCATGTAAACTTTTGAGTTTTGTGATGGAATTTTCACTAATATACAAAATATAATATCATATGATCAAATAATAAAAAAGTCTTCATTTATGAGACCTAGATATATTTTATAATTCTTGCCCATATCCAAAAATGCTACTTATATCTCTTACTAGAAAATAAAGAAATAAATCAAGAGAAATGCAAATAACTTTGAAATTGGACACGGTAAATTTATACATTTATATATCAATTATTAATCTACCATCAGTATCTGATAATTGCTATATTTAATCATTTGATAGTTCTAAGACAAGTCTGTTTGTTTTTGTTTGTTTGTTTGTCTGTTCAGGCAAAAACCTTGAATTATATTCTAGTTCTCTTTGATGAATTTTACTTATTATTAGTTTTGCCACTTTTATTGCTGCTTCATTACTACATACAATAAACCAATTAGTGAAACTCCTTGGTAAAAGAACTGTATTTTCTAATAATGTATCTTTCCATGCTCACTAGCTTATAGGGTTTACATCTGTCTTAGTTAGTTTTATATTGTTGTGATAATAACCATGATCCAAATCAGCTCAGGGAGGGAAAGTTTTGTTTCAGTTTAAGGTTCCACATCATAGTTGATTACTGAGGGAGGTCAGGACAGCAACTAAAACAGAGCAGTAAGATGGAGACAGGAGATGATGGACAGGTCTAGGGATAATGCTGCTGACTGCTTGTTCCTCATAGCTTGTTCAGCTTGCTTTCTTCTAACACTCAGAAACACCAACCTAGTAGTGGCAATACCACATCAGTTATCAATCAAGAAAATGCATCACAGGCTGGTCCACACAGCAGCTGGTGGAGACATTTTCTCAGTTGAGGTTCTGTCTTCCAAAATGACTCTAGTGCCTGTCAAGGTGGCAAAAAACTAGCCAACATAACATCTCTAAATTGTGTTCCTTCTAATCAAACACACATTTGGTTGTCATCTGTATTTTTTTATCCTTTTCTTCTACCTGCCATCATCTATTTATTACATATTTATATGCCCTTGAAAAGTTTCAACTTTCTTTTGTCTGTCCATGAAAGTCTGATTTCTACAGCTATAAAACCCTCAAAGTTGAGACAGCCATAAAACCAAATTTAAGACACCCAATACTGAGAATACTTCTTGCAAAAATTAGATTTTGTAAACAAACTTACCCTCCGACACATATATTGTATTTGTTACTGTGTTGCTGTGACCATACACCTGTGAAGAAGCAACTTACAAAAGGCAGAGATCATTTTGCATCACAATTTGAAAAAAACAAACTCACATAATAGGGAAGGAGTGGTGGTAATAGCAGGTCTCAAAGCTCCAGTAAAAAAAGCAGGTAGTCCTAACACGTGTGTGTGATGCTTTGCATAATAATAGTCCCCATAGGCTCATGTATTTGAATGTTTGGTCAACAGAGAGAGGCACTATTTGAGAAGGGTTAGGAGGTGTGGCCCTGTTGGAGCAAGTGTGACCTTGTTAAAGGAAGTGTGTAACTAGGGGTGAGCTTTGAGGTTTCGGGCCCTGGCTTTCTCTCTGCTTTTCTGCCTACAGATCAGGATGTAGCCCACAGCCACTGTTCTAGTGCATGCGTACATGCTCCCATGCTCTCCACCATGATGATAATGAACTAAGCCTATAAGGTGCAAACAAGCTTCACGTGCTTTTTTTTTTTTTTTTAAATATATAAGAGGTGTCTTGCACAAGATCTCCTCAAATCAGTAGAACAGAGACTAGGACATTGTGCTTAGCTGGATTCCTCCTTTTTCTCAGTCTAGAACCATGAATGGTGCTTCCCAAATCCAGAGTCTTTAGACTTCGTAGTTAAACTTCTTTAGGACTGGCACAGACACTCCCAGAGAATGACCTTCTAGATGATTCCGTATTCAGTTGAGTTGACTATGGGGACTAACACACACACACACACACACACACACACACACACACGCACACACCATTAGAACTGCATCACAATTTTATGTCCTTTATTATGAGCACGCAAGCACGCTCATTTTAATTGTACCTACTGTCTCAAGAAATAATTTTAATTAGTTCAACAATACCTCACTGTATTAATCTTAAATACCATGATACTGATTTCTATTTGCATATATAAATTGATCCAACTATTACTTTACTGTTGATAATGTTGTGAGTGATAATAGTGCATATGATTCAGTTTTCCTCAGCAAAGCCAAAGGTGTGCATTATTTTAAGGTTCTTATCCATAATACCAATGTAGTAATTATTAACATGTGCTCATAACAAATATTTGTTCTTTCTATTCGTGATCCATTTCTACCATGCTTATATTTTCTGACTATTTTTAAAAAACACTATTTTGGAGTCTTTTTTATAAACCAAATATTGTGCTTATGAAGAGTCATGCAATGAGCCCACAAGAGACCATTTCAAACAACATAATTATCTTGATTTTTTGATTCCTTTTGAAGTAGGTTATTCAAAACCAGAGACAAAAACAATAGATTAAGATCAATTAACAACTATATTTATGAAAAATATGTTGAAATAAATGACTTCTTTAATAACAGTAACATATTGAAAGTGTCATTTACCTTTAAATACATTTTTTTCTTTATTCCAGGTACTGAATTTGAGACACTGTTCCCTTGCCTGACATGTGTTTTGTGGTAGCTTTTGTCCTCTTTCAGGCTAGATTCTGAGAAATGCTGGCACAGACACATACATTTAGGGGAACCCTCAAATAAGTCTTAACCACCCACTATAGTTCCTTAACAAAATAGTACAGATGCCATTTGTCTGGGAAGCCATTAAATCCCCTTCTCTTGCTCCAGATGTTTCCTGTATGCAATGAAACAGCCTCTTAAAAGAAGAGTATGTTTCCAGAAACCATCCTATACTTAAAACTTAGGTGTTGAGCATAAATGTTCAGTGAAAGTGAGGAAGTCAAATTCAGTGGCTCATCCCGGTTCAACTGCAGATTTGTCTTTTTTGCCAGATGTTAGATTACTGATTACCATGGTAGCTTTGTGATGACTACTTGTTTACAGTCTGATGCACACCCTTCCAGACATGGTTTTATGACATTTTGAATCAAGCTTTGAGTTGTTACAAGATGGGCCTTCTCTCTGCTATGCTTTCCATTATAATTTCAACCAGCTTTCTATAGACTGGCATGAAAGAATAAAATCAAAACAGAGGAAGGGCAAGCACTTGGCTGTCTCGTTGCCTTACCACTAGCACCTTCCTGCCTGAGAAGACATGACTCTGGCTTTAGACAATGCCTTCCCCTTCTACAATATGAAAGCCACAAAACCCACACTCCCTTCCTTTCTAGGCTCAAGCATGTCATTTTTAAACCCTTTATTGCTATGGGAAATAACAAAATGGATGTTTGGAAATGTCAGAATTTCAAGATTGGGTTTCAGCTGATAGCTACACCCATCTCCTCCTCATTTTTGCTTTTTTTTTTTCTCACTCACAATGGGAAAGATGATTTTTATGTTTCTAAAGTCATGAGCTATATTCACTATCTCGTTCATCCTGGAAATACTTTATATACTCAGTTCAGCATATTTTAGACAGTATCTTCGGGTTGGAGAGATAATTCGGTCACTAAGAGCACATCTCATTCTTGTCGATGACCTAGGTTTGCTTCCTAGCACCCACATATTGGTTCACAAACATCTGTAACTCCAGTCCCAAGTGATCTGACACTCCTGAACTTAGAACTCTTCCTTCCAACACCTGCCACATATACATGTGAAACACAAACACAAGCATAAAATAAATAAATCAGAAACAACTTCAAACATACTGTCTGAATCAATAAGCTATCAATATACTATTTTTTTTGGAGAATAACATTCTACAATACCTGGTAGACTTCAAACTGTGGAAAAACAAACAACCTCTATCAATGTGCTGATAGAAGCACCGTTTCCATTTTATTTTTATTTATGCCAAGTTGCAATCTCCTTTAATTTAGAAATATTGTTTCCATTTGTTTACTCTGTTGTAATTTCTTTATTCATCTTGGTCTGTACACTCAAGTGGGATTTTCGTACACTGAGCTGGTAAAGGGATTCTTTGTCAAAAGTAACACCTGAAAGCATCAGCTCTCAAAGCTGCAACCTTCAGCCTCTTTATCAAAGCTTCTCATGTCATTTCTCCCTCAAGTTTCCAAGAAAATGATCAGGGTTTGTTATGACCATGAACTAGACATGCTCAAAGAGATTCCTCACTGTACTTACAGAATTAAAAATTCCTCAAATGCCACCATTTTTATTTCTTTTTTATTTTTTATTAATTACAGTTTATTCACTTTGTATCCCCCCAAAAGCCCCTCGCTCCTCCCCTCCCAGCCCCATCCTCCCTCCCCCTTCTTCTCGCTTGCCCCTCCAAAGTCCACAGATAGGGGAGGTCCTCCTCTCCTTCCTTCTGATCTTAGTCTATCAGATCCCATCAGGAGTGGCTGCATTTTCTTAAATGCAGCACTATGTATAGTACACAGACTGATCAGCTCACAAATGTGATTATTCACATTAAAAAGCTAGGCAGTTTCCACTCATGATGAAATAGGACTCGTGGTACAGACATGATGATGATCAATGTGGATATTCTGGCTGGGTTTTGCTAATTTACCAATACCAGCATGGATGTTTGTCTTGAACATAAACAGAAACTATTCATTTACCCAATTTGCTTTTGATCATGGCTTTAATAAGCAAGTTGTCTGAGTGACTGGAGTGAATGACGTGTGTGCTCAATCCCAGTTTTCACCAATCTTCCATCCCTACTACATTATAACCTTTCCAATGACCTGACAGTCAGTTTCCACCCTGGGTTTTACTGCACATTTGATTCCTCCTATAACTGCAGCCCTTCTGTTTTCATAAGCTCTTTTGCACACTAGGAACTTAGGGAAACAATCCTGTATTTGAAATAGATGAACAGATAATAAGGGCTGTAATAAATTTTGACTCTACAAATTATTTTCACAGAAACCATGACCTCTGAGAAGGGAAGTAGTCCTCAGATTAGTTCTTCCGACCTGAACCTATTTTGCTAACTAATGAAAAATGGTGCTGTAGTCATTCTGGTATTAGTTGGTTCACACACCTGAATATCCAATGCTTCTCAAAAGGGTGACTCTCTATGTTCAGTGTGTTAGTGATTTCCTTGACGAATACATATATACATATTTATATATATACATATATTTATATATATACATATATATTTATATATGTGTACACATGTGAACACAAATACACAAACACTGAAATATATATATATACGTATGTATCTATTTTATGTATATGTATATACATATATAAATATATATTTATGTATATGTAAATATATATACATAAATATATATTTATGTGTATGTTAATATTTATAAATAAATATATATTTGTAAAAATATATTTATGTATATGTTTATACATATATAAATATATACATATATATTTCAGTGTTTGTGTATTTGTGTTCACATGCGTACACATATGTTCATTTTAAAGAATTGCATACATGTTCATACCATAGCCACCCCACACTCTTCCCACTTCCCACTTCCGTTCCATGTCCCCTACTCAGCTTCCTCTCGAATTTGTGACTTATTCCCTAATTATTTTTGATAATTAGTTATAACCCACTGAACCCACTTAGTAGCATGCATATACATGTGTTTATGGCTGAGCATTTGGGGTTGGAAATTCTATCAAAGAACTTGACCTTGAAAAGAATGGATTCTCTCTATCTTTTTTTTTTTAATTTTATTTTTCTTTTTAGTTACATTTTGTTAACTCTGTGTCCCAGCTGTATCCTGCTCCCTCATTCCCTCCCCAACCCCACACTCCCTCCCTGGTCTCCTCCCTGCCCCTTTCCAAGTCCACTGATAGGGGAGGACCTCCTCCCCTTTCATTTGACCCTGTTTTATCAGGTATCTTCAGGGCTGGCTGCAAAGTCCTCCTCTGTGGCCTAACAGACTGCTCCTCCTAGCTATACCACTCCTAGGTATATACCCAAAATTTGCTCAAGTACACAACAAGGACATTTGTTCAACCATGTTCGTAGCAGCTTTATTTATAATAGCCAGAACTTGGAAACAACCCAGATGTCCATCAACGGAGGAATGGATACGGATTCTCTCTATCTTATTAGCCATTGATTACTTGTAACTAGGTGTGGGTTCTTGTGAAATACTGCCTATCCATGCTAGAATGTCAACTGGTATCATCATTTTGCATATCTTGTTTAGGCTACCATATTGTTGAGATTTCATGTATGCAACTTTCCTGTCATGCCTAGAACATTCTATCTAGCAGCAAGTGTCCTGGTTCTTAAAATCATTCTGTTCTCTCTTCCATAAAGTACTCTGAACCCTAGGCGTACTAGGGTTTGCATTATTGTGGATGTGTCAGTTGATGCTTGCCGCCCCACTCATTCTCTGTATTTTGACCATTTGTGGATCTCTGTAATAGTCTTCTTCTCTTTGGGAAGGAAGTTTCTTTGGCAACAACTGAGATCTACGCTTATCTGTAGGTATAAAGTGTCAGAATATAATTAGAACTTGCAGTAGTTTAGGGAAATAGCAGCAGTGGGTTCTCTAGCCAACATGTCCAGTTTGTGTTGCCCATATACTTTAAGATGTGTGGCCACTCACTGGGTCATAGTTGGCCTATCAGGGGTCACACTCTTAAAGAAAAACAGCATTTTCTACCATCAGCTACCAATTGTCAATCGTTCCTTAGCTGGAGATAAGGTATACTATTTACCAGCTATAAAACTTAGATTTCCCCACATTCACCAGAATATTCTATAGTAAATGTAATGAACAGTTTGTTAAGAGTAAAAACTAAGAAATAAAAATAATTGAATATTGATGGTGAATTTTCTATTTTTTCCATTAAAATATTAATAAGGTCTCTATTCTGAATGAACGGTTCTTTGGTTCATTAAATATATATGTGTGTGTGTATATATATATATACACACACACACACACACACACATATATATATATATTTGGCTAGTATCAATGTACATATATATTTATATATATATAAATTTGTGATTTATTTAAGTGCTGTCATTACAAAATTAGTGTCTACTCTCTTATAATAGACTTTTAAGTGTTAAGATATCCAATGAAGCAGAGTGGTGGTAGTGCATGCCTTTAATCCCAGCACTTGGAAGGCAGAAACAGGCAGATCTCTATGAATTCAAAGCCAGGCTGGTCTACAGAGTGAATTCCAGGACCCCCAAGGCTATACAAAGAATCCTAATTTCAGAAAAACAAAACAAACCAAAACACAATAATCAATGAAGACAATTCCTAGAACACGGTAAATGTTTAACAACTTTAAAAAATGCATGTATAAGATTTGTTATTGGTTAATATTAACACAAATATTTTTGATTTTTTTAATTATGACATTTATTATGCACTTAACCTACTAAAGGAAAACCTGTATATACTTTTGAATTTGAGTTTTAGTATTATTGAAATGTTTACTAATCATACTGTGATTAATAATTTTTTGACAATCTATGAATTCATGGTAAGCTCTGTAGGGTTCCTGCAGTGTGCCTATACAAATTATATTCAATTATATGAAGCAAAGTAGCAACTATGGAACCACTGAGTGTTTCAAAACTATATGTATTCTATTTTTGCCTGTGGCCAAATATTTTAAGAAGAAAAGCTTTTGACTTGTAGGAAGCCAAGGATAAATTATTTTAGGCATTTTCTCAGAAACTTCTTTTCATATTAAAATAACACATTAATCAAACCCTGTAGGAAAATGTAGAATACATCATCAATAAGGCATTTTCAAAACATTTATACTAGATCTAACTTTTAGATATACCACCTTAGATCAAAAGTCTCATATGTGAACCCCATTGCCTCATGCCACATCTATACAGGCGTTAATGGCATCGTGACAGTTAGGAATTGTAACTGTCTTCAATGAATGCAAACTGTGCCTAAAATAACCAAAAAAAAAAATCAAGATTACACCATAAAATTCCTGGCCTTGCTCAGATGCTCAGCCAGTTTGTTAATGCTGAATTTTTTTCATCATTTTATTCATATGTTGTGACATATTGCCCTTTTATTTCTGAGTCAAATCATTGCACTTTTCTTTCAGGTCTTTTTTAAAGATCGTGAACTTGAACTACATTTAAGCATATAAACTGAAATGCAGGAGTGTGAATTACTTTCTTCTATTGGAAAGAATGTTACTCATCAACTGAGCAACTCAGAAGCCATGACGAGACTCCATAGATTTCCTCCAGTCTCAGTGGGGTGCCAGACATAACCAGACAAACAAATCTATCAGTTAAACTACTTACGGGGGCAATTAACAGTGACCATCATACATACAACTCTCTCCTCATTCCTAATGCTACTACATTGTTTCAGGAAGCCACAAGACCTTAACTGGGATTGTATCAAAACAAACAAACAAACAAACAAACAAAACAAAACAAACAAAACCTTCATCTCTTTTTCCATAATAGGCAAATCTCTATTATTTCTCAGGTGGATTTTCTGCGTGTCCCCTACTCCATTGGCCTTGCTGTTACCTCTCTACATACACATATTTTACGTCAGTCACCATTTTTTCCTTCCTAGATCTAGAATTCAAGGGGGGGGGGAATTAATATTTACACAAATGTATAAATGCCAAAAGGCTGTAGTTAATCTGACCTATAACAATAAACCAGTGTTTCCTTTCCTCAGCAGTGGGCAAATGTTTTCATACCTTTTCCCAGGATTCCTGAAAACATATCTAGTCACTTTTGACTTTCTTTACACATTCACAAGCTCCTCCACACTGAGACATTGACTGCTTTTGGTTATACCTTGTACCAATACAAAACACTCTGCTTAATATTTCCTATGATACTTTTAATACTTTAATTTATACATCATAAAATTATATATGATACAAATATTTGTTTTGAGTAGCTCCACCTAGATAGATATACATTTATGTCATATAAAAAAATCTGTCATTTTTTTTTTCAAACCATTCTCTTTGGCTCTCCTATTGCTGACCATCAGCAAACCTCCCACATCCCCAGTGCTCCCAATTTCCTCCTCATTGCTCCCAATTTACTCTACTAAAAACTTCCATTCTGACCTTTACTTTTGACCATAGGAACAAATTCAATCTTTGTGGAAGAAAGCTGTGGTACTGAAAATTACTGAGCACTGAGAAGTCCTGCGTCAAGGGCAGGTCCAACTTCTTCTCGCTGCAGTTGGGGTAACTCTAGAACACACATATGCCACCCAGCCTGCCAGAATTCCCAGTTGTGGATAATAGCAAGTAACTTCCCCACATGTAAAGTGATTAACTTTCTGTATCATTTTCCATGACTTTCTTCCTTTCCCTATCTTCTGACTTGACTCTCTACCTCACATTGTGGGTTCATCTCTCTCTCTCTCTCTCTCTCTCTCTCTCTCTCTCTCTCTGTCAGCAACCAAAAAAGTGCCCAGAGACAAGTCTGTAGAGGCAATTCCTCAGCTGAGATTTTCACTTTCCAGGAAGCTCTAGTTTGTGTCACATTGACAAAAACTAACCAGAACAACTGACCCGTAGTTTCACACACAAACACATCACTACTAAATAATCTTCCTTTCTTGTTTATCCATAAGCTATCATGTTAACATCACAACATAATATAAAGCACAGTCCTACTTTTTTACTTTTTATTTTTTATATTAATTACAGTTTATTCACTTCGTATCCCAGCTGTAGCCCTTCCCTCCCTCAATCCCTCCCAATCCCACCCTCTCTCTCACAAACCCTCCCAATCCCACCCTCCCTCCATCACCTCCTCCCATGCCCCTCCACAAGCCACAGATAGGGGAGGTCCTTCTCCCTTTTCCACTGACCCCAGCCTGTATCTGGAGGGGACAGGAGCTCCACAAGGAGAGCAACAGAACCAAAAAATCTGGGCACAGGGATCTTTTCTGAGACTGATGCTCCAGTTAAGGCCCTTTAATGGATATAACCTAGAGCCCCTGCACAGATGTAGCCCATGGCAGCTCAGTCTCCAAGTGGGTGCCTGGGTAAGGGGAAAAGGGACTGTCACTGACATGAACTCAGTGGCTGGCTCTTTGATTGCTTCACCCTGAGGGGGGAACAACCTTGCCAGGCCACAGAGGAAGACAGTGCAGCCAGGCCTGGGTTCATCTCTTTAGTAAACTTATTTCAGTGTCTGCAACCAAAAAGCCGAGGTCAAAATGACTGAGTGACTGATGAAGAACATAGTTAAACCAACACACATCCCTGCAGTAATCTTCTTTCTCTGATAATAAGTCCAGAATCCCTTGTTTTTCTTCTTATTATGTTGTGGTTGGCCACTGTTCATTGATTTAGTTTTTTTCAAAATTAGAAACTTTTATATTCTCCTGTGAAATTTTCGAAGTTCTACCAATGTTATTTCTTTGGTATATATTCTGTAAATTTCAAAATTCTACCAATTCTTTGTTTATTCTGGAATTCCCAAGGCAAGTCCTGTGTCCTACATATACTCTCTTTCAATTAAAATGATCTGTCATGTATCTGGTCAGTGTAGACCTGCAGAACTGGGTTCTGTGCTTAGCTACCTAACAACTGAAAGTTCATGAGTTGTTCTTACCCCAAAGATTCATGTGGAGTTTACTAATTCATGATGTTAGAGTTCATTCATAAGTAGAAATGATTTCTTCATTCAGCTAATCATTGGCTCTGATTTTAGATGGGTAAGTGGAGCCTGTTCTATAATCCATTGAATGATCAAACAGCCAGATATAAGAGGTGATGGGAAGAACGAAAAGGGAGAAATGTTAGACTTGGATGGTATATACAGACATTTAGCGACAAGTAAAACTGTAGAACTATGCAAGTGAGGAGGTTGGAGGAATGATCAAAGCAAGAATGAAAAGCTCCTATAGATTAATATTTCCAAAACATCTTTTTTCAAGGTTGATGATCAAAGGGGAAAAGTTATAATAAAAGAAGTTTGATGGAAAGGCACAGTAAAGAAGTTTAACATGAAGGACATAGGTTACTTCATGACCTACAGAGAAAAGACAGAAAGCAGTGAGCACGGGAAGAGAAATATGATGACAAAGAAGGTAAGATCAATAGCTACTCATCCATATCTGGCAAAACCAAAGTCTGTGAATCCCCTCTCCTCCATTCCCACTACATGGACATTCTTTACCACAAGATAACAAAGACAGGTAGGATTTCTATGATGGCTGTCTCCTGTCACTGCCCCTGCAATAGGTGGAGGTATGTATATAAAATAATCTCCTTTTATTAAAATGTGTATAGACCTATTACAAATATGGCTACATGCACTTATAAAGTTTTTATGAATTACATATATGATTATATATTTACATTATTTCACTTCCTCTGCTCTCAAATTTCTCCAATGTCTCTTCTAATCCTTTAAATGTGTGTATATGTGTCTGTGTGTGCATGTGTATATGAGTTTGTGTGTGTATTTATAAGTACAACTTGCTACAATTATTTAATTTTGCTGCTGTGTGCATATGAATGATCTGTTAGCATTGTCTAATCTATCAGGGGACTGACTGACTTTGGAGAAGACTGATACTCCCTTTCTCAGAAGCCATCAATTGGCCACAGCTCTTCTAGCTGAGAAACTTTGTGAGAATTCTGCCATTCATGGCACGTCAGTCAGTGTTACCCTTTTTAAGGTCTGTTTTAGAAAACTATATTGTTGAGATTTCCAGGGTACAGCTTCCTTGTCATAGAAGAGACAGTCCAACAGCAGACAACAGGTTCTGGTACTCTGACTGTAACAGTCTTTGCAAACTGTCCTCTTGGAGTTCTTTGAGCTGGAGGAGTAGGGATACAGCAATAGCCCTTATCAATTGGTACTGAGAACCCCACAGTCAGCAGTTTTCTGCATAGTGGTCATTTGTGGTTTTTTGTGACAGTTGTTCTTTAAAAAAGTAATTTGCCAGCCAGGTGCAGTAGTGCATGCCTGTAATCTCAGCACTGGGGCAGGCACAGAGAGGTAGATCTCTAGAAGGTTGAGGCCAACCTGTTCTACAACCTGAGTCCAGAACAGACAAAGCTTCACAGGGAAAGACTGTCTCAAAAGCAGACAAACAAACAATAACCACAAAAACAAGAAAAAAAAAAGAAAAACAAGAGGTATATTGCTTATTTTACATGTTCTT
This sequence comes from Psammomys obesus, assembly GCF_907164565.1. Taxonomy (NCBI): domain Eukaryota; kingdom Metazoa; phylum Chordata; class Mammalia; order Rodentia; family Muridae; genus Psammomys; species Psammomys obesus. Next base: position 29,921,599 of record NW_026596051.1, on the reverse strand, counting down.
TTACATATTTCCCCAATAATTATGTCATGGAAACACTTTCCAGAAAACAATAGCTGTGAATCCATTATTCAGTGTCTTTCTCAAAGAAATTCTTAACATTTGAATGGCTGAACTCTTTAAGCTCGCAGGTTACAGAGTTTAGTAATCTATAAAAGCTTTTCAATGAGAGAAATGTAGAGCTTATCTGTTTTACTGTTTTTCTATCATTTTAGAGAGAAATCCTTCATACCTCGTTGGTGTTACCAAGAAAAGTATGTTCTAACAAATACGGAAATGACTTTTTTCACATTGGTCAGAAATAGCAATTCAGACTTATAGCTATTTAAGTGAATAGAAAAAAAAATCACGCTTAAAACACGCATATTTTTTTTTCCAGAAAGTTATCATGAAAACCACCTTCTAATGGAGTACACTACTTGAGAGTGGTGGCAATTCTTTCTAGTAATTATTTGTTTTAGAAATTTTACCTGGGCGATTCTCTTCAAAGAGCTGTGTGGTCTTTCTGTATTCTGTTGGTGCTAAATTCTGATGACCTTCAGGGCCAATAAATTCCTGATAAATTGTAGCTGTAATATGAATAGACTTTAATTGCATATCTAGAGGAAGACTGCTGTGTTACATTAGTGCATGTATTAGCATTTTATAGAAATGCAAAATATCTGAATGATTTAACTCAGGGGGCTAGCAAAAACAATTGTCTCATTTGAAAATCATCTTGGCCATTTGTGTTAATTGAACCAGTTGTCTCTCCTCTTCTTTGAAATGAACTGCTATAAAATACTCTGGACAAGACCTGTGATTGCAGAATAATGCTGATTTACAATCAAATTCTAACATGTGAAAGAGTAAAAAAAAATGTGTATTTCAAATGAAGAATTTCTAATCTAGTTAACACTGATGCTGTCACTTTCTTAGCCACATAATTTGTATACCAGATGTCCTGAAAAATATGTGATACGTATAGATGTGAGACCCTGAGCCAGACCTCAAAATAGTCAGAACTTATTGGGAGAAGATATGAAATGATGGAAATGATATATGATAAGTACTTTCTGAGCTGGGTGACAAAGAATCTCCCTGAGATGTTCGCTTAGTACAATGATGCTACGGTTGTGCTGTGGTAACTTATTAGCATATTAGGGGTTCCAGAAGAAAACCAGCACAGAGAGAAAGAGAGACAGACAGACAGACAGACAGACAGACAGACAGTCATTAAACTCTGCCTCAAACGCCTTTATCATTTAAAAGGCTGAACTCTTTAAGCTCACAGGTTAGAGTATGGTAACCTATAGAGGCTTACCTTGTGTTTGGGGGGGTACCTGAGGTTTCAATGAGAGGTATGTAGACCTTATCTGTTTTACTATTTTTCTATTCTTTTATAAGAAAACCCTTCATACCTCATTGGTGTTACCAAGAAAATTATATTACCCATTGCCATATCATTATCCATTCAAAGATTTCTACATAATGTTCTCTATTTATTAAACACATACACTGTTCATTTACTTGTTTTAAACTAATTAGGTACATTAAAAATTAACAAAATTTTATTCTTTCTCTTTGTGCAGCTTGTGTTTGTGTTTATAAAAGATAAAAACAAAATAATTAAAGAAATACACAGTGAAGTGGTTGCAATGAATGATAATAAGAGTTGTTTAAGGAGGCTCATGAGCTTATATGAACTCAGGCACGGAGATTAAGACCTGTAGATATAAAGATTAATTTTTCTATGGTATGTAGATGGAAATATATATAAAGATATATTGCAGTTATAGTCAAGGAAGAAGTAAAATCATGAGGAGTATCAGGAGGGGACTCAGAAGAATGATATCAGTGTAGCTAGTACATGGAACAAAATGGACAACATTCTGAAATCAAGCAGAGAGAAGAGGCAAGAAGCAAATTAAAAAGTGATATTCTTATCCATACAGGAAGTCCAGTTCCTTCATGCTTAAAGAACTAGATAGAAGGGGAGGAGGTCAGGGGAATAGGAAAAGGGCATAAGGGAGGAAGAAGGAGGGTAGGTGGGACTGGGAGGAAACAAGTGATGGTGCTGCAGAGGGGATTACAAAGTGAACAAATTGTAATAAATAAATATATAAATAAAATTAAATTAAAAAAAGAACTGATCTGACTTAAGAATAGAAGCAAGGAAAGCTATGTCAGTCTTTTTTTCCCCAGAGCAGTTACATTTTATTTTATTTTATCATTTTTTAATATTTATTCACTTTATATCCCCATTGTAGCCACCTGCCTCATCTCCTCTCAGTCTCCCCTCTCTCTTTCCCCTTCTCCCCCTCCCCTAGTCCACAGAAAGGGGGAGTCCTCCTCCCCTACTATTTGAGCCTAATCTATCAATTTTCAAATGCCTGTATTTTCTTTCTCTGTGGGCTCACTAGGTTGCTTGGCCAGGGGGAAGTGATCAAATAGCAGGTGACCCAGTTCATGTCAAATAAAGCCCCTGTTCCCCTTACTAGGACACCCACATGCAGACTGAGCTGCCTATGGGCTACATCTAGTAGGAGGTCTAGGTCTTCTTTATGAATGTTCCTTGGTTGATGCATCTGCCCCCCCCAGGCCAGATATTTTGGCTTTGTTGGTCTCCTTATGGAGCTCCTGTCCCCTCCATGTCCTTCTATTCCCTCCCCCTTCTTCCATAAGATTCCTTGTGCTTTGTCCAAAGTTTGGCTCTGAGACTCTGCTTCTGTTTTGATCCCCTGTTGGGTGAAGCCTTTCAGAGGACTCACTATAGTAGGCCCCCATCCTGTTCCTGCTCTTCCACTGCTTCTGGTATCTATCCTGTTTGCCATTCTGAATGAGATTTAAGCATCCTTCATAGGGTTCTCCTTGATGTTTAGTTTCTTTAGATCTCTGGATTTTTAGTATGTTTATCCTATGTTGTATACCTCATACCCACTTATAAGTAAGTATATACCATGTGTGTCTTTCTGGTTCTTACCTTACTCAGAAAGATCTTTTCTAATTCCGTCCTGCAAATTTCATGATTTCCTTGTTTTTAATAGCTGAGTAATATTTCATTCTGTAAATGTACTACAATTTCTGTATCCTTTGACAAAGAAGCCAAAACCATACGATAGAAAAAAAAAAAACTACGTGGGTCTTATTGTGTTGGCCTTCTTCTTGGTATGTAAATGTGCCACCCAAATACTATACTTTGATGAAAGGACAGACAGTGGTTTTAGAGGAGTTGCCTTGAAAGGGAAAGATTGATACACATTAAGAAAAACAATGTGCTGTTCTTAATATTAATACCTGTTCTACATTTGGCCAGCGCTCCCAGTGTAGGGTTTGCTATCAGGAACCCCAACTCTTCACTGTTTGCTCCTTAATGCTGTGGAACCATCAGTATTTAGTTTATAAAATGTTTAGAACGCATAACTGAAAAATAATCACCAATTTCAGTAAATTTGACTTAGTCCATTGAGTTATATTTTCATAATTACTATTATCCATCATGTAAAAATCATGTTTAGAATATTAATGGTTTTTGAAATATATACGCCTTTGAATTTCCTAAAATATACCTGAACTGAGACACTAGAAGTACTTCATAAAGGACGGGTTAAAATGAATAAACACCAATAATTCTGTGTTCTATTTCCAGAAAACAATATAGTTGGATAGACAAGAAAAAGAAAAAGAAAAAAAAAGAGCTAAAGACTTAATGAAACAAAAAGCTTAAAGATTTAAGAGATTCAAAGATTTTTAAATTTTTCCCAATTTAAATGTTTGTAAATGCTACATAAAGGTTTGAGGGATGGATTTCTAAAACTTAAAACTTTCTAAACTATCATGTTAATTATTTATAAATTTAAATCCCAAAGTACTTTTTGTAAATGAATTTTTTGCTTACTACTGTCACATTTGCTTCCTAATAAAATTCCATATCTGTATTTGTTAAAAGTAAGTCTGTATAAAAAAACCTTCTAAGTTCTTGATGCATTCAGAAGAGTTCAATGAGTGTAATCAATATTTGAACAATGAGAATTCCTTCCATGATGATTTTGTAATGTAATGAAAGTGAGGGAAATGGGGGAAATCCTAAATTATTGCAGTTAAACAGAATGGGACTGCTGTCAGAGATTAAACAAATGTGGCATCTGTTTCCCATTCAAATTAAATACCTATGAACCTTTTAAATCATTGGAAAGATGAAATAGTAAATAAACAGTCAGAAATGTCGATTTTGGCTCTTTCTGCTGATAAATTACAAAACAAATACATTTATTTTAGTATTGTTGTCTTATCCAGTACAGAGTGGTCAGCCCTGAAATAATATGCACACTAGCCACAGTAAATGGCCTCAGTGGGTATTATTTACACAGTTACACATAAAAATGTAGCTCAGTCTCCAAGTGGGTCCCTAGTAAGGGGAACACGGGCTGTCTCTGACATGAACTTAGTGGCTGGCTCTCTGATCACCTCCCCCTGGGGGGAGCAGCCTTGCCAGGCCACAGAGGAAGACAGTGCAGACAGTGATGGACTGAGGGAGGGGAATGGGAGGAGAAGAGGGAGGGAGGGTGGAATTGGGAGGGGATGAGGAAGGGGGCTATAGCTGTAAAGTGAATAAATTGTAATTAATACAAAATAAAAATAAATAAAAATTAAAATAAAAAAACAAATGGGAGGAAAGGTTAGTGTATTCAACCACATGAATACAAAATCATATTGCATACAATTTTTTATAGTAAATTCTCTATTTTATTATTTAAACATGGGAATCTTTCTTTCTTTCTTTCTTTTTTATTAGTTACATTTTATTAACTCTGTATCCCAGCTGTATCCTGCTCCTTCATTCCCTCCCAAACCCTCCCTCCCTCTCTCATCTCCTCCCTGCCCCTTTCCAAGTCCACTGATAGGGGGGACCTTCTCCCCTTTCATCTGACCCTGTTTTATCATGTATCTTCAGGACTGGCTTCAAAGTCCTCCTCTGTGGCCTAGCAGGACTGCTCCTCCCTTGGGGGGTGGGGAGGTCAAAGAGCCTGTCATTGAGTTCCTGTCAGAAATAGTCCCTGTACCCCCTACTATGGGAAACCAATTGGTTACTGAGCTACCACGGGCTTCATCCGAGCAGAGGTTCTAGTTTATATCCATACATGGTCCTTGGTGGAGTATCAATCTCAGAAAAGACCCCTGTGCCCAGATATATTTAGTCCTTGTGGAGCTCCTATCCTTTCCACATCATACAAATTCCCCCTTCTTTCATATGGTTTCCTGCACTCTGCCAAAGGTTTGGTTATGAGTCTTAGTATCTGCTTTGATATACTACTAGGTAGAGTCTTTCAGGGGCAGCATACAATTTTTTTTAAGCAAATGACTCATTCAGAAAAAAAAAATATTTGCAATTTATATCACAGACAATTAACCTCTAAGAACAGATTAGAAAAAAATACAGGGAAACAAAATAAATGCAACAATAATAAAAATATGCCACCAATATGAAAGAAAGTGATGTGGAATATGGAAGATAGGACAAGTAAAGAGCAGGGTGATATAATTATATTTTAATACAATATAAAAAAAGTTGTATGTGAACAAAGGAACAAAAGAAATATCAAACTACCTAGATGTATAAAATTATTTGTTGGGAAACTTTTCCCAGATAAAGAAAAAAAATATGCCTTTGAAAAAGAGCTGGAATATAATAAAGAAAAAATGGAAAATTAGACAAGATGATTGGTTAGAATCCTTATAATCCTTTTGTATAGAAATCTGAATAACACCACAGTGCTTTGTTAAATGAGCTGCATTGAAGCTGCATCAGATCAAGCACAGTCCTATGATAACACTCCTTCTCTTGAAATGATGGAGACACTTCATTTTGTTTTCAGTATCAAGTGGGTTTTTGCCACTGTTGCAACCGACAGCACGCAATAAAACTAGCACCGCAGCTGTTTCTGGACTCCAGTTTTCAGTCTTTCATTTTGGATTTCCTGATATTTGTGATATTTGTGATTTGTTCTAAGAAGCCAAGTCCAAAATAAAAAACAAACAAACAAAAACAAAACAAAACAAAACAAAAAAAACCAAACCTGCTTAGGCCATGTAATTGTTAGCCAGTTAGGACCCAGTCAAATGTTAACACCTAGCACAAACCACATGATTTACATGTTTTTGATATGCAAAAAAGTCTGCTATTCAAATGACTCTAATATCTGTCACTGCTGATATGATCTTACTGTTTCTTAGTTACTTTTCTATTGCCATGACAAAACACCATGACCCATGTAACTTGTGAGGTAAAATAAACCTCACAATTCCACAAGGTTAGAGTCCACAATCATCATGGCAGGAATTATGGCAGCAAGGAGGAAAGCATGGCACTAGGAGCAGTAGCAGAGGGCTTATTGGATCCATAGGCAGGAAGCATAAGGAAAGCTCAAAACAGGAAGGCCTGGACTTTTAAGATCTCAAGGCCCGTCTCCAGTGATACTCCACCTCAAGTGATATGAAAATAGGGTCAGTTTAAACCAACATGAACAGTACTGGGGAAGTAACAAGCTGATATGTATAGCTTTTGAAAGTAGAGCAAGTACATCGTATTAGATTTATTATTGGATATAAAATAAGTTAATTTTGACAATACTGACTCAATGTTATTATAGAGCTGTACAATAAGGATATATGCATATATGCATTAAACTACTCTAACATAGTCATATAGGAATATAACATCTATGTGAATATATCTGTTCATATATGATTATACATATTAATATATGAGGTTGTCAAAAGAGAGCTGTAGATTAGAAAGAGAAAAAAAAAAGAAACAGAGAAACATACGCTTGGTATACTCCTATTCTGAGTGGTGAAGTTATGGAAAAAGAAATAAAAAACCAGATTAACGGAGAGAGGTCAGTAAGACAGAAATGCTTGCTTGAAAAGAGGTGAGGGATACTCTCGAAGAATAAAGTGAATAAAGAACGTGAGAGGAGCTGAGTAAACGGCATGCTGGCAGGTGTAGGAAAATTGGGACCAGAAAAAAAGCCTCAGAGTTTATACTATGTCATGCTAACCTTGACAAAGCAGCTACAGTGTAGTGCTGGAGCTCAGACATACTTGGCCTTGGTTCCAGAGAAAACGGAGATGAGAAATGGCAGTGCAAACGGATGTAATTCTTTTTAACTTCCCAATTATATAGCAAATAGAAAGAAGGGCTGTAGTTTGTGAAATAAGGTTTTAAAAGTAGTGATATTTTTTTGCTTTGTTGTTGTTTATTTTTTTGTTTGTTTTGTTTTGTCGAGCTAGTTCCTCCAGGTTTGACCATCTGGACATAGCCATCACATTATCTTGAATCAGAATTATTTGATTATCTATTATAATCAAATATAAACATATCACCTACAGTCAAAGCAATGGAGTAATTAGAAAAAAATAGAGATATAGAGGGATAGCTAGATATATAACATTATTATGTTGCTTTTAATATTCACTCTTAGAAGCTGAAGTTCTTTCTAGCCTTTATCCTGAGATTCCAACTGCTGGTAACATTTTCCGGGATGTGTGGACTATGTAAGTGCTGGCAGGTAGATTTCACTTCTAATCCACTGATGCTGCTTTGTCCTTACCTGTGCTCAGTGAGAATTCTGAGTTGCCCTTCCCCCACCTTTGAGTCACACATATTTCCATAGGTGGCCTCTGTATACTCATTGGTTAGCCAGCTTGGACACAGGTGACATCGTTTCTTTGGTTCTTGGATTCCCTATATGGTATAAATAGACATTCCTTGTTTCTCCTTGAAAAGAGTGACAACACAGATTTTTTGTGTGTATTTGCTTTATTTTCTAATAAAAGTAATAGTATTTTAATGTGCTTATGAAACTAACCCATTAGATACACTAAAAACTGCTATAAGATTGAGTGAAGATCGACTAGAGAAATGCCCTTAAAGAAAGAGTTTGTCAAGCCTGCTGTGGTGGGACCTGCATTTACTTGCAGTACTCTAGGAGGCAGAGGCAGGCAGATCTCTATGACTTTGTGGCCACCCTGGTCTACACAGAGAAGCACAGAAAGAAAGAAAGAAAGAAAGAAAGAAAGAAAGAAAGAAAGAAAGA
>NW_026596051.1:29875729-29913514 GCF_907164565.1 Psammomys obesus | reverse complement strand
GGAAGGAAGGAAGGAAGGAAGGAAGGAAGGAAGGAAGGAAGGAAGGAGAGAAACAGAGAAAGACAGAGAGAGAAAGAGAGCAAGAAAGACAGAGAGAGAAAGAGAGAAAGAAAGAGAAAAAAAGAAAAGAAAAAGTTTTTCAAAGTGTGTCAGATGGCCCAGCAGATAAAGCTAGCTGCTGCCAAACCTGATAATCTGAGTTTGTTCCTGGTAGCAACATGAAGAAAGGAGAAAATCTATGCTAACAAGTTAACATCAGAACTCCTCACATGTGCTATGACATACACATGTCCTTACACCTACATAAGCCATACAACAAGTGCATAAATAAACAAGTACATAAATAGATATGTAAAAGTCTCTGTGGATGGTGTTAGGAGAATACAAATTTAGTATGGTGTACTGTTAACAGTATGTATGTAGAATGAGATGATGCTAAGAAAACCAGGAAGCATGTATAGGCAAAAGTCTGAGATAGGAAGAGAAAAGCTTTATGTGTGTGATGGGAAGAAAATCTGACCTAGTTGTCTCTGAGAAAGGAACACTAATTAGAACACAGAAATGAATAATACTGAAGATATGTGACTTTAATTTCCTTGAACTTAAAATGAAACCAGCCAGCATAGGCCCTTGTCTTTAGTCACACACAGCTTAGTAAGTGAGGGTACAAAGTATCACTTAACCAAGTCTGCTTGTGTAAAGTAAGGAAAAAAAAATGAAATGGGGAAATGTTCAGGTTGTCTGCAGGGATAATACAATGATTATCCACACCCTTGATGATGGTATTTTTGAAATGTTTTCCTATTTCATTAAAACACATAACACCTTTTCATCATGGTAATTGAGCTGGAAATATGGATATAACTGAACCACTCCTAGCTGGACCATCTTGTTTCAACAATTTTCACAAATTAATTTAATCAGCACCCACAGGGTACCTGTTTTGTGGATGATAGAGGATTATGGGCAGAGAGCTGGAAGTCATTTTGATAAGAAGGCAGGAAGGTTGGTTTTTGACACTGGTAACAAAGAAAGGGTTTTACTTTTAGAATTCTTTAGTACTCATTAGAGAGGCATTTTCATGACTCAGAATTAGCTTCCACTCAGCATTCACAGTGAGTTGAGATCTTTATGGAAAAAATAAACAATATTGTGCTTGCTTTTAGAGCGCTTTATAGGCTACCTGGTATTTCTGTCAAGTGCCTAATAGAGGCAGAAGAACTTGTTCTACATTGCTTTTATAAAAATGTAAGGGGCAGATTTTCATAAGGAAGTTTTAGAAGTAGTTTGCAAACAGACTTAAATCCAGACAAGACTTTCTCTTCTTAAATTATCTTGTTTCAATAAAGGTTACTTTGTTTTGAGACATATGCTTCTTAGAGCTGTGAAGTTAATGGCTCAATCATTCATCATCTCTAATTTCTTACCAGGGGCATATTGCATTTTCTTCTTATAAATTTTTATTGTGTCAAAGAGTCAATTAAAAAAAGATTCATCTTCTGTACAGGTAGGAAATTTTCTCATTCTTCAACTGGAATAGCTACAGCAGTTATACTTTCACATCCGGTGCTGGAAACTAGAAGAAAATGAAATTTAGATAATCTAAGCAAGAACATCACCAACTCAGCCATTCTGTATGTGAATTTGCTTTTGCCTTAGAAAAATGAATAACTCACATTATCTTGCTTTCTGTTTATGTAATTTGGGTCTCAATGGGAGGTTTTATATCCCTAAAATGTTTATATTCATTAAATAAAAGTGTAGATGAAAGTTCTTACTAAGCTTGAAAGTATATTCTGAGAGTCTGAATTTTATTTTCCCCTTTGTATTTTACTTGCAATTTTTCCATGCCACATTGTAGCAGTTCCTAAATTTGGTTTTCTTTCCAAGATTTATTTTCTCAATGTTGGCAACTTGAAAGCAATTGAAAAGTTTGTTCTCACCCAGAAGATTTGACATAGAAATTAGGAAGGGTGTCAGATATCTAGATGATAAAATTCTTTTTAAAAAGTTACCATAGACCTTAAACAAATGCTTCAGCATTAAATATAATGCCTTCTTAGTGTTATTTCCTCCACACACACACCAACAGAAAAAAGGAAAAACGGGGATAGGAAAGGTTCTTTACAATGGCTTTGCTCATAGATTAGAACCTTTTTTTTTTTTAATTTGGCTGGAATAAGAAAATAGCATAAATTTTGCAACTTGGGAACCATTACATACTTATTTCTCAGTCTGGACATTCAGAAACCCAAAATCAGTGCATCAGCAGATTCTATAGCTGAAGAAAGACTGTTTCTTGCTTCTTAAATTGTCTTTTCACAGTATATCCATGATAGGAGATCAGGTAATTTTCTGGGCCTTCTTTTATAAGGGAAATTATGCCACTTGAGAAATATCACCTCAATCACCTCATGATCTAAATACCCCCTGTAGTGGTTTAAATCATAAATGTCGCTACAGGCTCAAACATTTGAATGCTTAGTCAACATTGCCGCCACAGTTATGGGGATATGCATACCTAATAGAGGAATTAGATCATCTGCACTTGAGGGTAGGTTTGAGAGTTTAAATCCTCACATCACTTCTAGTTCTCTACCTCATGCTAGTGATTAGAGATATGGTTTCTCAGCTTCCTGACTGACCACTGTGCTTGCTTGATTCCCTGCCTGCCTAACATGATGGACACTTACCTAACTAGAATAACAAGTCCACATACAATCTTCCTTTAATACGCTATATTGGTAATGGTGTTATGATAATATCTACAGAAAAGTACCTCTACCTCAAATTTCTCTTTAAAAGCTCCAGTTCAATATTCAGTTCTATGATGAATTATTCTCCCACGTATGGTAGGTGTTAGAGGGGTAAACTTCTTTGAAGATGTGTAAATATTGAGTTGGTGACTTTGAGTTCGGTTCTAATTTTTCAGCTGAACAAGAAATACTGAGACTTTTCTATGTTTGTAAAACTACCTCATGAACACAACGGGGCTAATCTATTAAGAGATGGATTTTTGCTTCAATAATTTGATACAACACTTTAGATCCAATCAGTAAGTGTACCCGTTCTGGTCATGAATCTTGAACTCAATTTCTACTGGTACAGTTTTAAATTTTTATTGCTACCTACTTTTGGAAACTTCTAACTTATGTTGTTATATTTCAGTTTTAGAATCACCTATAACAAACACCTGTTAAGTGTGCCTTATAATAGAAGTGTCTGGTATGGCACCATGGTGAAGGCTGGTGACAGGAAAGCTGGCAGTTAGAAAGATATTCAGAAAAATGTTAAAAATCTCTCACAAAATGATTTACTCTTGGAGGAAATACAGAGAAATCCAGTCAAAAGAAAGATTCTAAATAATAAAATAAAAAAAAAAATACATTGGAAAGAGATTCAACTTCTTAGAACTATGGACCACTACAGCTTAGCTTAGGCACTGAGCCAGCTGTAGTGCAAGAAGTGGAGGTAGTTCTTTACCCTTTGGGGTTACAAGTTTTAGCCATATTTGAGTTTGATAGGGACCATACTGTCTTAGACATGGCTTTTTTTTTTCATTTCATGCAAGTCATCCTCTCTGAAAAACAAAACAAAACAAACAAACAAAAAAACTGAGCTAGAGAAAGACATAGGTAAGCTCACTTCATAAATACTAAGATTCTAGAAGTATGCAGATCCATCTGTAGAAGAACCCTACATGGTTCAGTAGTGAAGGCTCACCCAGTGTTGGTGACAGTGAGGAACCTGGCACACACAGAATTTAATATTATGAGTCCCTAAGATTGTAGGCACTAAAGAAATGAGTTATCAACTTTTGATTTGATGACTTTGCTTAGGATTTATATTAACTATAACTAGTCAATTTGAAATCTTCTGGGAGTGTGAATTAAAGAATTTTCAGTAGAATGGGGAGACCTTCAATATCTAAGAAAGAAAATAATTGTTGAGTAAGAAAGCTATCCACCAAGTGGTGGGATCTAGAAAAGATCATTCTGAGTGAAGTATCCCAGAAGGAGAAAGACAAACATGGTATATACTCGCTTATAGAGACCTACAAGATATGATAAACATAATGAAATCTATACACCTAAAGAAGATAATCAAGAAAGTGGACACAGGCGAAGATGATCAATCCTCATTTAGAAAGACAAATGGGATGTGCATTGAACGTATGACAGGAGTCTACCACAAAAGGCATCTGAAAGACTCTACCTAGCAGTATTTCAAAGCAGACACTAAGACTCATAACCAAACCCTCGGCAGAGTGCAGGGAATCATATGAAAGAAGGGGAGTTAGTATGATATGGAAAGGATAGGAGCTCTACAAGGACCAAATATATCCAGGCACAGGGTCTTTTCTGAGACTGACACTCAACCAAGGACCATCTATGGATATAACCTAGAACTTCTGCTTGGATGTGGCCCGTGGTAGCTCAGTAACCAACTAGTTTTCCAAAGTAAGGGGAACAAGGACTATTTCTAACAGGATCTCAAGGGCAGGCTCTTTGACCACCCCCCAGGGGAGGAGCAGTCCTGTTAGGTCACAGAGGAGGACTTTGCAGCCAGCCTTGAAGATACCTGATAAAACAGGGTCAAATGAAAGGGGAGGAGGTCCTCCCCTATCAGTGGACTTGGAAAGGGGCAGGGAGGAGACCAGGGAGGGAGTGTGGGGTTGGGGAGGGAATGAGGGTGCAGGATACAGCTGGGACACAGAGTTAACAAAATGTAACTAAAAAGAAAAATAAAATTAAAAAAAAAAAAGAAAGCCATCCACTCATCCTGAGTGAGGTAATCCAGAAGTAGAAATTCACACAGGGTATATACTCACTTATAAGTGGATATTAGCTGTATAATATAGGATGAATATACTAAAATCTGTAGTCCTAAAGAAACTCATCAATAAAGAGGACCCTACAAAAGAGGCTTAATCCTCATTCAGAGGGGTAAACAGGATAGACTTCAGAAGTAGAAGATTGAGAATAGGTAGGAGGCTTCCACAGAAGGCCTCTGAAAAAGGCCATCCTGTATAGAAGCAGATGCTGAGACTCATAGTCAAACTTTAGGCAGAGTACAGGGAACCTTTATGGATGAAGGGGGAGATAGAAAGATCTTGCGTAGAAAATAGATCCACAAGGAGTCCAACAAATCTGAGAATCTGGGCTCAGGGGTTTCTGAAGAGTCTGATGAATCAGCCAAGGATCATTCATGAAGAGGACGTAGACCTCCTGCTCAGATGTACCCCATTTGCAGCTCAGTCTCCATGTGTGTTTCTAAGTAAGGGGAACAGAAACTGTCTCTGACATGGACTCACTGGCTGGCTCTTTGACCACTTCCCCTTAGCACAGTGGCCTAAGTAGGCCACCAAGAAAGAGTATCTAGACAGTCCTGATGAGACCTGATAAGCTATGGTCAGATAGTAGAGGAGGAGGATCTCCCCTATCCCCTATCCGTGGACTAGGGGAGAGACATGGGGGGAAGAAGGTAGGAGGGAGGGACCGGGAAGAGATGAGGGAGGGAGCTACAGCTGGGATACAAAGTGAATAAATTGTAATAAATAATAATAATAATGAAAAATAAAAAAGAGAAAAAAGTTCCTTTTACAACACAACTCCTGCAACTGAGGCTCAAGGAACATTTTGGAGATATCATCTAAAGTTGTCAAAACTAAAACTATGGTAATGCTAATGCTTTAAATTTATATAGATATTATAATGTTAAAATGTTACTTATGAAAATTCAAATAAAATGAAATTAAATATAAAAATTGTTCCATAATAACAGTGCAAATAAAATTGAGATATTACTTAATTCCAAAAAAAGAATGCGTGCATTCACCATACACCTAGTTAATACTTATGAAGATTTTCTAGCTTGCTAATGTAGGTACTCTCATTGAGGTATGGCAACACTGAGATAAGTGTCATGCTGTGTGCACACCTATCAGGAAGTCCCTCCGTTCTTCAGTAGCATGTTTACTGGATCTTAGAGGGAATATGGCTAACTGGGAACAAGGTGGAGGACGAAAATACACAAAAGAGACAGTAGTAGGAACACAGATAAAGACCTAACGTGTCCATGTACGTGTGCGTATGTGCGGTATGTTTTCATGTTCAACTACCGCCTGGCAATGTATTTCACTTTTGATGAAAGTAATGTAAATGTTTGATCCAGAAGGACACGTATTCTTTTGTATATGCAAAGACTCCGCCCATGAAGACTTCATGAAGCCGTCTACTATGACTGCAGTGTAAGCTTTACCTACTGATGAGAAAAAGGTTAAAAAGATGCTGAGGGGAGAGTAAAGGAATGTGGTTGCAGTTCTCCATGGGAAAACCTTAACTGAACACCTGGACCAACTTGAAAAGTACACCAAACCCATCAGACTATTAACAAATTGACTTTTGGATAACACACATGCACAAACACACACACTACACACCTGCCCCTTTACTTTTAAAATAGTATATATTTGAAAACTATCTATAATTTATTATTGAAATATATATGTGTGTGTATATCTCATATATATATATGAGATATATACATGTATCTCATGTATATGTATAGGCATGTAAAGATACAGTTTTAAGGGAAGTAATGTTACTTGAAATCCACGTTGTTAGAAAAATTTCAACACAGCATGCATTGTAGTACTTAAACTAGATTTTTAGATTTACTTAATTTGTAAAATCAAAAGTTTGTCCTTTTGGAACCACCCACTGATCTATCTTTCCCATTTTTTACCTCTCCTTATTCATAATAAGCATCATGGTACTGTTTGTATTGGAAATTTCTTTTTAGATCTGGAAGATTTTTTTTTCTGTATCTGGTTCATTTAATTTTATGTCCCTCATCTCCATCCCTGTTATCACAAATGTCTGGATCTATGTCTTTTTTAAGATGTAAAAGTTTTTATTACATCTCTCCTGCCCTGTCACAATTTCTTTATTTATGCATCAATTCACAGCGACTTTGTTTTCTTACCCTCCCTGTTATGTATAATGCTGCAGTGAACTTGGGAAGACTACTCCCACACAGAGGTGATCCGTTGCTTTGGTTATATACCAATCAGAGTGACTGTGGACCATATGTTAGTCTTATTGTTAACACTACACAATCTCCATCTCCTTTCTACAATAGATATTGTTATCAACATTTTTATCGGTAGAATATGGGTTCTTTTTTTTCCTCCACTTTTCCCAATACATTTCACTTCTGTGGTTTGTATATTACACATTGTAAAAGGTGTGAGACGGGAGTTTCCTTTGCTGTTGATGTGAATTTATTTGCTGGATAATGCTGAGTACTTTTCATTTGTCCATCGGACATTTATATGCCTTTTGGGAATATAGATGTGTTTAACACCTTTGTCTATTTTCTTATTTAAGCTTTTTTCTTTATTTGCTTTATTTATTTTTTTGTTTGTTATTGAGTTTTAAATTTTTATGATCTGAGTATGATACATTTGTTAGAGATTGTTTTACTCCTTCCATGCTTTCTTTTAATCCACAGTTCTTTTCCATTTTATCATTTTTTTTTTTCTAGGAAGAAGCTACAAGTGGCTTACAAAGATATTAATCTCACAGCGTATTCTTGAATGTGATGAAACAGACCTTCAGTATATAGCTACTACTTACCCTTTACATTCATTGAAAAATGTCTTTCCTAACCAGATGCATATTTAGAATTGTACCTGTATTCAAGATGAATTTAGTTTTTAAGAATTTTATCAGCATTCAAGTGAAGAATACCTAACTACTTGTTGACAAGTAAAGAATAATAGATATAAACAAGATATGTAGGGCCTGTAGAAATGTCTTGGCAGTTAAGAGGATTTGTGGAGGGTTTTTGTTTTGTTTTTCCCCCAGAGAAGCAAAGTTTGGTTTCACAGCATTCATGTTGAGTAAACCAAAACCATCTGTAACACCAGATTCAGGGCATCTAACACCTTCTTCTTTCCTTTGCAGTCACTCATATTCACACACACACATATGTACGTGATAAATAAATAAAAATACAAATTAGAAAGACTTTATATATTATGATTTAAGTTATTGTGCGATTTGGAAAAAGTAAAAGCATAGAGATATTAAACTGTTTAACAGAAGCTGTCTGAATGGGCAGAATGAGTGATAAGGATGAAGAGCACATGACATGGTGTTGTGAAGCTATGAAACTATAGTAGTAGATGCATGGCATTGTATCTGCTTCCAAACCCATGTGTGATTTACAATGAAAGTGTAGGGGAAAGAGTAAGGTTTCACTTTAGAAAATAAGAAACCTTATCTAAATACTGAAGCAAGAGGACTTGTGATTGAATTCTCTGGCTGTCAGTATATCCTACGTAAATGGACTTGCTGCCCTACATGACACAATAATTTTAATAATACCCAAAACATATAAAAATATCCATCCAACAAAGTGTCTAAAATTCATTGTAATGTTATATATATATACTATTTTAACACCAAGAAAGTCAACAACTCATCCAGAGGTTAGTAGAAAACAAAATTATGTGTATTAATATTATATATCAGAGAATCATAAAATTATTTCAGTTATTTTTATTTGGAAATATGCAGATAGTAAGTGAATGTGAGACTCACTCACAGTGGGCCATCTATATTAATCTTTGCCCATCCACAGTCCAGAGAATATCACAGAAGTGTAGGAAGAAAGGATATAAGAGCCAGAGAACACAGGAAATAGATATGAAATACTGTACTCAGAACATGACGACGATGTTGAATGCATTGACTTGTATAAATAAAAGCATCACAATTCCAGCATTAAGAGAGGATGAACTTCTGAGTCTCACTCTCAGGTGAGGACCTAGTAAGAGTTTATGGGTGCTGGGAGAGGAAGAGTCGATTTTTCTTTGGGAAAGTGGCCACTAAAAGTTTGCCTATTCCTCACTGGATAACCCATATCCCTGTGAATATTTAATAGAAATTTGACTCAAGTTATTAAAAATAACTAAGATTTTATAATAGAAAATACAGTTTGTAGTAGTGAGA
Source organism: Psammomys obesus (assembly GCF_907164565.1). Taxonomy (NCBI): domain Eukaryota; kingdom Metazoa; phylum Chordata; class Mammalia; order Rodentia; family Muridae; genus Psammomys; species Psammomys obesus. Next base: position 29,904,494 of record NW_026596051.1, on the reverse strand, counting down.
GATGTATATGATCAAAACATTCCATATAAGTATATAAACTTTTAAAAGAATAAATACAAATATTTCAGGAAAAGGATGAAACCCTATGGAGTTTCATTAGATGTCTATAATATCTGTCATCTATCATCTGAAAGCACAGGGCAGATAAAATGGAAGAGAGAATTTTCAGTAGACACACCACAAAGAGAATAACCACAGGTTTTTCTTTTTACACAAACATGCTACTTTTAGAAAGAGTGTGTGTGTGTGTGTGTGTGTGTGTGTGAACGTGTTATATTTCTTTTGAATGTATACTGAGAAACTTGCTCATTTTTGATGTAACAATAAAACTAAGAAAAATATAACAAAAAAGAACCTGAATGCTGATTTTGAATGATATTTCAATATAGAGTCAATTGTGTTTTCTCCTTATATAGTGGAAGATATTCATAAAGCAAACATGGCTGCTCAGTTTCCAAGTGGGTTCCCTAGTAAGGGGTTCAAGAGCTGTCTCTGACATGAACTCAGCGGCTGGCTCTTTGATCACCTCCTCCTGAGGGGGGAACAGCCTTACCAGGTCACAGAGAAAGATGATGCAGCCAGTTGTGATGAGACCTGTTAGGGTCAGATAGAAGGGGAGGAGTTTCTCCCCCTATCAGGGGACTAGAGAAAGGGCATAGGGGGAGAAGAGGGAGGGTGAGTGAAACTAGGAGGAGATGAGGGAGAGTGCTACAGTGATGATACAAAATGAATAAATTATAATAAATAAATATACAAATAAAATTAAATTAAAAAAAGAAGGGACTGGGACTCTGTGATGAATGTCTCTTATACATTTGTTGTTAAAACTTCATAGAAACACTTGCTTTTAAGAGATACTTTGTTCCAATGATGGTAAGACGTTTTCCTTGTAAGTGTTCAAGAAGCGTACTCCTAAATATAATCCTTAGGTTCACTGAGTATTTTAAAGTGAAGAAAATTTAGTAAAATAACAGAATCAAAATAATGTATTTGAGTGTCTCTTCCTACTTTCTCCCTTTCTCTGCATATTTATCAAATATGGTATAAGGACTAGAATAATCTTTTGTTTCTTTTTTGTTGAAAAAGAACCAAGAACTTAGAAGGGCCACTCTGACCCATATCTTGGGTATAGAAGAATCTCGTGTGAAAAGTGATCTGTCCCATATATGAAGGAACTGATTATTCCACAGAGATGGAGATTATTCCCCCAAAAGAGACCTTCTTAAGTCCTCACAGCACAATATTATTAAGTATGACCCTCAACAGTACCTCTGCACAACTATTCATAAATGAACACAGGTCATCTTGTGTCTTTAAGTCTTCATTTTTGAAGCTTACCATGTATATAAAGCTTATCTTGTCACTGTGCCCCCTTTTCAATAGTTGAATGAACCATGGACTTGGAGGGTGGTAAGGAAATGGTACAACTTTTTGTACTTTACATAGTATCATGAGACAATGTTAGCGAAAGAAATAGCAAGATGTTGTGGCATAGAAAGCCATTGAGCAATTGGCCCTATGGGCAATCACCATTTAACACTCATTCGTGCTGTATTTTCTTTATCTCTAAAATCTAATTTTTAATTTTCTATCGTTTGCTTAAGCTACTTCACACTGAAATATAATTAATATTTTTGCCATTAATCTCATTGATATAACCATTTGAGTGAATTTCTTATTCTTTAATGGTCAAATACAGATGCTTTTTAAATCAGAGAAAATTGTACCTTCTATCAGTAAACAGGAGAGAATGTGGTGTGAAGACCCTCTAAGAGACTTTGTGGGGAAGTGGTTTTGTCTTCATACACTTTTTCCATCAGAAACTTTTGAAGGGTTGTCTAATAGCTGACATATAACAAAATTACTGCCACTGCAATTTTTTCCTTGAGTTGGGATTATCCAAACATGTCGCAGCCAGTTAATTTGTTATCATATGCCTTTTTAGCTTGCTGAAACACCCTGTGTGGCAGATGGCAGAGTTCTATAAGGTCAAGTGCGGGATATTAAATGCTGAGCTTCTGAACAGCTGGAGAGATTTAGAAAAAGATACAGAAAGGGAAGTGAATATATGTAGGTGTCATTAGCGCTCTCTCATATTATCATGACAAACTAGAGTTCCTCACAAGTCAGCCATAGGAACTATGATGTTGATAGAAGACACCATAAAAGGAGACATTCCTCTGAGCATCAATCCTCTCTTCCCCATTGCACCTGCACAGACAATTTGTTTGCTGTACCCTCTGGCTATGAGTAGCCTGATGGTGATAGGAGTCATCAGCAGGCCCATAAGCACCATCTGTACAGAAGTGAGGCTAATGAGCAAAGTAAGCAGGGGCCCATGAGGAACTGGAGAAGTGAGGGGAAGAGGGCCAGGAATTTGTATTTTAACTCAAAGCAACCCGGGAAGTAGGACTTCTTGTAATGCAGCAAATATCAGCCAGGACTGTGTCCTAAGCTTACTAGGTGGGCTCTTTCGTACATTTTACATTATATCATAAAGCAAATCGGCTGCTAGCAAATCTCTAGTGCTGGGGTGCAGAGGCTGTAGGAGAGAATTTTAATGGGAAACTAATCCTGAAGCATATTGAAAAAAGAGGCAAGTTCTGAGTGCAGGCTGTTCTTTTCATCCAAGTTTGTATTCACTGTTTAGGATTCTCTGCTACACTGATTCTATGCTATTTTATCTTTAGCCTCACCTGGAGTTGTTAGAGTTGGAAAACATTAGATTTAAAGAATTTTAACAAGATCTCTATGTGATTAATATTCACATAGAATGCTTAGATGCACAGATTTGGAGTGTAGCAACTTATGAAAAGTCTCTCAAGGAGCATTTAAGATGAAAATATGGTGTATTTTCAATCATTTCTCAAAAGTTTATGGTGCAGACTTCTCCTTCTTTTGGAGTTCAGAAATACAGTGCCACGCCATTAGCACTATAGGTTCTGTTGCCATAAATGATCAAATAATCATATATCGATAAGGGGGAGATATGGCTCATCAGCGAAGAGCACCTGCTGTGTACACCTGATGACAGGGGTTAGCCTCTAGCACCCATATAAAAACTGGCTGTAGAGCATACTTCTGCAGTTCCAGAACTGCCAAAAAGAGGTGGGAGACAGAAACGGGAAAAATCACCCGGAAGCTCAAAGACCAATTAGCCTAGAGAATGTAAAAAAGCAGAAACAATAGGTGCCCTAAGGCAAGAACCAGCCCCTAAAATCTGTCTTCTGTATTTTTTTTAAAGTGCATACATTTTTTTTTTAATTTTATTTTTCTTTTTAGTTACATTTTGTTAACTCTGTGTCCCAGCTGTATCCTGCTCCCTCATTCCCTCCCCACACTCCCTCCTTGGTCTCTTCCCTGCCCCTTTCCAAGTCCACTGATAGGGGAGGACCTCCTCCCCTTTCATTTGACCCTGTTTTATCAGGTATCTTCAGGGCTGGCTGCAAAGTCCTCCTCTGTGGCCTAACAGGACTGCTCCTCCCCTGGGGGGGGCGGTCAAAGAGCCTGCCCTTGAGACCCTGTTAGAAATAGTCCTTGTTCCTGTCTTCTGTATTTTATACACAACACACACATACAGAGAGAGAGAGAGAGAGAGAGAGAGAGAGAAGGGGGGAAGAGAGATAAAGTAAATAAATAGAAGTATTTGAAATAACTTACATGCATATACAATGATCAACATGCAATGATAGTGAGAAAAAGAATATCCCTTCCTGACCTACTCTAATCTGCCAGATTGGATAAGACATTGAACTGAAGATGACCACTACACTTATACATTAGGCCTTCATGACCCAACTGTTACTGTCTAATCATAGTTTCCTTCCTTGCACAACCTTCAGTTGATTCAGCATCATTTTCTTCACTTTGCACTGGTCTTTTCCTTAACAGCTAATTCCTCAGAAATGCTTGCTCATCTGTCCATCATCACACCAATTTCTTTAATGTCAGGAAATCCTCTTTCCTTCTCAGGCTTAACATAGGTACAGTTTTCTTTCATCTCCCTCACTAGGCCAGACTTTATGATTTAGAATCTTTCAAGATTGTCTCAATCTTGATTGAGATGAGATTGAGATGATTTAAATTCTATAGAATGATGAGCTAGTCTCAGTTTATCTTCAGTGATTACCTACAGAATAGCACCATGATGCTTTCAACAGTCGTTGGAATTGTTAATAGGTGCTTAGATGCTAAAATGCACCGACCCTCAGAAGAAATCAGCAGTGTCAAATAAACTGAGCAGTTCAATAATATGAGTACTAGAAACTATCTTTCGATTTACTGACCTGTGGATAAAGCACATAACAGGAATACTGTACTTTTTCTTTTCTTTTTTTCTTTCTTTTTTTTTTTTTCTGGGTTTTAAGATTTATTTTTTTTGAATTTTATTTTTTTCTTATCAGTTACATTTTATTAACTCTGTATCCCAGCCATGTCCCGATCCCTCATTCCCTCCCAGTCCTTCCCTCCCTCCCTCATCTCCACCGTGCCCCTTGCCAAGTCCACTGATAGGGGGGACCTCCTCCCCATTCATCTGATCCTGTTTTATCAGGTATCTTCAGGACTGGCTGCAAAGCTCTCCTCTGTGGCCTAACAGGACTGCTCCTCCCTTGGGGGGTGGGGAGGCCAAAGAGCCAGTCATTGAGTTCCTGTTAGAAATAGTCCTTGTTCCCCTCACTATGGGAAACCAATTGGTTAGTGAACTACCACAGGCTACATCTGAGCAGAGGTTCTAGGTTACATTCATACATTGTCCTTGGTTGCATGTCAGTCTCAGAAAAGACCTTGTGCCCAGATATATTTGGTCCTTGTGGAGCTCCTATCCTTTCCCCATCAGACTAACTTCCTTTCTTTCTTATGATTCCCTGTACTCTGCCAAAGGTTTGGTCATGAGACTTTGCTTTGAAAACACTGCTAGTTAGAGTTTTTCAAATGCGCTCAGTAGACTCCTGTCAATGTTCAATGCGCATCCCATCTGTCTTTCAAAACGAGGATTGATAATCTTACCCCTCTCTTGATTATCTTTTTTAGGTGTATAGATTTCATTATGTTTATCATATCTTATAGGTCTATATAAGTGAGTATATACCGTGTTTGTCTTTCTCCTTCTGGGATATTTCACTCAGGATGATCTTTTCTAGATCCCACCATTTGCCCTCAAATTTCATGATTTCCTCCTTTTTGATTGCTGAGTAGTATTCCATTGTGTAAAAATACCACAATTTCTGTACCCATTCCTCCGTTGATGGACATCTGGGTTGTTTCTAGGTTCTGGCTATTACAAATAAAGCTGCTATAAACATGGTTGAGCAAATATCCCTTTTGTGTACTTGAGCGAACTTTGGGTATATACCTAGCAGTGGTATAGCTGGTTATTAGCACACTGAGAGTACCTGATTTCCTGCTTGTAATTCTCTTTCTCATCATGACTTGCTCATTTGATGTGACTTCTCACATGTGATGTGAATTGATTGTAATTCCAGGAACTTGAGAAAATTACATCATGCAGTTGTTTCATTATTAGATTGCATGTATTTAATATTATGTAAAATATAATTATAGCAAACATTACTGTTGTCTGTACCCTTCTTGCAGTTTTCACAGAAAGCCTTTTTGATAGCAACATGTGACATACAAAGTAAAGTGATGAAAAGAAAAAAGAGAGAGTAGGAGATGGAGAGAGAGACAGAGACAGAGAGTTAAAGATAAAGATGTAAGGATGAGAGGCGGGGCAAGATGGCGGCGCCGGGAGGACTCTCATTCTGAGGAGCAGCACAGCAGGATTGGCACAGTGACCAGCAATCAGAACTCGCGGCCATAAAACACAAGTGGTTGTGTTTCTCAGGTGAGAGGATACCCCACGGTGGGGGATTCGATCAGCTTTAACTCACCCGGCTAAACCGCGGAAGAGATCCCCGTTCCGCCAGGCGCTTGGTCGCCAGCCCAGAGCTACCCGCCAGCGCGATCTGGTCACGGTCCCAGACTGAACTGTGGGCCCACAACACCATAGACTGGATTTCCCAGTCGAGAGATAACTGCACGGAGCAGGAAACAATTGGGACCGACCCCAGGTTACCCAGACATCCCCTGGAAAAGACTCGGGTTCCACGGGTGCCCCAGGAGCCAGCCCGGAACCAGAGCCGGGACAAAGGCGCCTGCACGGAGCCCTGCCTGCGCGCGTGATTCGCCGCTTCAGATAGAACTGTGGGCACCAGGGCAACAGGGCACCAGACTGCGTGTCTCTGGCAGGAGGAAACCCCCAGCGGGGGGGGGTCAGCAGCTCTAATGCTTAGGACACCCAGCACCAAAACACTTCCTGGACTCACGCAGACTCTAGTGCAGGCAGAAGCGCTGTGCTCTGCTGCCATTGTTGCGTTCCCCTGGGGCACTGGGACACACAGCTGCATCCTCGGACCTGCAGGAGCCGAAGAGCCATTACAGCAGCCCTCAGATACTGTGCCAGGGATCGGGCAGTTGTCCCTGGCTGGACTGCCAAAACTGTAGGAATCCCTGATCCTTCAGGGGGGCTGCACCCACAGCGTCTGGACCAGAGCGGTGCCTACAGCCGCCATCCCAGACAGAGACACACAGCTTCTGGTCCAGAGTGAGGCACCCAGCCTCCAGACCAGAGCAGTGCCCCCAGGCGCCAACTCAACCTAGGTGCACATTCTCCAGGTCCAGAGCAGAGCAATCAGCCTTTGGCCCAGAGACTTGCTGAGTGCACCTCCCACTTTCTCAGACAGAACTGTGCGCCCCAGGATAACAGACTGAGTTTCCCTGTTGGGAGAAAACCCCACAGCTAGGGAATCAGCAGTCTCTTCAAGAGGACTGTACATGGAAATTTAGTGAGCAGCAGCACACTAAATTTATAACAAGAAACCCAGCAGTGGGGCAGCTGTCTTGAGAAATTTTATGGGTAAGAGGAGATTCCCCCCTGCCTAACATAGACCACAGCTACTACTCAGGGCTATAAACCTGAGGTGAGCAGTGGCAACTCCGGAGAAACACTGGCCATACAGTGACCATAACCAAAAAGCAGAGAAGGACTCCTTCAGGAAAAATCATCTTCCGGCCAAGGGGATACTCCCTACCTCAGGACTCCAGGAAGCACAGAAACTAACAGCCAAAACCTAAATCAGCCCAATGGGTAGAGGTCAGCGTAAAGGCTCAACCAACAAAAGACAGAGCAATATGGCATCTCCAGAACCCAGCCATCCAGGGGCGAACAGCCCTGAACAATGCAGCATAATAGAAAATCAAGAAGATGACCTTACATCTATGTTGATGAAGAGAATAATAGAGGAAACAGATAAAATACGTAAAGAATTAGAGGAAGATAAAACCAAACAGATCATGGCTATCCGTAAAGAAATGGAGGAAGATGAAGACAAGCAAATTAGGGTCATCCGTGAAGAAATACGGGAAGATGCAGCCAAACAGCTTGTGGCCTTCAGAGAAGAAATAATTAAATCACTGAAATAAATAAAAGAGACAGAGTTGAAGGAACTAAAAGAAAAAGAGGAAAATAAAAGCAGACAGGTGAAGGAAGTAAACAAAACAACTCAAGACCTGAAGATAGAACTAGAAAAATTAAAGAAAACACAAATGGAGGAAATAATGGAGAGGAAAAATTTAGGGAAGAAAACAGGAACTACAGAGGTAAGCATAACCAACAGAATACAAGAAATGGAAGAAAGAATCTCAGGTGTAGAAGATACAATGGAAGAAATCGATGTATCTGTCAAAGAAAATGTTAAATCCAAAAAATTCCTGACACAGACCGTCCAAGAAATCCAAGACAATATGAAAAGACAAAACCTAAGAATAATAGGAATAGAGGAAAAAGAAGACCCCTTCTCCAAGGCCGAGAAAATATTTTCAACAAAATCATTGAAGAAAATTTCCCCAAGTTAAAGGAGAAGCCAATAAGGATACATGAGGCCTACAGAACACCCAACAAATTTGGCCAGAAAAGAAAATCCTCCCGCCACATAATAATCAAAACAGGAAGTATACAGAACAAAGAAAAAAATACTAAAAGCTGCAAGGGAAAAAGGCCAAGTAACATATAACGGCAAACCCATTAGAATCACACCTGACTTTTCAACAGAAACTATGAAAGCCAGAAGAGCCTGGACATATATCATGCAGACCCTAAGAGAACACAGATGTCAACCCAGGCTACTATACCCTGCAAAACTCTCAGTCCTCATAGACGGAGAAAACAAGATATTCAATGACAAAAACAAATTTCAACAATACCTACACACAAATCCAGCATTACAGAAGACACTGGAAGGGAAAATACAACCCAAGAAAATTAGCTTCTGTCAAGAAAACACAGGAAGTAATTAACCTTACTACAGCAAAACAAAAAGCAACCAAGCACACAAACTTATGACCACAGCCAACATCAAAATCAAAGGATCTAACAGCCACTGGTCATTAATCTCTCTCAACATCAATGGACTCAACTCTCCAGTAAAAAGACACAGATTAACAGAATGGATACGTAAACAAAACCCAGCAATCTGTTGCATACAAGAAACACACCTAAGACACAAAGATAGACATTACCTGAGGGTAAAAGGTTGGAAGATGACTTTCCAAGCAAATGGACCCAAGAAACAAGCAGGAGTAGCCATTCTAATATCTGATAAAATAGACTTTCAACCAAAATTAATAAAAAGAGATGAGGAAGGACACTTCATACTCATCAAGGGAAAATTCCACCAGGAAGACATCAAAATCCTGAACATCTATGCCCCAAATACAAGAGCACCCACATTTGTGAAAGAAACATTGATAAAATTTAAACCACATATAGATCCCCACACATTAATAGTGGGAGACTTCAACACCCCACTCTCAACAAAGGACAGGTCAACAAAACAGAAATTAAACAAAGAAACAATATCTCTGACAGAGGTCATGAATCAAATGGACCTCACAGACATCTACAGAACTTTACACCCAAACACAAAAGAATTTACCTTCTTCTCAGCACCTCATGGAACCTTCTCCAAAATAGACCATATAGTTGGTCACAAAGCAAGCCTCAACAGATACAAGAAGACTGAAATAATCCCTTGTATCCTGTCTGATCACCATGGAATAAAGCTGGACTTCAACAACAACAGAAATAGCAAAAAACCTACACACTCATGGAAACTGAACAACTTGTTACTAAATGACAGCTGGGTCAGGGAAGAAATAAAGAAAGAAATTAAAGCCTTTCTAGAACTCAATGAAAATGAAGACACAACATACCCTAACTTGTGGGACACAATGAAAGCAGTGCTAAGAGGAAAGTTCATAGCACTAAGTGCCTTCAAGAAGAAATTCGAGACAGCTCATTCAAGCAACTTAATGGCCCACTTAAAAACCCTAGAAAAAGAAGAAGCAGACACACCAAAAAGGAGTAGACGGCTGGAAATAATCAAACTCAGGGCTGAAATCAATCAATTGGAAACAAATAAAACAATTCAAAGAATCAATGAAACCAAGAGCTGGTTCTTTGAGAAAATCAACAAGATAGACAAACCCTTAGCCAAGCTAACTAAAAGGCAGAGAGACACCACCCAAATCAACAAAATCAGAAATGAAAGGGGGGACATAACTACAGACACTGAGGAAATCCAAACAATCATTAGGACTTACTTCAAAAGTCTATATGCCACAAAATTTGAAAATCTAAATGAAATGGACAATTTTCTTGATCGATTTGACTCACCAAAGCTGAATCAGGACCAGGTAAATCAACTAAATAGTCATATATCCCCCAAAGAAATAGAAGCAGTCATCAAAAGTCTCCCATCCAAAAAAAGCCCAGGACCAGATGGCTTCAGCGCAGAATTCTACCAGACCTTCAAAGAAGAGCTAACTCCAATTCTCTTCAAACTATTCCACAAAATAGAAACAGAAGGAACATTACCAAACTCATTCTATGAAGCCACAATCACCTTGGTACCTAAACCTCACAAAGACTCAACAAAGAAAGAGAATTTCAGGCCAATATCCCTTATGAGCATTGATGCAAAAATATTTAACAAAATACTTGCACACCAGATCCAAGAACACATCAAAGATATTATCCACTATGACCAAGTAGGCTTCATCCCAGGTATGCAGGGGTGGTTCAATATACGGAAATCCATCAATGTGATCCACCATATTAACAAATTGAAAGAAAAAACCACATGATAATCTCCCTAGATGCTGAAAAAGCATTTGACAAAATCCAACATCTATTCATGTTTAAAGTACTGGAGAGATCAGGGATACAAGGCACATATCTAAACATAGTAAAGGCGATATACAGCAAGCCTATAGCCAACATCAAACTGAACGGAGAGAAACTTAAAGCAATCCCACTGAAATCAGGGACAAGACAAGGCTGCCCACTGTCTCCATATCTCTTCAACATAGTGCTGGAAGTCCTTGCTAGAGCAATAAGACAGTCGAAGGAGATCAAGGGGATACAGATGGGAAAGGAAGAAGTCAAATTATCACTATTTGCAGATGATATGATAGTATATATGAGTGACCCCAAAAACTCTACCAGGGAACTCCTACAGCTGATAAACACCTTCAGCAAAGTGGCCGGATATAAAATTAACTCAAAAAAATCAGTAGCACTCCTGTATACAAAAGACAAAAGGGCTGAGAAAGAAATTAGAGAAACAACACCATTCACAATAGCCACAAATGACATAAAGTACCTTGTTGTAACCCTAACCAAGCAAGTCAAAGACTTGTATGAAAAAAATTTCAAGTCTCTGAAGAAAGAATTAGAGGAAGATATGAGAAGATGGAAAGATCTCCCATGCTCATGGCTTGGCAGGATTAACATAGTAAAAATGGCCATCTTACCAAAAGCAATCTACAGATTTAATGCAATTCCCATCAAATTGCCAACACAATTCTTTACAGACCTGGAAAGAAAAATTCTCAACTTCGTATGGAATAACAAGAAACCGAGAATTGCTAAAACAATCCTCTACAATAAAAGATCTTCTGGAGGTATCTCCATTCCTGATCTCAAGCTGTACTATAGAGCAACAGTTATAAAAACTGCATGGTACTGGCATAGAAACAGAATGGTGGATCAATGGAATCGAACAGAAGCCCCAGAAATAAACCCACACACTTACGGACACCTGATTTTTGACAAAGATGCCAAAACCATACAATGGAAAAAAAGATAGCATCTTTAACAAATGGTGCTGGTCCAACTAGATGTCTACATGTAGAAAAATGAAAATAGATCCATACTTATCACCCTGCACAAAACTGAAGTCCAAGTGGATCAAAGACCTCAACATAAAACCAAACACATTAAATCGGCTAGAAAAAAAAGTGGGGAATACCCTAGAACTCATTGGTACAGGAGAAAACTTCCTGAACAGAACACCAACAGCACAGGCTCTAAGAGCAACAATCAATAAATGGGACCTCATGAAATTGAAAAGCTTCTGTAAAGCAAAGGACACCGTCATCAAAACAAAGCGACTGCCTACAGATTGGGAAAGAATCATCACCAACCCTCTATCTGACAGAGGACTCATATCCAATATATATAAAGAACTAAACAAGCTGAAAAGCAACAAACCAAGTAATCCACTTAAAAAATGGGGAACAGAGCTAAAGAGAGAATTCTCTGCAGAGGAATATCGAATGGCAGAGAAGCACTTAAAGAAATGCTCAACCTCATTAGCCAATAGGGAAATGCAAATCAAAACAACACTGAGATTTCACCTTACAGCCATCAGAATGGCCAAGATGAAAATCTCAAGGGACAACACATGCTGGAGAGGTTGTGGAGAAAGGGGAACCCTTCTCCACTGCTGGTGGGAATGTAAACTGGTACAACCACTCTGGAAATCAATCTGGTACTTTCTCAGAGAACTAGGAATAGTGCTTCCTCAAGATCCAGCCATACTACTCCTAGGCATATACCCAAAAGAGGCGCAAGTACACAAAAAGGACATTTGTTCAACCATGTTTGTAGCAGCTTTATTTGTAATAGCCAGAACCTGGAAACAACCCAGATGCCCCTCAACTGAAGAATGGATGCAGAAACTGTGGTACATTTATACAATGGAGTATTACTCAGCAATGAAAAATAAGGAAATCATGAAATTTGCAGGTAAATGGTGGGACCTGGAAAGGATCATCCTGAGTGTGTTGACCCAGAAGCAAAAAGACACTCACGGTATATACTCACTCATATAAACATACAATATAGAATAAACCCACTAAAAGCTGTACATCTAAACAAAGTAAGCAAAAGAGAGGACCCTAACTAAAATGTTCAATCCCCATCCTGAAAGGCAAAGAGGATGGACATCAGAAGAAAACGAAAATAGGAAACAACCTGGGAACCCGCTACAGAGGGCCTCTGAAAGCCAGAAAACAGGAAACAACCTTGAAACCTGCCACAGAGGGCCTCTGAAAGCTTCTGCAGTATAGACTGTCAAAGCAGATGCTGAGCCTGATGGCCAACTGATGGGCAGAGTGAATGGAATTTTATGTAAGAAGTGGGAAATAGTAAGAGCTGGAGGGAACGGGAACTCCACAAGGAGAGCAACAGAACAAGATAATTTGAACACAGGGAACTTCTCAGAGACTCATACTCCAACCAAGGACTATTCGTGGAGATGACCTGGAACCCCTGCACAGGTGTAGCCCATGGCAGTTCAGTGTCCAAGTGGGCTATATAGTAATGGGAAGAGGGACTGCCTCTGACATAATCTGATTGGCGTTTTTGTTGATCACTTCCCCCTGAGGGGGGAGCAGCCTTACCAGGCCACAGTAGAGGACAATGCAGCCACTTTTGATGAGAACTGATAGACTAAGATCAGAAAGAAGAGGAGAACCTCCCCTATCAGTGGGCTTGGGGAGTGGCATGCATGCAGAAAGGGGAGGGAGGGTGGGATCGGCAGGGGAGGAGGGAGGGGCTTATGGGGGTATACAAAATGAATAAAGTGTAATTAATAAAAAAAATAATAATAAAAGATTTAAAAAAAAGATGTAAGGATGAGAATGGGAGGAATAAGTAGAAGAAGAAAGGGAAGAAGAGAGTAAGGGAGGGAAAGGAAGAGTATTATTTATATTTTAAGTAAATGTATCAAGTAAACTCCTGCTAACATTTTGAGGAATATTTTAGAAATTTTTTCCTTTAATATTTCAGAAAGATTTACACATCAATTTTCTGTAATAGACTAAAAATAGATTTAGAATACATATTTATCTTTGCTTTGCTACTGTTGAATAAGTTCAATTTTATTTAATTCTTGCAATTAAAGATGGAAATATGGTGATTTCACAAAAGATAGCTAAAACAACACTGAATAATAAAAGATTTAAAAGAATTATCACTATCCCCAATTTCAATTTGTACTACAGAGCTACTGTAATAAAAACAGCATGGTGTTGGCTCCAAAAAGACCTATCAATCAGTTGAATCAAGTGGAAGAACCAGATATATCTATACATCTATGAACACCTTATTTTTGTTAAAGAAGCCTGCAATACACATAGACAAAAAGACAGTGTCTTTAATATGTGGTGCTGGTCAAATTGGATGGCTCATACAGAAGAATTCAAATAAATCCATATATATCTCTGCACAAAACTAAACTCCAAATATATCAAAGATTCAATATAAAAGAAGATATTCTGAACTTGGTAGGAAGTAGACGATAGCTTTGAACTCATTGGCACAGGAAACGACTTTCTAATAAAACTCCTTGAGCACAGGTAGTAAGATCAACAATTAACAAATGGAACCACATGAAACTGAGAAAATTCTGCACAGTAAAGGACACAGTCATTCAGACAAAGTGGAAACCAACAGAATGGCAAAAAGATCCACCAGCTAAACATCTGACAGAATGCTACTCTCCCAAATATATAAAGAACACAAAACTAGATATAAAATAACTGAATTAAAAATGGAGTACAGACCAGTACTCTCCAAAGAGGAAACTCGAATGGCTATGAAATGAAAAAAATTAAGAAGTGTTCAACAACATAAGTCATCAGCAAAATTCAAATTAAAACTACTTTGAACTTTCATCTTACTCTTGTCAGAATGGCTAAAAATTAATAAAAATAAATGACCCCTCGTTTTGGTGAGGATGTGGAGTAAAAGGAAAATTCACATTGCTGGTGCCAGTGCAAACGTGTACAGCCACTATGGAAATCAGTACCTTTGTTCCTCAAGAAGAGGGAAATAGATATAACTCAAGACACAGTTGGACCACAATGGACCACAGTGTACACCCATAGGTTTCTTTTTCATACCACAGAGATATTTGCCCAACCATCTTCATTGATGTTATATTCATAATAGCCAGAATCCGGAAACAAATTTTATGTCTCTCAACTGCTGAATGGATAAAGAATAATATATTTGCACAATGGAAAAATGCTCATTATTTGAAAAAATGAAATAATGATATTTGAAGGTAAATGAATGGAAATAGAAAAAAAAAATCACCTTGAGTAAGGTATCCCAGACCTTCAAAGACAAATGTGGCAATATTCTCCTCTTTGTAGATATTCACTGTTAATTCAATGATAGGCAAAATACAGGTCACAGAACCACAGAAGTTAGGTAGAGTGCAGGGACTAGATGAGGTAGATATTTATTGTATGTTTATATATATTTAAATAGATTCCTAATTAATGAATGGGTCTCTGATTTTTGTACCTTTTCTTGGGCTCTTTTGCTTCTATCCTAGTTTGGGTTACTATTGCTATGATGAAACATCATGACCAAAGCAAATCAGGGAAGAATTTTTTTTCTTTCAGTTTACACTTGCAGGTAACAGTCTAGCAGTGAGGGGATTCACAGCATGGACTCAACAGGACAGGAACCTTGATGCAGAGGCCATGTAGGAGTGCTTTCGCATCATGGTTTGCTCAGCCTGCTTTCTTATAGAAAGAACCTGGGACTACCAGCACAGGAATAGCATCACCCACAATGTAAAACAGAGATGAAGTAGGTCTGGATTGGAAAGGAGGTAGGGAAGAACTGGAAGGATAAGAGGAGTAGAGGGAGAGGAAACCCTATCAGGATATATTATGTGAGGAATAAATATATTTTCATGATAGGAAAATAAAATCATTTTTAGCAAACACGTTGACCTAGTATATTCTTTTGGATTATCCTATTGAAGATAATAAAAATTTTGACAAATATTAATGATATGACAGTACTATTAATATCAAGATATTGAAAACCACTTGCACATTTAACATTAGAAAAGTGATGAACTGTTAGTCACACACACATTTCCTATTTAGGAGTCTAGATTATAAACAAATGTTAGTCCCAATTCTCTCTCTGTTTGTACTTATTTTTTAGACAGTCTTTTTCAAGTACAAAAAAAAGGTTAATTATATCCATATGGGCATTTCGTGATAATGATAGTTTTACATTATTTTGAATGTATATGAAGTAGAATGCTACTTTAAGAAATTTTATTAAGTTTGCTTGATAAAAATATATAGTGATTAGAATATACTGACTTTAATTCCTGGTTTTCCCACTTAACAGCTCTATATATTTAATGTTTCTAAGCGTCATTTTCTTACATGTGAAACAGGAATATGATATGTCCTTATCTGGTCATGAAGCAGTTACTCAAACTTCACTTAGAAGAATGTGAAATTTTTGAGATAATTAAACTAGGCGATAAAGCATGAAAAAATCTCATTAATCACTCTCATTTCTACTTTACTGAACCTACCATTTTACAATAATTATTTATTTTGTCTTACCTCTATTTTAAGTTCTCTAGGACTTATTCAGGTGTCATTTTACAATTCCTTCTCTCAAGACTTGCCAATCAAAAGGAAGGATATATATCAGGAAAGTGCCACCCTTATTTACACTGTTCAAGTATAGGTCAAGTTTCTCAGGAAGGCGATGGCTCTCTATAGATGAATGGTGACAAAGGGAAGTCTGGCTTCATGAGGAATTAGTGATCCTAACAGGTCTATGTAGCTCACATGAGAAATTGTAGAGAGCCTAGTAGGATTGATGTCGACGACCCCTTGAGACACAGAAAGAGAAATGTTGGCAAAGTCTGAAGAAGCTTCATCTTTAACATATAAGTGAATTAACCTCATGTTTTCTGCCATGTATTCAAAGGGAATTTCACCTAACTCTGATTATAAATGAATCAGATTTTGAAATAACATAGTGTTAGAATCAGTTCCTTAGAAACTTCACTTTGTGCCTTCTGTCACTTTGCCCCTCTGTTCAGATGGAGAGGTGGCATTCAGCTTCTCCAACAACTTCCTTTGCATGTTTTAAAATTAAGAACCCACTTATGCTGCCTTTTGGTAATTTGCTAATGATTTCGCACTAGATACCCGCTGTTGACCATCAGCACTCTCTTCCCAATTCTGTTTGTACTTAAGTTTTCTCTGCAGGTATATATGTGGCTCAAGTTCTTACCACTGAGCTGCACTCCCAGCCAGAGCATCTCAGATGAGAACATGGTGATTGGCTTACGATAATGATTCTGCAGTTTTATGTTGCTACTGCTGTTCATCCATATCCCAGTATTAAATCATGGGTTGCAATGGAAATTTTTTCATGCGTTATGTTGTCAATTGCTACATTCACTAGGTTCTGCTTCAAAGCCCTTATCTCCCCACCCTTCCTCCCACCACCCACCACATATACATTGTGTTCATAGTTTTGTGTGCTCAAGGCAAGTTCCTAATTGATAAAACCTGAGAGGTGTTAGATGCACAAGTGGATAAAATTATTTACTCTCCCACTAAAGACATCTGATGTGAGGTAGGAAAGCCAATGGAAGACAATCTAAAGATTGTAACTATTGATTTTCTTAGATCAGTGATGTCATTGCTGCCAAAATCATCATGATGGCTAATGTGTTACTGCATATCCAGGGACTTTAGTGATTTCTGCCATTAATCCATTTTTTTTATGACAATCCCTTCAACACTTTAAGAAGCCATAATTATTGTATTTATGGTATATATTTGTTTCCTTCCCTGGTGAGTGTTTAGTGTCTGTAATGTGGTATTTACTGAGCATCAAGAAGGACACCAAGTGTTGTAGCCAGTTGTAAGTACAGAGGAATGATGAGTGAAGAGGGCTGTTTTCCCACTCACTGCATCATGAACCCAGTTACAGCAAAGCTGTCTGGTATTTGAGAATGAGAATAAGAGAGTCATCCCAGATTTCAAAGTTCATGAGAACACAGGCCTTGTGATATGAAAAAATTGGAACTATGAGGTATTTTCAGCCTCTGATTTAATATTCTTTCCAATTGCACTGACATCATCATCATTTATCTTCAAGGAAACCAGAGGGAGGCCAAAAGAGTTTCAGTTTCACTATGTTTTACTGGTAAATTCCAGTCCCTTTGCTGATGTCCGCTATGAAGTGATAATTCATGCTGCCATCACATGAAATGAACCAAGTAAATCAAAATATTTTTCATAGGGGAGTTGCCTGGGGAAGTGAAAGAAACAGCATGGTGGCCTTTACATGCTGGGCTATTTTTGGATGGCCTTCTTCAAGGATCAATTTAAAACAAACTTCTACAACAAAGCTTTCTTCAGTGAGGCAGAAAAATATGCCTAAGACCTACCCTCCACTTAACCAAACCCACCAGCTCATTACACCTGACTTAACTGCACAAAATCCTGAGTTTATTTTGTATATCACAATACCTACTGGGAATAGTAATTGTGGTTACAAATGCAGGATTTATTTCCATTTATTTAAGCAAAGATCTTAGTCATAGTCAATATACTGTTGCTGAGACGTGAGAGACACCATGATCACAGCAACTCTTATGAAAGAAAACATTTAATTGAAGTTGGCTTACAGTTTCAGAGTTACGTTACCATCAGTTACATTATCATCATGGTGGGAAGCATGGAGGTATGCAGGCAGACATGGTGCTGGAGAAGTAGCTGAGAGTTCTACATCAAGATTTGTAGGCAACAGGAAGAGAGAGCCACTTGGCTTAGCGTTGGGCTTTTGAAAACCTCAAAGCCCATCCCCAGTGACATACTGCCTCCAAAGAGGCCAAGCTTTTTAATCCTTTCAGATAGTGACCAAACATTTGAATCTATGAGCCTATAGGTGCTTATTCTTATTCAAGTCACCACAAACTTTGACAAACACTATTTGCTTCATCATTCTCCCACCATTTTTGTCAATCAATTTTTATATTCATTCGTCCACTTTCACTGAACAAAGCTGCATTGAGTATCTTTCATCTATTTATACTGTGTCAAGTTCTCCAGGAAACAAACTGTGTGTCAGATTCTAGCACTGTGTGCATATTCTCGCAACCCATTACTTGGCTCACTCTTCAGTCGGAATGAGAAAATCTGATATGAGGATGATAAGGAAGAAGCAAGGAGGTTTTGGATGTTGACGTGTTTAAAAATGGACAGAGGGCTAGGAGACAGAATAGAAATCGGTGGTGGGGCATCTCTGAAATGAGTCAGAGACTGGAAACAGAGGGGGCTCTAGGGAGTGTATGGGGAGACCCTATCTGAGATTCCTAGCATAGGGGGGTATGGAGACTAAAGTGGCCACCTCCTGTCACCAGGCAAGACTTCCAATAGAGGGAGGGAGACACCAACCCACCCACAAAAACTTTGACTCAAAATGTGTCCTGCCTACAAGATGTACAGGAATAAATATGGAGCATAGAGTGAGGAAATGTCCAAACGATGACTGACCCAACTTAAGAACAATCCCATGGAAGAGAGACAATCCCTGACACTTTATAAATCATACTTTGCTGTGCTTGCAAACAGGAGCCTAACATAACTGTCTTATGAAAGGCTTCCTCGAGCAGCTGCTGGAAACAGATGCAGAGACCCACAAACCAACATTAGACAGAGCTCAGGGAGTCTAGTGGAAGAGTTTGTATGCTGGGGATTGAAAGAGTCAGAGGGATCAAGGACACCACAAAAAAATCCTACAGAATTAACTAGCCTGCGCCGAAGGGGGCTTACAGAGATTAAACCACCAACCAAAGAGCATGCATGAGCTGGACCTAGGTCACCTACATATATGTAGCAGGTGTGCAGCTTGTTCTTTATGTGGGTCCCCTAACAATTTCAGTGAGAGTCTGCCTCTGACTCTTTTACCTGCATTTGGATCTCTTTTTCCCAGATGGGCTGCCTTGTCTAGCGTCAGTGGGAGAGGATACGCCTAGTCCTGCTTTAACTTGATTTACTAGGATGGGTTCTTATCCATGGGGGAGGGGTGTCTCCTTCTCTGAGGGAAAAAGAGAGTGGAATGGGAGAGGGGAGGTTTGAGTGTGAAACTGAAAGGAGAAGAGGGAGGAAATTGTGATAATGATTTAAAGTGAATAAATAAATTAATAATAAAAGATGGGCGGGTACATTGCTGAATTGTGATAACAGAATGAAAAACTAATGTCACTGGGCAACTATCTATGTATTTCCTAAATGATCAAATGTGTCTTGTTCGTAATCATTGTCTATTTGTTATCCAGCAGAAGCCAGGTGAAGACCACAAGGAAAATCTGCTTCACTATATTTTCATTTTCAGTTTTCTTACAGAAACCTCAGGGGAAATGCCTTCTATAACTATGAACAGAATGCCTTGCATACAGAGAGACATAGTGAAAATAAATTTTATTTTAATTAGTTTAAACATATTTTGAAGGTACAAAACTTGCTGAATCATCTAAAAGGTTTTCTGCATTTGTATGTGAGATAATAATACATTTCTTCTGTGTTTTGCCAGCACTTTATACAATAAACTAAAAACAACTTCACTCTGCGCCATAGGAATACCAGACAAGCATAGACTGTTGCTATGACTTTGTTACAGGCAGGCATTGATATCTGATGTCACTGGAAAGATTGCAGAGTGGAGAGATGCCTGACTGAATGACAGGTGAGTGAGAAGACGTTTGTCCAATTTCTTAGTTAAGGTAGTGTCATATGAAGAGTTTCAGAGACCGCTGTGTATTTTGCTCTATTTCAGTCATATGGAAATACCATGACTAAGGTATGCACACTAAGATCTGAACCTGTTCTTTAGAAAGTAAAGATACAAATATTCTATTTTGTAAGCTACAAATGCTACCCAAGTAGTAGACTCAGAAAATTGCATTAGGAGCCACTGTGAGGATATGGCAGGTAGGCTGAAAGAGGGAAAGTTAAGAAAAACTGAATTGCAAGCTCATTTTGTAATTGTTTCTTTTATTATGTGTTTTTTATATTGAAATGAAATTACATTTTTTATAGTTTTCTTTATGGTATTTGTTTTGTTTCTTTAAATTTATTACTCTGCAACTAAAACCTTTAAATGGCTTCCATTGACTACATAATGAAGTTCCTTACTCTTTAACATTGCTTAGACATCTGTAAACTATCTCTGTCTCATTCGATACAACACTGTATTTTTATGCCTTTCGCCAGGGGCTTTAAACTTGCTGTGTCTGGGATTTGACCTTACCTTTTAAATTCTATTGACTATTACAAAGATTGTCATGGTCCAATGTTTAATAATATTACTAATCAACTATGTTCAAACATTTTATGTGAAATTTTTGTCAAAACATAGCCCAACATACTTGCACACAGACATATACATACACATTTAATAACGTGGCTAAGTATAAACACAGGTATTCCAGTCTGACTTAGCTGGACTATTTTATCTTAGTTATTTTTTTCTTGTTATGTGTATTTTACTAAGAAAAGTTTGTGTGGTTGTAAAAGTTATATAATTTAGGTTTCTAGACCTCTTCAAAGCTTTACTTTTCTTATTTTTAAGGACAGAAACAGTTGATTTTTCAGATATAAGACCCCACTGAGGATCCTACAGGCAAATAATACTCAAACAAGAAAAAGAACAAAGGTGATCATGTCCTCTTCTGGTGTTTTCCAGCATTATCATGTGGCCGTAGGCACATCTTACCATTGTGGAGACAGAAAAGTTTTCCCACCCAAATGACACAACATGTGTGCGGTTGCTTGTAACTGAGTGTTGACGGGAGTCCTAGGTGTGCTCATCAACTCTTCATAAGGTCATGAAAATAATCATCCTAGCTTTACAGGCAATACGATGCGAAGATAACTATCTCATTTAGGCTAACCTGAGGTCATGAGAAAAACCATACTTGGAATGAAATAACAGATACTGACGTATATGAGATAGTTGTGAAAAAAAAAAAGTGCCTTCTCAGATGCATCTGAAACTGTAATTAGTGGCCTGCAGTGACTGGCCACAGCAGTGTGGGCCTTCCTTCAGCAAACAGCTGTCTTTCTTTTTTAAGAAGAGCTATATAAGGCAAGCAAACCACATGGTTTTCTTTGAAGCAGCTAGAACTTTTTCTCTATACCATCTTTTATCTCTCCCCTTTTCTTCAGAAGCTTGGAGAAGAGATCTTATCACAGAGAGAATCAGAAAAGCTACTGGTGTTACGATTTCCCAGACAACCTTCTGGAATCCTTAAACAAAGAGCCAGATTCTCAACAGCCGTGATGCAGTTTGCACTGGTATTTCTGCTCTGACAATCTCTTCGTAATATCTCCAGGCTGTGTGGACAAAAGCCAAACAGGACTGTCACCTTTGACCTGTACTCTCAGAGTTGGAAGATCCCTGTTGTCCCTGTGAACTTGTAAATGTCACTCCATCTTCCTTCCTGAAGGCAACTCTGTGGCCTCGCAGGTACAAAAACAGACACGCTGTTCTTCTCTCTTAACTTGAGTGGAATGTTGAAACCTAGCTTTCTGTCATATAGTTTCTTCAAATATTTCATCCACTGGGCTTTCCAAACTCTAGGTCAACCTTTAGTTGTGTTGCATGAAGAGACACATTCACTCTGCACTCTTGGCAGGATGGCTATGATCAGAATGAAACAGAGATTATTATTATTATTATTATTATTATTATTATTATTATTACTATTATTATTATTATATTTGTTTGGTATCATGACAAAAAAAGGAACTCCTGAAAGGGTTTCTCACAAACACCTCACTTATGAACTTGAAGAGTTTCAAGCATGAGAATGGTTCATTGAAAATGCAGCATACAGATTGACTTGTTAGAATTTTTGGCTATATTCAATAGAAAATTATGCTGCTTATTACTAAAATTATTTAAGAAAAATTTTTTAATTAATAAATTTTTATCAAAAAATAAAAAATTTCTTAAATCAATATTTAAAAATATTGGAAAGAATTCATTGTCAAGAATACCTGAGAAGCTGAGAACAGTGCCATATGCCTGTAACCCCAGCACCACAAGAGGCAGAGGCAGGAGGAACTCTATGAGTTTGAGGCCAGCCTTGTTTACAAAGCAAGTCCAGGACGACCAAGGCTACACAGAAAAACCCTGTCTTGAAAAACAAACGAAGAAAACAAAAACAAACAACAGAAATAACCAAGAATGTCTGAGAAGGATAGTTCAACTGATGTGTTAAGCCCCAAGGGGCATCAACTACTTGTCTGAAATAATGGAATCAAATGCCTGTCCATATGCTATGTGCTTTCAAATCACATTAGCTAATCCAACCATAAGTCAGTATTATGATAAACTGCTATTGTTAGCCCTACTTTTCAGATAAAGAAACTGAGGCAAACTGGCTCAAGACAATAAATGATTGAATGATAAAGTGGGAACAAGAATAAAATTCGTACATGGAAGCATGTTCCTCTGCATACAATTTTTGCCTTTGGCAGTAAGTATATTGTTTTCTTTCCCCATCATTTTGCTTATTATAAGGCACTGGGTACTGAGTATCATCAACAAAATGAGGTCCAGATCAGCATGTGACTTCAAGTCACTTGTGTCTGATTCAAATTCTATAGAGAGTTGATCTACTTTTTCAAGTCTGCATCTTGCCATTGAAAGGGTTCAGAAGCAAATGCCTGGCCTCTGATGGTGGAACTCAAACAAGAATAAATTTGTGCAAACCAGGAACTGAGTTCAGATGTCTAGCAAAAGAGGATTGTTCTCTATTATAGTAACAGCTACTAAACTTGTATGAAAAAAATCTAAATCCTACTTAAAGGCTACCATACAATTTAGAAAAATTGCAACAGCAAATAACATTAATTGCTTTCAAATGTAAGTGGCCTCATTTGAAAAGACACCATTTTGAATTTTATCCTCACCATAAACAGTTTATAATCAGTGGAAAGAAAAACTTAAGAGACTAATTGCCTGCTTTGTATGAGTGCTGCTGAGAGCTAATGCTATGGACTTTGACTCTAATTCATGTAATTTCTTCCAATATAAACTTGAAAGTTAGATAATGTGGCAAGTGAATGGACAAAAGAGACAGAGAAGCAGAAAGAGAGAAAGAGAGATTTCTACTGCAGAATGATTTTGACATGGTCCAGTTACTGCATCACGACTTCATGTTTCTTAATCTTGGCAGTAGAATAAAGTCCTTAGCAAAGAACTTTTTTCAAGTCCAAAAACATGACACTTCAGAGCTCCAACCATAACTTCTCCTTTTTATGTCTATGGGATTTACAGTGTTTGCAGATGGAAGTAATTTAATACTGTGGTGATCTTTCATCTAGCCTGTTTCCTTTCAGTGACCTTATGTTTACTATAAGAAAACACCAACAAGGTGTCCGATTTCTTCACAGAAAAAATGGCAACTATTCGAAACAAAAGGATTTTGTCCAACAGAATCATAAATCTTTCGCTGTTTCTGTAATTTAACAAAAAAGGCACATTTGTTCTGTTGGGGAGTGTTTGCTGTTGAGATGAGGCCAGTTTGACTTTCTCATAAAAAAATGCATTATTGGGGGTGGTGAGAGACAGCAATGGAATAAAAAGTCACTGTTGTATCTATGGCATGAGATTAAGGCCTTTTAACGTCCGTAGACTTCCCTCAAACTGTCCATAAGTTATCATTTGCAACGAAACCCCTAGAATACTGTTGTAAAAATAATGGCAAGTTCTTTGTTCCCTTCACACAGCCCTGCTCCTACATGTGTGGGTCCTGCTGATTTTAAAACCCATTCTAAACTCCAGAAAGCAGACTCTTCCTGGGATGAGAAGAGCGGCTGGTAACCACAGTAACACACCTATCCAGGGAATCTCCCCATTGACATTTAATAGGTTGAATCATAAATAATGGAATAAAATCTTTCAACAGAAGACCAGAAGCTGCAACCAAACTACTCAGAAAATGGGTAGCAGCTGTCTTGAGGGTGCTGAGATGTGGGATGCCTTGTTACATTGGGAAAAGTTCATCTAATAAGAAAGAGAACTGAATTCTGGAGGGTGTGTTCTGTTTGCAACAAAGGATGCAAATTCCATACACACTTGCAAGATCAGTAGTACAGCATCCATAAAGATACTCTTTAGGCTCCAATTAGAATGTAAACTTGGTCTCTACATTTAACCAATTTATTCCTGAATGATTTACAAATACATGTTTTCACAATCCATATCATTTATATAAACATGGGAAGATACATTATTTTACTCACCAGTTATGTGCTGAATACCCGCAGCATGCCATGATGTTCTGCTCTTTGGGAGCAGACTAGAAATCAAGGCGCAGAGACACATAGATCAGGAAGAAGCCGTGCATGAACAGAGGTATCTGAAGGTTGTCTGGTACTGAACAGAGTGTGAGGGAATCCCACTCAGGTATGATAATACTTTAAAAACTACATAGGTGCAAATAAATGATGGCGTGGTTCGTACTTAAGTTGCAATTGCTTCAATATCTTGACCTGTGGCCCAAAACCTTATTTATTCAGTATTGCAAAACATCTATGGACCCTGCTGTGTCAGGAGGTGCTTCAGGTGTTCGAGATAAGAGGATCAACAAAGCAAACAGTGTTCCTTGCCATTGCACAGCTTCCTTTCAATAACTGGGCTTCACAATTTCCTTCTATCTTCCCCCATGTTCTTAGCATATAAGGGGAAAAAGTGACTTTATTCTTTCAATTTCCTACCTTCAGATATAGGAGTAATAGAAAAATCACTTTTAATATCTTCTAAGGAATGTCTAGATTAGTAAAGCCTAGTCAGACACTAAATTTATTAAATTTATTTTCAAAATCCTTCTACATTATTTTGTAGCTATTGACAAATGATTGCGGTGGTGTGAATAGGTATGGCCCTCATAGATTTATATGCTTGAATAGTTGGCTCATAGGGAGTGGGAGTATTAGGAGTTGTGGCCTTAATGGGATAGGCGTGGCCTTGTGGAGGAAGTGTGTCACTGTGCGGACTATGGTCAGGCTCTGCCTTATGTGGATTGCAGTTTCCTCCTGCCTTCCCATCAAGATGTAAAACTTCCACACCATGTCTGTCTGCATGCTGCCATGCTTCTTGCCTTGATGATAATGGACTAAACTTCTAAAACTGTAAGCCAACCCCAATAAATGTTTTTCTTTGTAAGAGTTGTCTTGGTCATGGTGTCTCTTCACAGCAATGAAACCATAATTAATACAGTGATCATATAATTTTTGAAATAAAAAATCACTGAAAATGGAAAATCAGTACAAAATTGAGTACAACAAACTCCCAATAATGACTCTACTCAATTTCAAGACTTAACATAAATATACAGTAACAAAGATATTGATGAAACAAAAAATTAGACAAGAAACTGATCATGATAGTTATATTTAGATGACCTTTTACACAGAAGCAAAATCAATATATTATCTCCAATGAACATGGATATAAACATTTTCAATCAAATACTTACAAAAGAATTCAACACATCATAAAAACTATCCTCCACGATTAAGTTTATCTTAGAGATACAAGGCTGTTTCACCATAGGTTAAATCAATAAACATAATCCACTACATAAATAGATTTAAGGACATAAACCACATGATTATTTCATTGAATGCAGAAAACATTCTGCCTTTGACAAAACCCAACATCTCTTTATAATAAAAGTATTAGAGAAATTAAGGACATAGGGGACATATTTATACATAACAAAAACAATATATATCAAATCTACAGTCACAATTATTCTAAGCCAAGAGAAACTCAAAGTAATATTACTGACATCAGGAATAGGAAAAGGACGTGCATTCTGTCCCTTACTGTTCAATATAATAATTGAAGTCTCAGCTAAAGTAATACAAGTGAAAGATATCTAGGGGATACAAATAGGAAGGAAAAAAAATCAAACTATCCTTATTTTCAGGTGATATGATTCTTATTCCTACTGCTTATAAGCACATTTAGCAAAGTAACAGGAAGCAAAATTAACAACCTCACATTAGTAACACTCATGTATGTAGATGACAAATAGAACAAAAGAAAAAAAAGCAGGGGAATAATTGAACTCACAACAGCCTCAAAAATTTATGGAATAAATCTATCCCAATAATTGAAGGGCATGTATAATGAAAACTTTAAGATACTCATAATACATAATTGAGAAACAAATGAGAACAAGAAAAGACTTCCATGCTCATTAATTGGTAGAATTAATATTGTGACGGCTACTGTCTTACTAAAAGCAATGTACATTTGATGCAATCCCACATAAAAATTACAATGAAATTTTCACAGAAATTATCAAAAATTATAATCTTAAAATTAATACAGAAACAGAAAACACCAAGGGTAGGCCAAACAGTCCTGCCCTAGTAGAAAAGAGAAGAAAAAAAAAATGCATTTCCAACAAAAAGTGCTAGGACAAGTCAGCCTCAACATTTTTTTTTTTTTCAGGAAAAAAAAATGCAGGGACATTAAAAAATTCTGTCAACTCTACCACAAATTTAGATGTAAAACACAATACTATGAATCGCCTTGAACATAAGGTAACATTTTTATGTCCTTGATTTTGGTGGTGACTTTAAACATAATACCAAAATTATGACTGTGAGGGAAAATTTGGAAAGTAGGAGTTCACTAAAATTAAAATTTCTGTTCCATTCAAGAGAATGATAGATATGCCATAGTAGAGAAAAATCTGCAAATACATTTCTGTGAAAAGAGTTATGCAAAGTATGCAAAGAACTTAAAAACAAGAAAATACACTAAAATAGAAATAACTAAAAAAGAAAACCAGACAACTCTGTAGATACATGCCTCTCTAAAGATGAGATACTAATGAAGAACTTTTAATGTTTTCTTCATTAGGGAATTTCAAAGTAACAAAATTAAGGAGATGCTACCACACACTTGTTAGAATGACAGCATTAAAATAATAATAACAATAGTAATAAAAGCCTCACTCACAAGCAAGTCAGGGTCTGGAGCAACAGGAAAACTCATTAATTATTTGTGGGAACTAAAAATTGTATAGCCAGTTGAGAAGCGTATCTGGAAGTCTTACAAGACTAAGCTGGAGAGATGGCTCTACTACTAGTTGATTGATTTAGCTCAGCAACTAAACACTGACTGCTCGTCCGGAAGACCTGGGCTCTGTTCCCAGTACCCCCATGTTGACTCACCTTTACCTGTAGGCACACATGCAGTTCATAAACAAACATGCAAACAAAACACTCTTACTCATGAAATTAACCAAATCTATAAACAACTTCTTATTTAAAAAGAAAAAAAAAAAAAACTTGTCCTCAGGTAGTTCATGAATGAAGATAAATGAAACATTGCAATTATAAGCCACAAGGCTGCTGCAGAGGTTTCTGCCAACAATTCTGACTTCTCTACATTTATTTAGCTTTATTATTTTTATTTTTCACTTATTTTGAGATAGAATTTCACACTGTATCTAGGATGAACTCCAAGTCATGTTGACCACGTCTTGTCCTCTCTGCCACTGGGCACACTGGGCTGAGTCACCATTCCCAGCTCCCATGCACATTTTCATATTAGGCAAATGACTTCTGTGGGGTACCTGTGTGTGAATGCTTGTAAAGGCCATCAGAGCGGATATGTTACTGACGAGGGCCACACAGGAGAGGGCTTACGGCACGGAGTGAATACAGCATGGTAAGCTTGAAGGAGCTCTTTCTCAGAACTGATCTACTCCATGAAATGGGATAGCAAAGGACGGGCCCCTTGACTCTCACCACTGCAAAGGTTAGGGTAGGTCAGTTGGTTGTCTCATATGCTGACATGACACTTTCTTATAAGGACAGCATTGAGCTTTTAATAAGCTTTTTCTGCCTCACAATCTTCATGCAAATTCCTCCTCTCTGACAAGTGTTTCAACACTGAAATGCCAAGCAGCTTGGCGTTTCCATTAGGTGCAGGTAACAAGATGAGATTCCTTACTCCAAAGCACTTTTAGTCACTGCGAATGCCTGATCTGCTTCATAGGCAAATTAGAAATATTTTCATAGTCAGCTAGTTTTTCTAAATAATTTATATGACATTAAATATTTTAACGTTTATTAGAAATCATTCTACATACAGATTTTATTTGTTACACAAACCAATAACTCAGAAAGAATCTATCAGCATTCCTTTCTAACCTAGAACTTTTCTCTCCTCTGGCTCTTTCTTAAGCAGAATCTGATTAATAATTTAAAAATATTTCCAACAAACTCCATTTTATATAATACTTGTTCTCATATTAACATTGTAGTTAATTTTGAAAATGAAAAATGGCTTGAATCTTGTGAAAGTTATTTTAAAGTTGCTCATAATTTACAAAGAAGGCACCTTTTGTTTAGCACATAATTATTCAAATAACCAAAGGAAATGCATAGAAGTGATTAATGGGACATTCACGGGAACTATTTGTGTGTGTGTGTTTGTGTGTGAATATATCAGGCAATAAAAAAGTTTAGCTCATTG
>NW_026596051.1:29781907-29870729 GCF_907164565.1 Psammomys obesus | reverse complement strand
TTCAAGGAGAAATTAGGAACTGAATCCTTTTATTATGGGACTACTGTGGATTGTGGGAAAAAAATACAAAATTTGGAGTCATAAAGCTCTGTCTCATTTCTAGCAATTTTTAGTTATAACTTTGTGAAATTCTAATTAGCAGACCAAACAGTTTCATACTATAGTTGGTGAGCACATGGTGTTTTAAGAATGCTCAAGTGTCTGGGATGTGATCATTGCTTTCACATCTACATTTCGGCCATTTGTTGTGATTATTTTATCTACTATTGAAAATACCATTATAATAATTGATATTTGATCTGTTACCAAAATGTTTTGAAAATGAAATCGGTGATAGATATAAAAGCATAATTTATAAGTGATGTATAGATAGATAGATAAAAAATTAATTTGCATTGTTTAAGTGGTAGAGCCGTCATACCAGAATCTTGTTATATACAAAATAAGACATTTCAGAATATTTAAACCATTGCTTCTTGCTCTTTATATATGATCACTAGAGTTGCAATATACATAGATTCTGAAAACTTAGAAGAAATATAACTTCTCATAGAGGGCTAAAATTCTTGCTGTGACAAATTCTCTACCTGATATTGATATAGCCACACCTAGTGAACCAAGACAGAAGAAAAGTATCCTTCCCTACCTAAAGCATCATGCCACTGTGTTAAATGCACACTTGTGAAAAGTTGTCAATGTATATACAATATCATATGTTATTAATCTACACAATGAAAATTATGTCTCTATATACATATATGACACAAATATTTTTAAAATAACAAAAACAAAATATCATGCCTTTCCAAGGCATCATGTAGGCTAGAAGTTAAGTAACATCGAAATGGAGTTTGCATCTGAGAAGATACTGAAGAATAAGGAAGTTTCAAATAGGTAAATGGTACTTCATCCTACATTGTTTAATAAAATTATTAATAAGATGATTGCAGAACATAGCTCATGTACTAAAGATGTTATTTAATTCCCTTTCTTTTGCCTATGTTCCATAAGTGACATATTTTTTAGATTTCTTTGTTATATATCACATGCATGAGTGTTATGTCTGCATGCCTGATGCCTACAGAATTCAGGAAGAAGGCATGAGATCCACTGCAACTAGAGTAGCGGGTGGTTGTGAGTTACCGTTTATAACTGGACTTAGGTCCTTTGCAAGAGTATCAAGTGCTCTTACCTCATGAGCTATCAGTCCAGCTACAGTGTTTTGGGTTTTTTGTTGTTGTTGTTGTTTGTTTGTTTTTAATGACAAGGTATATGAAAAAGTAACTGTAGAAATGTTTTCACATGACTCTTAAATCCATTAAATAATGTATTTATTTTATTTTATTTTATTTATTACAATTTATTCACTTTGTATCTCAGCTGTAGTCCCTTCTCTCATTCCCTCTCAATCCCACCCTCCCTCCCTCACCTCCTCCCATGCTCCTCTCCAAGTCCACTGATAGGATAGGTCCTCCTCCCCTTCCATCTGACCCTAGCCAATCAGGTCTCATCAGGGCTCACTGCATTGTCTTCCTCTGTGTTCTGGTAAGGCTGCTTCTCACTCAGGGGGAGGTGAACAAAGAGCCAGCCACTGAGTTCATGTCAGAGACAGTCCCTGTTCCCATTACTATGGAAACCACTTGGACACTGAGCTGCCATGGGCTACCTCTGTGCAGGGAATCTAGGTTATATCTATACATGGTCCTTGGTTAGAGTATCAGTCTCAGAAAAGATACCTTTGCCCAGATTTCTTGGTTATGTTGCTCTCCTTGAGGAACTCCTTTCCCTCCAGGTCTTTCTCTCTCCCCATTCTTTCATAAGATTTCCTGCACTCTGCCCAAGGTTTGGTTATGAGCCTCAGCATCTGATTTGGTACATTGCTGGGTAGAGCCTTTCAGAGGCCCCTTGTGGTAGGCTCCTATCCTGTTTCCTGTTTTCTCCTTCTTCTGATTTCTGTCCTGTTTGCCTTTCTGAGTGAGGATTGTTCATCTTATGAGGGTCCTCCTTCTTACTTAGTTTCTTTAGGTATACAGATTTTAGTGTGCTTATCCTTTATTATATGTCTAATATCCACTTAAAAGTGAGTATATACCATGTGTGTCTCTCTGCTTCTGGAATTTCTCACTTAGGATGATCCCACCATTTGCCTGCAAATTTCATGATTTCCTTGTTTTGAATTGCTGAGTAGTATTCCATTGTGTAAATGTACCGCAATTTCTGTATCCATTCCTCCATTGAGAGACATCTGGGTTATTTCCAGGTTCTTGCTATTATGAATAAAGCTGTATGAACATGATTGAGCAAATGTCCTTGTTGTGTACTTAAGCAAATTTTGGATATATGCCTAGGAGTTGTATAGCTGGATCTTGAGGAAGCACTATTCCTAATAACCTGCTGGGTTGAGTCTTTCAGAGGCCCTCTGTGGTTTGTTCCTGTTCTTCTGCCTGTTTTCTCCCTGTTTGGATGTCTATCTCATTTGCCTTTACCATCCTTAGTCATTAGGGAAATGCAAATCCAAATGACACTGAGATTTTACCTTACACCCATCTGAATGGCTCAGATCAAAAGCTCAAGTGATAACACATGCTGGAGAGGTTGTAGAGAAAGGGGAACCCTCCTCCACTGCTGGTGGGAATGTAAACTTGTACAACCAGTTTGGAAATCAATCTGGCGCTTTCTCAGACAATTAGGAATAGCGCTTCCTCAAGATCCAGCTATAACACTCATAGGCATATATCCAAAATTTGCTCGAGTATACAACAAGGACATTTGCTCAACCTTGTTCATTGCAACTTCATTTATAATGGCCAGAATCTAGAAACAGCCCAGATATCCCTCAGTTGAGGAATGGATACAGAAATCGTGGTACAATTACACAATTCAATATTCTACTCTGCAATTAAAAATAAGGAAATCATAAATTTTGCAGGTAAATGGTAAGACCTAGAAAAGGTCATCCTCAGTGAAATATCCCAGAAACAGAAAGACACACATATATTCACTTATAAGTGGATATTAGACATGTAATAAAGGATAAACATACTAAAATCTCACACCTAAAAGTATTTATTTTCTTAAACCCATTTAAAAATATATTTATTTTATTCCCAATGATAGGTTTTCTTTTCTCTCAGAGCGTTTTTCTGACCTTTATTGTTAATATTATTCTTTTCAATTAAGAACCAGAGAAGATAATGGGAATGAAAACACTGATGGCTTTTCCTTGTGTACAAGAAGACTCGTTGAGAATCCTCCATGGAAAGCATGCTTTTGTAATTCCACAGTAACCCCGTGACCTTGAAAGATTATTCTAACTTGAGAATGAAAATATCTTTCCTGCCTGCTCAGACAACAGGGCCTCATGTAGAGGGATTTGGGGAGCTTTGATATATTTAGAGACAATTCCCTTGGTTCTATTTTCTTCAGCGATGAGAACCAAAGTTTTTGACCCACCTTGACAGTGGGAAGCTGTAGAGGCAGGGTCTTATAGCATTTACTGGGCCCATTGAAACCCTTCTGAGAAGAGAGTTCCAGAGCAATGGTTGGGACATACAAGCAGAGCTGGAGTTGATTAGCATTTTCTTTACATTACTTTGTCATTTGTCCATATTGCCTGACAGTCACCTTGGGGGACTTTGAAAGGTTCATGTTAAAATGTTCTGTTTCTTTGTATTCCTATGTCCTCATACTTCCCCTCTTTGAAATTCTCAGTGCTCTTGTGAAGATGGAAAGTACATAGTAGTGAAGCTAACATACACTGGGCAAAATGTGATTTCATGTGTTTTCCTGCTAGGCAAGTGGGATCATTTATTGAAATATTCTAATGTGGTTCCCTGCACTCTGCCAAAATTTGGCTTTGAGTCTCAGCATCTGCTTAGATACCCTGCTGAATAGAGTCTTTCAGAGGCCCTTTGTGGTAGGCTCCTGCCCTGTTCCCTGTTTTCTCCCTCTTCCTTTTGCCTTTCTGAAAAGGTTGTGTTGGAGTACTGAGTATCTTACCCAGGGTCCTCCTTCTTGCTTAGCTTCTTCAGGAATATAGATTTTAGTATGTTTATACTATAGGGTCAGATGTGAAGGAAGGAGGACCTCCTCTATCAGTGGAGTAGGCGAGGGCATGGGTGGAGAAAAAGGAGAGAGTGCAGGATTGGGAAAGGATGAGAAAGGGGGCTACAGCTGAGATACAAAGTGAATAAATTGATATAAATTTAAAAATAATTTTAAAAAATGGTAGGAATTTATAAAAGTATTCTAATTAATCTTATTTCATTTGCTAAGTAAACTGTTCATTGAAGGTCATGATTAATATGAAGAAGCATAAATTGTATCAATATCTGATATTAGAACTGGGGGCAGAAGAAAACATTTTGCTTGAGATGGACACAGTGAAGGGGCTGAAGCTCAGTGGTAGAGTGCATAGCTCAGATTATGATCTTCAGTTATAATCTTAGATTATGAGGCCCAAAATTTTACTTAGTATCACCATAAAGAAATAAAAAAAGACAGTGATAGATGACTGAATACCCCTACAATCACATTTAGAAATAAAAATAAAAACTATTAATAAATAAGCTATCAATAAATAATAATTTACCAACAAATACCCATCGTACATTGCTCTAAGTATTTTTCAGTCTTAAGTAATTAAATTTATATTACAATGCTGCGATGGAAAATTTGTTTGTGTGTGTGTGTGTGTGTGTGTGTGTGAGAGAGAGAGAGAGAGAGAGAGAGAGAGAGAGGAGAGAGACTGAAGTGCTAGTTTACAGACTTGTGGTTAAGCATTTATTTATGCATGGCCATGGGAGGGTTTTTTAAAATGACATTACTATTTCTCTACCTGACAGAGTAAAAGAGTATGGGACTGATCCAATTTCCCAAAGAGTACTGGTTTCTAGGTGTGTACTGAGGTATCAAATCTTTGAAGGTCTCAAGGCTTAATGTCTTTTTCAGACATCAGCCATTGGCCTTCCTGGTTCTCAGACTTTTGAGTGCGACCTGGAATACACGTTGACTTAACTGTTGTTCTTGCTCCCTGGTTTCTCCTTTAGGGACTTCAAAGGCTCTAGAAATATGTAAGTCAATTTTGCTTATACATATTTGGATGGCAGGGAAGAGGAAAATATATGTGAGGAGTTGTAAGAGGGGAAACCATAATCAGAATATATTGTATGTTTTAAATTAATTTTCAATAAAAAAGAAATTTGAAAATATCTCTTGTGTTTATTCATAAGGAGTGGATTGGAAGAAGTCATATATGCACATAGTTCTCTACTCTGTGCTTAGGATATGTCAGTTTCAAAGATAAAGTTACAGCTGTGATGGTCATATTCATTTATAATCCCAATATTCAAGAAGTAGGCTGGGGCAAAGTGGAATGTATTTCAAAACCCAAATCAAAATGAGATGGAAAATAGGCAGAGGGAAGAGAAAGATGAAGAAAGGGGTTGGAGGAGAAAGAAAAGAAAGAAGGAGAGAGAAAATAAAGAAGAGGGGAAGAAATGAAAGAGAAAAGGTACAAACCTACCTGAACAATCCTTCAGCACAACCTAACAAGAAGAGAGGTCTCTTTCTTCATTAACTTCAAGAAGCTCCACAACTGAACTTCTTTGGTATTCTTTAGATGAATGAATGAATAAATTAATAAATAAATCAGAAACAAAACAAACCCTAAAAAAAAAAAAAAAGTATACTCTTCATTACTGAAGTGCCAATGATGTCCTTATTTAACACCACTTAAATGAGATACAAAGACTCAAATGCGTCCTAGTCCTAGAGATTTCCTGAAGACAAGCTGGATGCTTGCCATTCTTCTTTTTCTTTTTAACAATAATATTTTGGAAGATGATATCTGACTAATCGAGGTCTCTGCTTAATTGAGATCTCATTTAGTAAGTGCTGATACTTTAAAGGAGTAATGACAGTGCGACATTCAGGGCTTCCTTCCCCGGAGACGGTTCGATGACAGTATAATCAGCCTCATGAAGGATGAGAATTCCCCAAGCATGCTCTGCTCCTCACCTCCAGGCCTTTGCACCGGCTGCTTCCACAGCTTAAAAATGCATGCATCGCCTGGCACACTCCTTTTTTATCTTAAATCTAGTTGTCTCCTTTTTAACCTTCAAGACTCATCAACTAAGCAACGTCTTGCGAGATGGCTTCATTGATATCATTTATTCTATCCATGTTTAAATGTTGGGCTCTAAAAACAATTTCAAAAGCTTAATTTAAATAACTAAAAGCCATGTGCTATCAAAATACAAATGAATGTGGATTTTATTCAGGCTTGTGATAGATGTGTGTGCCTCTGAGAAAAATTTCCAATCCCTCTCTATCTCAGTCTTAGATCACGTAGACATAACAAATTTTAAAGTGGGAATTAAATGAGTACCTCCCTAATAATGGTGATTACCAATTAAAAGGTTCTGAATATGTAAATGAACTACTTTTATTGTTAGAAGTATATATCAAACAATATATATGTATAAGTTTTAATTTTCTCTTTTAAGAAGATAGTTTTTGAATGAATAAATACAATTTGATAGTTTTCTTCAATCACATTAACAATGACAGATGATATTCTGGAAGTGAAATAAATCCTTTTCATTTACCCATATTGGCAAGTCATTTCCAGTTTATCCCTAACTGTATCTGTCTTTTTTCACATCATTTGTCCAAAATTTAAATTTTAAACATTAAATCATTCCCCCTTACTCCTTTCTGCCTTATGAAGCATTTTTGTCTCGTGTATTCTATGCTTTCCGTAAAGCTGAAATAAAGTTTTTAGAAACTCCTGCCTCTCTCATTTCTCCATCTCAAAGACTAACAGAGTAACCCAGTTCCTCCAATTTTCTTGGTTTGTTTGCCTGTTTCTCAAGATTCCCTGACTACCTGACACCTGTTTCTATCAGTTTCAATTTCCCATATATATGTCTATTGCTCTATTAAAAACACATTATTGACTATTCATGTCTTGAAATTGGAAAACATCACATATTTTTTCCAGGGTGAATGAAGAAGACATCATCGAAAAGACAGCTGAACATAAAATGCTCCCCACAACACTTTTCTTATGACTTCTTAGTCCCTGTTCTAAAAGTTTGGCTTCTCCCTTCTCTGTTCCAATGACATTCAACACTGTCTTTATAGAATTGTTTTTTCTTATGTTCAAGGACTTTGTCTCTTTCCCTTGCAATTTTTTAATTGAAAAATAACTTTTTATACAATATGTTCTGATTACAGTTTCCCTTCCCCCAACCTTTTTCAGATCCTTTCCACCTCCTCCCCTACCCAACACCATGCCCTTTCTTTTTCTTTCATGAGAAAGCAAGTAACAGGAAAGATAAGAAAGAAAGAAAGTTAAAAATACCTCATGCGAGCAAAACCCATAAAAACACAAAAATCAGAAACCATAAACCATAATGTAGAAGCAAAGGACCAGTGAGACAAAAAAGAAAAAAATGCAAACAAAGCAGTATGAAACA
The DNA here is from genome assembly GCF_907164565.1 of Psammomys obesus. Classification (NCBI taxonomy): domain Eukaryota; kingdom Metazoa; phylum Chordata; class Mammalia; order Rodentia; family Muridae; genus Psammomys; species Psammomys obesus. The sequence goes on along the minus strand of NW_026596051.1, from coordinate 29,863,248 downwards.
AAAAGTCTCCTGAATTCCAATTGAATTTATTTTGTGTATGTCATCTACTGCTGGGCATAGGACCTATTCCTACATGTAGTTAATATATTCAGTGAGATTACTGAAAATTAATTTTCTTTTGCAAGGGGATGTCATTTCCCTCTCAATTTTTTTTATTTCTTGTGTTTTAATTACATAATAATACTCTTACTTATAAAATTAAGCACGGTGCTTTGCATTGAATACAATCCAGATTCCAAGTTTAATTGTATTGTATAACCAGTGAAAAGGCCTAGTGAAGCAATGGAATTAGTTCTTTTTACAGTTTAAAATAAAATGACTATATTTTCTATAGTTTGAGATGGGTGCTGTGATAAGTACTCTCTTTGTTTAAGACTTTCTACACTTTATGGAAAAGTCACGGTATAATGGACAGATTGCTTTTTTGTATGTTAGGAGTTGAAATTTCTGTCTGCCTGCCTTAGGGTTACCGGTAGACCAGAACTATCCAACTCTAGATAGACATTAAACAAGATCTTTCCTGTAATGATAATTGCTTTGGGCCCCCATCTGATTTATTTACTAGCTTTTCAATTTCGAAGTCATTTCTTTTTAGGACCTGAAGGGTTTTTTTGCACTGCCTGGGGAATTGGGCAACAGAATTTAATTAGAAAAAGGCCAAGATATTCAACACAACCCAAAATTTGTGACATTTATGATGGGTCTAGTATCAAGTGAGGAGAAAATGTGGGTTGGGAGGATAAATGTTTTCATGTTTCACCTTTCTAATGTTTTTTTTCCCTTCCCCAAGTTAGTGCAAGATTGTGAAAACAAAGAATTCTGACTTGTGTTGAGCAAACACCAAATGTCAGGTAGACTCTGGTATTCTCTGAGAAGAGAATGTAGACTCGCACAGAGAATAGTCTGTGCAGACCATCATGAAATCAAATTCTCTGACTTAAGCGTAAGTGGTACCTGAAAAATAAAATAAATGTTTTCAAGAATGTATTATTAATAATTTTTAATTAGGGTTTATATCCACATTTGATTCAATAATTCGGACCCTTAATAGAAACAGCATGTTGTACAATTGCCACCAGAATGTTGAGAGGTATCTGAAACTCAGAGGACAGGTTTGGCTGACAACACAAAAGGCCCTTCATTCCCAGAGGCAGGATTTTTTTGTTGAAAATTATTATACCCTTCAAATTTTATTAACAAGTCTGTTTGAAGTAAAAATTAAAAAAAAAAATAGTGTGAGTTACAGAGTCTGTGCTCTTGCTTTCTCCACAACTTAACTGTTGCCCAGTGCTTTCTCCTCATATTTGAAGGTTCTTTTCCTTACTATTTTCTAGGTATTTTATCACAGGTTACATAAAAGAACACAAATGTGGGAGAAACATTTTGTCATAGAAATTTCAAATTATGCACTGTTATTCACATTTGCATACCCCGAACACACTGGAGATTGTAAGATAGCAGCAAGAAAGCACTTAAAAAAGGAGCATTGCCCGAAACACACATGTTAAAAACGTAAAGGAAATAGATGTTTTCATCGTCACTCTCCAGCGACCTGGAAAAATTACTGAAGAATGAAATAATTAATTTGTACTAAAATATGCATTTCTCAGGTATCATTTAAATCAAAATGTTTAGTTCCCTTTGCTTGTTGGGTCCATATGATATAAAAATGTGCCTGTTAAATAACATCACAAGGATCTCAACAGGGAAACAACTTCATTGAGATTACTTAAGTTGTACATTTGGCTTAATAAAAGCATATTACTATATACAATCATTATAATGGCTACAGAAGAAAAGGAAATATATCATTTCCATATGTATCTAAAATACAAAATACAAAAATCAATATAGCTCAACTCGAAAAAGTTGTATTATCATGAAAGTTGATTGCCTTAGAAATAAATAATTCACTTGATTAATTGTTCTGGTAAGTGTATCTGTACAGCATATTTTTATTATACATAACAGGTTAAGTTAAAGCGGTCAATGAGTACATGAATGAGGGTAATGTTATACAATAATGGATTACTCTTTTTCAGTATATCTAAGCTTAAAAACATCATTTTTCTTATTCTGGGTGGTATGTTGCAGTAATGGACATTTAGACTTTCTAAAAATGTGTCTTTTTTACTTCACACTAATAGAATTGCAACTCCCGTCTCAGTATTAAAACTCACACATATAATACACACATATATAAATCAGTAGTAATCTGACTGTGTTACTACGACTGACTGTTGTATCTGCACCAGATGATTTTAAAAAGTGGTTTTGTTTGTTTGTTTTTTAATTTATTCACTTTGTAACCTGGTTGTAGCCTCCTCCCTCATATTTTTCTGGTCCCATCCTCCCTTCCACTTCCTCCCCTATCCTTCTCACCTAGTCCACTGATAGGGGAAGGCCTCCTTCCCTCCTGTCTGACTCTAGCCTACCAGTTCCCATCAGGACTGCCTGGATCAGTTTCCTCTGTGGGCTGGCTAGGCCACCCAGCCAGGGAGAATTGATTAAGGAGCAGGCAGCCAAGTTCCCATGACTGATTGTCTCTCCTTTCAGCCCTGATATCTTTCTGTTGCTCTACGGTCTCATCGAAACCTGTTATTGTCAATGTTTATTATTTTAAAATATAGTGAGGTTATACATGGTGTTTATGTGCAAAGGTGTAGTAAATGAAGACGAACATGGAGACAAACGATCAAGTTGAGTGTCTTGCTCTATCGCTCTCCACCTTATTGTTTGAGACAGGGTCTCTCACTGAACCTTGTGCTCAGCAGTTAAGAGTAACTAGGGTTTCCTTATCTCTGTACATTTGTGCTAGGTTTACGTGCATGTGCAGCTGCATTTGTTCTTTTTCTCCTGTGGATGTGCTAAAATCTCAGGTCCTCATGCTTACGCAGCATGCACATTACTGACTGAGCCATGTTTCCAGGCCCAGTGTTTATAATTTTATTTACTTCATGAATGTGCAATTTTCATTTTAATCTATCCAATTACAATGTAATTAAATAATTTTTTCTGTTTGCTTATTTAAGCCATTTTGTTTCTTATTTGTATCATACTTTTGCATATTTTTAAAAAAAATTGTGTTGCCTTTTTATACAAATTGCTTGTGTGATTTGGATGGATTATATTTTAAGGAATGTCTTACAATCATTTTGTGTGAATGTATAGCTTATAAGTTTACTTTCTTTTTAAGTCACATTGTTTTCCAAAAGACAAAACTCTAAATTTGACAAGATATTTAGTTATTTATGTTTTGTATTCAGTATTTTGAGATCTCAGCCAAAATGAATATTCTTGCCACCTGATCACAACTAGTTCTCTGAATGTCATCATCAGCTTTATATTTCAGGTTTTATCTTTTTTGCTCTACTTCAAATTAATTTTGTGTATGATGTTGGCAAGAAATAAGGTTATCAGGATTAAAAACATTTTACTCTAATTTCTATCATTATTGAAAATATTTCATTTTTTTGTTAAAAAAATTTACTTGGCACCACATGCCAATAGATATGATTAGAATCTATTCATGCTTTTAGGAGACTGAAAGCTCAAGATCATCTGTCAGTATGATCATATGCTAATGTCAAAATAGTGTATTGGAATCTCTTGTTATAGTGCCTTCATTAGGCACTATTCCCATTAAACAAGGAACCATCCTAGCGATGTTCTCAAAACCTAACTATATTTTCAAAGACATCATTCAAGGCCTATCACACAAGGAGTTTTTAATTTATAAGTGTGTGGTGGAGTGGGCTTAAACATTCAGTCCACAAAGTCACATCATTTTGTTTTCAAGTAATTTAACATTTGTCCTGTCTAAGTTTTGTCATTCCCTGACTGTATTTGCACATTGAAATCGAGGTTTTAATGATTCTTACTATAATGATTGTATTTACATTTGATTACAAACTTTGTAAGTATTACAATGTGGTTAGTCTTGTGTAAATCTCTTCAGCAACCCAAAACTTAATTTTAGATTGTATATACTTTATACTTCTATAATTCAGTAGAAATATTAAATTTGTACAAAAAAGAATGGAAAATCATTTTAAGTGTTATTACTGACCAGAATAGAAATATATCTGGAAGTGAATTTGAAGAATAGTTGGGAATAAAACATAAGAAATTCAAATTTTCTCAGAAATAATTAGATACTAATCTAATCAACAAGAATGTGTGTTTTAATGGAATAAAATTGTTTTCTATTTTTTCTTATTTATTTGTGATTTCTTCTGTGCCAGATCCTCGAAATAGCCTCTCAATTACATTCTTTATTTCTGAAACTTCACTTTTCAGCCCCACAGTTTCTGTTTTTCAATATTTTACAGACTATGTAGTTCTATGACCAGTTCCAGTTGTTACACTTGGTCATCATAAATGCACTATTGTTAGTTACTGAATTGTCTCTGTGAACAGCTTCATCAGCTATTGTCCTCATCTGCCATGTTGCCAATTTTCTACAGAACAAGGGGATCAATTGCCTGTTCCCTTCTTTAAAAAACAACCAATCAACCATACAAACTAACAAACCTATTTCCACAGTATTGGTCTTAGTTTTCCCTCATGCTCCTAGTGTAAGGAGATCTTGAATCCTCCACTGCAGTTGTTCAAGCTCATGGGATTCTTAATACCTCTGTTCAGGTTTCCAGGCTCTCTTAGACAGCTGATGAATTGAGAACATTTTGGTCCTGTCATCATTTCTGGCTTGCTAACTTCTTGATATCTTTTAGGATTAAAAAAAAATCATTCACCTCTCCTTTTCTTTTCTTTCTTTTTAATTTTCAGCATAAAATCTCTCAAATTCTCTAATGTGTTCCTGTCAGCACCTGGACGTCACACTGAGAATAATAGCTATGTGTTTCTTAATGGTGGGAATCAATCCTGAAGAGTGCATGGTGAAGCAATTTATATACAAAGGGCCAAGGCTGCACTTAAAAAAATAAGACGTGTTTTTTATAACCTGTGATTATGTGGTTTTTTTTCTTCCATAAGTTCTTAGAAAAAAAAATAGAATCTTAAATTTTTGACTCACCTTTGCCATACATTAGAAGGATCTCAACGTATGCAGCCTGCCTCTCCAACATCTTACAAACTTTTTGTTTTGTGCCTTGGACAAAAAGCACAGAGAACTTACTAAAGACTGAGAACACACTAGAGTAGACTTGGGAAAGCCTACAAGGCCTCGCTCAAATCCGCACGGTGAAGTGCAGCAACTAAAGGATGCTAAAAGTGGGAGACATTGTCTTCACCGGGAAATAAACCCATCAACCCAGGAACAAATAGTCAGCTCTGAAAGCATACATATAAGAAATGTTATACAGACTGTGTAGACTGAGGTTGTATTTGTGTGTGGGGTGGGGGAGGTGCTTGCGCATGCACCTGCATGAGTGTCTGTGAGTACATATACATAGATGTATGTGACAACACTTAGAAGAAGAGGTGCCATCAAGTTGAAGAGCAAGGCGGGCCAAGAGTAAGGAGGGTTTGGAGAGGGGGAAGGGAAGCAGGTATTGTACTGATAAGTCTCAAAAACTTCCTTACACTACTCTCATCTTTCGATTAGAAAGAGTAACTCATTTGTATTTAAAATAATTAAAGACAGGAAGAATAAGTAAACAAAACACCTGAGGCAGCCACAGGGCTGCACAGACTAACGGCCGCTTCCTATTTGCCTATTGCCTCCCATGATGCTAATTGATGCTAATGAAAAAGCAGTTCCTAAAAAGGCAACAAAACTCCATTTCTCCAGAATTTTATTTATTTATTTATTTATTTATTTATTTATTTATTTATTTATTTATTTATTTATTGCTACCTAGGCTTCATATACACACAATATTGGACCATGGGAGAATTTAAAAGAAATGGAAATTCTATCAAATAGGACATAATCCAAATGATGATTTCCCAAGTCAATGTGCAGCAAAACGACTTAGAAAGGACAATCTTAACCATGAATTCATCTGAAAGACTTTCAAATCTCCATGTGTTTGCATAGGCTTACAGTAGACAGCTCAAAGTCACTCTCACAAACTGTCAGTTAGCACTTGAAAAGATGATCAGTCTCATCAAGAATGTAAATTGAAATGTTGCAATAATGATTCCACTAAAGCTGCTATGATTAAACTATTAAATATGAAGATGATTTCTTGAAACCATACATTGCTCAAGGGAACATAAAACATTTCCAGCTACTTTGGGAAATAGAGTATTAGTTCTTTAAAATGCAGCATGAATGAGGTTAGTTTAGCAATTTAAAGCCTTTGTTACTAAAGCTAAGGACCTGATGTGATGCCTGGGATCTGAATTGTGGAAAGAGAGGATGGCTCCCAAAAGTTGTCCTCTGACTTCCACACAGGTACTATTGCACACACACACAAATTATAACTAAATAAAAGGTAACATGGAGTTATCTCCTGATTCAGCAAGTCTAGACTAAAGTCAAAAGAACTGAAATCCTACCTATAAGTAATGACTACCTAGTTCAACACTCTTCATAATAACCAGATAATGGGTTCAGAATATCCATTAACTGATACTTAGATTTGTAGGATGTGGTATAGTATACAATAAAATATGATTTGGCAATAAAAATATATTAAAATACATTTGACCACGGGACATCTATCAGTGGACATGTCCCCAGAAGAGAATGATTTATTTTTTTCCTTTCCCTTTCAACCATAAATTACTAACATATTCTCTGCTACTTGTGGTGATTTGGGGCATTCTTCCACCGACTCTTGAGTTGATTCTACTTTAATATTATGCAGATGGTTATAACTGCTGTGAGTTGCTGTGTGCAGCATCACGTCATGTCTAAAAGTCAGCATTTTACAGCTCCTCTCTCCATCTGCTGGTCCTCACATTATTTCTGACCCCTCTTCTGTCCTGTTCCCTGAGGCTTGTGTATTGGGGTGTCTACCTGGGTGATCCATCCACAGCTGAGAATTCAGTTACTTACACTTGACATGTTGACACGTTATTAGTCTTTCCACTAACCAATGCCCACTACATAAAGATGCATCTCTTATCAAAGTAGAGAGCATCACGAATCCGTCGAGTAAAATCTTTAATATTGGACATGCTGGATAATTAGCAACAATTTTTAAAAGTTTGTGAAATTGGGAGGGAGACGATGTGAGGGAACAAGGAAGGGATTTGGAGAAAGTCTGTGTCAGATGGATTTGATCAAGATGCATCATATAAATCTATAAATTTTTCAAACAATAAATGTAAGTTATCATTTAAATGTTTTCTACAATATGTATACATATGTTTGTCAAGAGAAAAACAAATTAGTCAGTGTTATTTTCACAGAATATCACTGATACTCTCTTTCATCTTCATCTTCAAAGCTTGCCCTGACTGTACCCTTTAGTTTCTAATTATACACATGCACTACTCCATCTTGATTATCACTACCTTTCCCCATTTTCCAGGAATTCTATATTAAACAAACCAGTGGATGGCTTATATATCTTTTTTCCAAAGACCCTGTGCTCCTGAGTCACACATTTTTATTACACTAATTAAATTTAAAAGTTGTTTATTAAATGGTAAACTTACAAATGTTATATGTTATCCCTCCAATGTGTTTTTTTTTTAATAAGTTTTCTTGATAGGGCAATTCAATTCCTCATCTGTCAGGATTAGCATTCTTCCTTTCCCGTGGTATAAGTAGGGAGGAATGCACAATATTCTGTCACTGATATGAAGACTTATTAAGCACCTGTTCTTTACATTGCTCTCTGGTTTCTCTGCCTTTCTGTATAGTATACCCCCTGATCATTAATTATTTCCACTCCCACTTTTCTGCTTTTTCCAAGTTCTTCACAAAACTGCACCTACAGAAAGCTCTAATACCTACTATACAGTATAAAAAATAACTACAAGTATTTTAAAAAATACCCAGGTTCTAAAAATTGTTAGAGAAAATGGAAGAGTGAGAGTTTGGGTTAACTGAAGGCATATATGGAGAGCTTTATTCATACATTCTGGCTTTGTCAGGGGAAAGGTTCTGTAATGCCTTCGGCAAAGTGCTCATCATTTGAGCCCTGTAACTTAAATCCTAATAGATTTGCCAGGGTGATGTGTGTAAGCGATAAGCTTTGTGTGCATGACATAGGCTTTGTCCTGGAATGAAGAAAATTAACACATTTAACACTATCTTTTGGCAAAGTCATCAAATATTGATGGACATTAGTGTCGTGAATAAAACAGAAGAAGAGTATAGTCCAAAAAAAAAAAAGTTAAATGAGGGAAGTTGAGGAGAAAAACAAAACACTTTACTTGGCTTGCGGTGAAAAAAGACAAAAAGAAAGACAGACAGAAAAACAGAAAGGAAGGAAGAAAGAAAGAAAGAAAGAAAGAAAGAAAGAAAGAAAGAAAGAAAGAAAGAAAGAAAGAACTAAATGAGGAAGAGACATTGTGCTAGAACAAGGTATTGACTTAAAGAATCCATTTTCTCTACTGACTCTGTGAAACAGAGTTTATTAACTCATCTTGGCCCCATTATCTCATTTCAGATTGCCAGACTGTTTTGATGTTTAGAAATTCAGAAATTGAGAATTTTCTGTTTAGCTCTGTACCCCATTTTTTTAATTGGGTTACTTAATTTGTTGGTGTTTAACTTCTTTAGTTCTTTATATATTCTGGATATTAGCCTCTGTCAGATAAAGGGTTGGTGAAGATCCTTTCCCAATCTGTAGGCTCTTGTTTTGTTCTGATGACAGTGTCCTTTGCTTTACAGAAACTTTTTCAGTTTCATGAGGTCCCATTTATTGATTGGTTTTTTTCTTTTTTTCTTTTTTCTATTTTTTAATTAAATTTTTATATTAATTACAGTTTATTCAGTTTGTATCCCAGCTGTAGCCCCCTCCCACATTCCCTTCCAATTCTACCCTCCCTTCCTCATTTTCCTCCCTGCCCCTCTCAATGGGGGATGGGGGAGGTCCTCCTCCCTTCCATCTGATCCTAGCTTATCAGGTCTCTTAGAGCCTATGCTGTTGGTGTTCTGTTCAGGAAGCTGTCTCCTGTGCCAATGAGTTAAAGGCTCTTCCCCACTTTTTCGTCTAACAGGTTTAGTGTGTCCGTTTTTATATTGAGGTCTTTGATCCACTTGAATTTTAGTTTTGTGCAGGAATAGTGTACCTCAAGACCCAGCTATACCACTCCTAGACATATATCCAAAAGATGCTCAAGTATACAAGAAGGACATTTGCTCAACCATGTTCATAACAGCTTTATTTGTAATATTCAGAACCTGGAAACAACCCAGATGTCCCTCAGGGGAGGAATGGATACAGAAATTGTGGTACGTCTGCACAATAGAATACTACTCAGCAATTAAAACCAAAGAAATCATGAAAATTGAAGCAAATGGTGAGATCTAGAGAAGATCATCCTGAGTGAGGTACCCCAGAAGTAGAAAAACAGACATGGTGTATACTCACTTATAAGTATATTAGACATATAACCTAGGGTAATCATACTAAAATCTGTACACCTAAGGAAGCTAAGCTAGAAGGAGGACCCTGTGTAGGATGCTCAATCTTCATTCAGAAAGGCAAATGAGATGGACATCGAAAGAGGGAGAAAACAGGGAACAGGACAGGAGCTTACCACAGAGGGCCTCTGAAAGACTCCACCCAACAGGGTGTCAAAACATGTGCTGAGATTCATAGCCAAACTTTGGGCAGAGTGCAGGGAATCTCATGAAAGAATGTGGAGACAGAAATACTTGGAGGGGACAGGAGCTCCACAAGGAGAGCAACAGAACCAAAAAAAACCGGGCACAGGTGTCTTTTCTGAGACTGATTCTCTAAACAAGGACCATGTGTGGAGATAACTTAGAACCTCTGCATAGAAGCTGCCCATGGCAGCTCAGTGTCCAAGAGGGTTCCCAATAATAGGGAGAGGGACTGTCTCTAATGTGAACTCATGGACTGGCTCTTTGATCACCTCCACCTGAGGGGGAGTAGCCTTACTAGGCCACAGAGGAGAAAAAGAAACCAGTTCTGATGAGACCTGATAGACCAGGGTCAAATGGAAGGGGAGGAGGACCTCCCCTATCATTGGACTGGGGAAGGGGCATACAGAGAAGAAGAGCGTGAGCAGATGGGATTGGAAGGGGGTGGGGGAGAGGGCTACAGCTGGGATACAAGTGAATAAAGTGTAATTAATAAAAATTTAAAAAAGAAATTCAGAAATATTTCAAGTTTTTTATAGAGATCTTAGCCAAATAATGCAGTAAACATTATGCTAGCCATGACTTTTATTTCTAGATCTTGTCCAAGTGATTTCCTGTCATATACATTTCTCCCCAACTTACTGTAGCTCATTTCAGTAGTTCTTATGAGTCACCATTCCTCACTGGTTAAGCTAATCTGGGTAGTCACAGATGCACCTTTGGCCATGACAATGTTTCCACTGTGACTTTTACACATTCATTATTTCCATGCATAATTGGGATAAATAAACTCAGATCCTTTACTTCAGATGCAGTTTGAAGCTTTGCTTATTTCTTCCCTAGAAATAAAAATAGATTCATTATTTCATGAGTGTTTTTTAAAATGTAAATATCAATTTATATTCTTTTCAATATAATGGCTTCATTTTTCTATGTTCACTTAGCGTGTGTGTGTGTGTGTGTGTGTGTGTGTGTGTGTGTGTGTGTGCCAAAGTTCATGAATGAGGTCAGTGAACAAGTCACAGGAATAGGGTCTCTCCTTCCATTCTGTGGATTCTGGAGATTGTACTCAGATCAACAATCTTAGCAGCATCTCTTCGGCCTTAAGACATAATTTATTAAAAAGATGAGACTATGTGCTGTTTGTCACTGGGCACAAATACTTTATGAGGCATAAGAGTATCGATGAACAGTACATAATACACACTGCAATGCTAAAATATGAAAAAAGAAATAATACAATAATAACTGAAAATGACAGCAAAATGATTAAATAATGTAAGAGTTTCTTTTTATTGCTAAAAATTCATTAAGAAAGTATATTAAAACTTTGGCAATACACTGAAGAAAATTATTTTATGAATGTAAATTAAGGATTTATATTATGAATTAGTGTATTAAAACTATAATAAAGAAATGTCACAATATAATTGTATAAAAGTCAGTTGGTTTTTCACTCCTTTTTTTCTGTTTCCAAAATATATAAAGAGACATATTGATATATGCAGAGGAGACTCATTGTCTTGAACAATATTAAGCAATTAGAAATGCTTTCAGCCTGCTTAAAAAATTAAGAAATTGAAAAAAAATAAAAAAAATTAAGAAATTGTTAGTCGGACAAAACATCATTTGAAAAGATGCTCAATGTTTTCTCAGGCAGAAGCTTTCAAACTCTCATTGTATTCCGTCTTTGTAGTCACCCGCCTTCTTATATCACAAGGAGTTCCAGAAAACACAGCTGCTCATCCTGTGAACTCAGCTTTAATGGTTAAGAGAGCTGGGGAGACGAATCACACATTCATCTCCCCACCAGGAAACAACTTAACATGTAAGCCTTCAGGGTTTGAGGAAATTAAATTAAATTGCCAATCTATGGGAGAAATTGCAAGTTGGAATTTTTAATGTGCAGCAATAAAAAGATTGGAACTCAAAGAGGAAGGATATGGAGGCCAAGTCACAATAGAGTTGCTAAGTGAAAAGTAACACAATAATTCTTAATTTTCTTGATATCAAACAGCATACAGTTACAGAACTAAGGGTTGAAGTGATGTGTTTTCCCATAAATATGACATTTCAGAGGGATGATTACAGAAGAAGATCCACCCAATATTTTCTTCTCATGAGTTGTTAGATATTACTGTCACTATTTGTTTGTTTTCTGTGCCAGAAAACAAGGAAGGTATTATGCTAGCTCTTGCCTGCTTCCTGTGTGTAGCCACCGGCACTGGCGATGAAGGTGCACAGGTATTTAAACTTTACTCAAATAATTCTAAATTGAAGACTACTTTCGTTCCAACTAGGAAAGAATAACAGTGCATTATGCTCTATACCACATTGGTTCTTTACTTCCTTAATGCACTTTCAATATCTCTGAGAGACTTTTGTGCACTTGCTTGCTCTAGGAAAGAAGGGTCTATGATAAAGTCAATTGAAAGTTTAAAAATCTAATTCATTTACACTATTAAATATGGATGCCTAGAAAATCTTTCCTAAGCTCTTGAGTGCTACAAAAATTACATGAGTTTTATCTATTTTAAATCAAATTTTCTTTCCCTCTCATCAACATTTTTTCAAGGTTATATTTAATTCGAATTCTCCCTTTATTTTTTTTCTCCCTTGTAAATATCATATACCTCTTTGGTCACTGTTTAAATTCAAGACCTCTTTGTTTACTAATTGTTATAACATTAATGTATGTATATACATATATAATCATAAATGTAACTTGTTCATTTGGTACATTGTTACTTGTATGTAAACCTTAATCTACAGACTTTGTTTAGGGTAACCATTTAAAATGACTACATAGAAAGGGCAAAGTTACTGAAAGATGCTTAAACAGTGTGATAGCTTGAATGATAAATGGTCTTCATAGTCTTGGTATTTAAACATCTGTTCCCCAGTGGAACCTTTATATGGTACAGCTGAAGGAGGTGTATTTGGGGCTGGCTTTGAGGGCCTTTTTAGCCTTGCTACATTTACATTGAGCTCTCTGTGTTTCCTTCCTGTTAAGAGAGACATGATTTCTAAATTCCCTGTTCCTGTAGCCTGCTGCTGTGCCTTGCTTTCTATTATGGACCCTTACTGTGAAACCACAAGACAAAATAAACTTTCTTCCTTCTACAAGTTCCCTTTGCGCACGGAATGTTATCACAGCCATTCAAAGTAGCTGACAGAGACTGTACATCAGAGTTCTTATAAATGTAAAACAGGGTAGACTCCATGCCATAAAGATCATACAATAGTATATGAAACACAAGTTGTAGTTATAGTGTTGTGTGCCTAATTATCCAAGCAAATACATCTGAGATTTTAGCTGTTGCTAGCAAAAGAATTTTTTTCCCAAAATTCTCCAAAAGAACAATCTTTTTTAACCTTCTAATTCCTGATAGTAATTTCAAAGTCTGATTCAGTCTTTCTTTCTTTCTTTTTTTTTTTTATAAAATGTTTATTTATTTTTTATTTCTTACAATTTATTCACTTTGTGTCCCAGCTGTAGCCTCCTCCCTCTCCCCCTCCCAATCCCACTCTCCTTCCCTTTTCTCCCATATCCCTCCTCGGGTCCACTGATAGGGGAGGTCCTCCTCCCCTTCTATCTGACCCTAGCCTATCAGGTCTCATCAGGACTGACTGCACTATCTTCCTCTGTGGCCTGGTAAAGTTGCCCCCCTTCCCCTCAGGGGGAGGTGATCAAAGAGCCAGCCACTGACAGCACAGGCTTTAAGATGAACAATCAATAAGTGGGACCTCATGAAACTGAAAAGCTTCTGTAAAACAAAAGACACTATTAACAGAACAATACAACAGCCAACAGACTGGGAAAGGGTCTTCACTAACCCTACATCCAATAGAGGGCTAAAATGCAGAATATATAACGAACTCAAGAAGTTAAATACCAACAAATCAAGCAATCCAATCAGAAAATGAGGTACACAGCTAAACAGAAAATTCTCTGTAGAAGAATATAGAAGGGCAGAGAAACACTTAAAGAAATATTCAGTGTCCTTAGTCATCAGGGAGATGCAAATAGAAACAACCCTGATATTTCACATTACACCCATCGGAATGGTTAAGATAAAAAACTCAAGTGACAACACATGCTGGAGAGGTTGTGGAGAAAGGGGAATCCTCCTCCATTGCTGGTAGGAATGTAACCTTGTATGACCACTTTGGAAATCAATCTGGTACTTTCTCAGAAAATTAGGCATAATGCCACTTCAAGATCCAGCTCTACCACGCCTAAGCATATATCCAAAATATGTTCAACTATACAACAAGGACATCTGCAGGCTTTCTTAATGGACAATTGTATGCTAATATGCTGAAATATTGTGTGAATCATTGTAGTATATATCATGTATTTTGCACAGCATTTTTTTGTACAGTGTTCTTTTCTTCTGATTTTTTTCTTTCTCTTTTCTTCTTTTTCTACTTTTTTAAGTTTTTTTTTTTTAATTTTTTATTTTTTTGTACATAGTACTGGGGATCAAAAACCGGGCTTTGTGCACTAGCAGAAAATGCTCTACCACTGAGATATGATTAAATGTCTATCTACAATGGACTTTCATCACATTCATGTCACCTTGTCCTCTCTCTTGATGAGCGTTTCCCCTTTCTCCAAGCAGTTTCCATTTAACTTTCATGCCCTTGTTCTTTTACACACACACACACACACACACACACACACACACAAATATAAATGTGCTGCCAGTTTTTCTGAATAAGACACATTTTATTATGATGATCTTTAGTTCCATCCATTTGCCTGAAAAACGTCATAAATTTTGTTACTTGTGGCTGAATATGACTACGTTTTGTGCATATAGACTCTATTTTCTTTATTCATGTTTCAGCGGGCACTCGGGGGCTGTATCTGTGCTTGACTGTTATAAATAATGTCGCAGAAAGATAGAAATGTGGCTGTCAGTACTATAGGTTGACTTCATTTCCTTCATGGGTATGCCCAACAGTGGTTCAGCTGGCTCCTATGGTGGCTCTTTTTTCTTTGATCTTATTTTAACTTTACTGCTAATTTACACTGGTGATTGGACTAATTCACATCCATGGACACCGTGTCTGGGTTCTTTTCCCCCTATCCTCTTGAAAAAGTGAAGCTTTCTTTGAACTAGTTATCATGACTGTGGCAATGGAAACTCAGTGAAGAGATGGGTTTTAATTTGGTTTGTGATCTGTAATTATAAGAGACAGTCTACTGTAGCTCAGGTTGCTGTCAAATTCTCTGTGCAGCAAAGAAGGATGCTGAACTCCTGATTCACCAACCTCCACTTCTCAAGTCTGAATTACAGATGAGCAATGTCATGCTTATCTTTCAATTTAGTTTAATTTGTATTTCCTGTATTGCTAATGGTGGTGGTGGTGGCGGTGGTGGTGGGGATGGTGGTAGTAATTTTGATGGTGATGGTGATCTTGTTTGTGTGACTCTATGTTGGCCATCTGTACTTCTTTTTAAGAGTCTAATAGTTTACAGTCTTTTTTTATATGATATATTCTGACTGCCCTTTCCCATCCTACAACTCCTACAATTTCTCCACCTTCCAATCAAATCTGCACCCTTTCTGTCTTCCATTACAAAATGGGGATTTTCTGGGATCCTAAAAGCCAAGGTGGTCTGGAAAGCAAATAGGCTAGTTGCATATCTTCACTTCTCCCTCTTCTTCTCCAAATCCACCCCTCCAGTCTCATCCCTATCTCTGCAGCAAACTATTGTGGCCTCTCCTCACTCTCTGCCACCATTGTTAGGGGATTATGCAGAACCTGGGGGACTATCCTATTTCCCTCCATGCAGTGCACCTCTCAATGACAGCTTTCAGTTCCAGCCCATGCCCATTCATGCCTGTTATCCCTAATACTAGAAAGACCCCACATGCTCATGATACAAACATCTATCCTACCAGTATCAATCTACAGATTCAATTCGGTTTTTATCAAAATTCTAACATAATTCTTCACAAATCCTGAAAGGATAATTTTAAGCTTCATATGAAAAGAGAAAAATGAAAGGATAGCCTAAACAAGCATGAACAACGAAAAGAACTACTGAAATTATCACCACATCTGATTTCAACTTGTACTGTGAAGCTATATTAAGAAAAACAGCAAGCTATTGGCCAAAAAAAAAAATAGATACATCAATCAATGCTATTGAGATGAGGACCCATACATAGGTCCACATACCCATAGACAACTCAATTTCCCAGATACATAAGAAACTCATAAAACTGGATATTATAAAAACAAATAACATAATTGAACTAATTGGGTATAGATCTAAGCAGAGAATTCTCAAAGAGGAAACTGTTACTTGTTTTCTCCTACTTCCAATGTTCATCCCATTTGTAAGATGATTTGATCATCTTACCCAGGGTCTTCTTTCTTGTTTGTCTTCTTTAGGTGTACAAATTTTAGTATGTTTATCCTATCTTATAGGTCTAGTACCCATTTATAAGTGAGTATAGATGATATGTGTCTTTCTACTTCTGGGATGCCTCACTCAGGATCATCTTTTCTAGATCCCATCATTTGCATGCAAACTTCATGATTTCCTTGTTTTTAATTGCTGAGTAGTATTACATTGTGTAAACGTACCACAATTTCTGTATCCATTCTTCTGGAAATCTGGGTTGTTTCCAGGTTCTGTCTATTATGAACAAAGCTGCTACAAACATGGTTGAGCAAATGTCCTTGTTGTGTCCTTGAGTATCTTTTGGATATATGCCTACTGTTATAGCTGGATCATGAGGAAGCGCTATTCCTAACTGTCTGAGAAAGCACCAGATTGATTTCCAATGTGGTTGTTCAAGTTTACATTCCCACCAGCAATGGAGGAGGGTTCCCCTTTCTCCACCTCTGCAGCATGTGTTGTCACTTGAGTGTTTGATCTTAGCCATTCTGATGGGTTTAAAGTGAAATCTCAAGACAGGAACCTACCACAGAGGGCCTCTGAAAGACTCTACCTAGCAGTATGATCACAGCAGATGCTGAGACTCATAACCAAACCTTCAGCAGAGTGCAGGGAATCATGTGAAAGAAGGCGGAGTTAGTATGACCTGGAGAGGACAGGAGCTCCACAAAGACCAAATATTTCAGGGCACAAAGGTCTTCTATGAGACTGTTTCTACAACCAAGGACCATGTATGTGTATAACCTAGAACCCCTGCTCAGATGTAGCTCATGGTAGCTCATGAATTTTAACCTGTGATTAAATTTAAAAAAAGACAAAACTGAAATGACTGGGAAACAGCAAAAGAAAGGTTTAATATCCTCAGTCATCGGGGAAATGCAAACAAAACTACTTTGAAATATCTTACACTCATCGGAATAGCTATGGTCAATAAAACAAATGACAACTCATGCTGGTAAGGATGTGGAGTATGGGGAACTCTCAACTATTGATGATGGGAGTGTAAATTTGGATAGCCTTTGTAGAAATTAGTGTGACAGTTCCTCAGAAAGAAGGGAGCAGTATACCTCATGATCCAGCTATACCACTTTTGAGCATATACCTAAGTGATGCTTCATCTTAACACAGAGACACTTGCTCAACCATATCCATTCATATTTATGATAACCAGAAAATGTGAACAACCTTTATGTCCTTCAACGTGTGAATGCATAAAATATGTTTTACATTTACATCATGGAATATTATTCTGCGGGTAAAAATTGAAATCATGAAATTTGATGGTAAGTAGGTGGAACAAGATAAACAAATCATTCTGAATGAGGTAAACCAGTCCCTGAAAGACAACGATGATATGTATTTGCTTTTATTTGGATAATATGTGTTAAGTTAAAGATAAGCAAGTTACAATACCTAGAGCCACAGAGGTTAGGTATAGAATAAGGAACTGGGTGGTGGGGAAGACAGATCTCTCTAGGATGGAGAAATAGAATTTATATATTTATGAATGGATGAGAGGCAGTGCTATAACAACAGAATCAAATGATAAGAAGGAGGGAAGAAGCATAAAAGAAAGGGAATATAGGGAGAAACAGCTAAAATTAAGGGCCATTTGAATGGTGTTTTAGAAACCTAATGTAATAGAAACTTTCTAAAACATATACCTATATAAAGGTAATTTAAACGAAATCACCAATGAATTGTAGAAACAGAGACTCAATTGCCGTCTCTTGTCATCAAATCAAGCTTCCAATACAGGGAATGGGTTTCATTTAATTTAGTTTTTGGCCAAAGGGAGTCCTATGTGAAGCCTCAAACCACCCAAGTTGTTGCGAAGGTACAGTTTGGTCTCCACGAACTCCTAGCAAAGTCTGCTTGCTGAAGACAACACCCACACAACTCACAAAATGTGGAAAAGTCAATTGGTACCTGCCTAGAGCCTTCATCCTTACAGCCTAATATTATTGGTACCAGAAAGTACTGTGCATTCTACCAGATGAGAAACACACCCTTTGATCTACCTTGGTGTCCTGCCTGTAAGATATGCTAGCGCAATGGTGGCACAAATTGTGTGAGTAGCCAACCTCTATATAATTTGAGGTAAGATCCACTCCATATGCCTGGATCCATACCTGACACTGCTTAGGTAACCAAGAATTTGAGACTAGATAGCCTAATGACCTCAGAAAAGACAAATAATGGTGTCTTACTAAAGGAATGTGGCAATAAAATTACTCCTAATGATAGTTTGGTGTAATCATAGCCTTGCTTAGCCATAGTCAGAGAAGCTCCCTCCTGCAGCGGATGCGAATAAGTACAAATATGCACAGATAGATATTAGCAAAAGAGTGACAGACCTATCCAGAATATTCATGCCTAAATAGGATGTCTCCCTCAAATTTCTATACTTAAGGCTTAAAGAACACAGCAGAAGAGAAGGATTAGAGTGTAAGAACCAGAAAGTATAGAGAACACATAAAAACACATAGAATTTTTATGTTATTCCTGCGTGTGCCAGTTGGTGGGTCTCTTTCATTTGCCTTCTTTGAGGATCTTTTCCTTCTCTTCATTTGTTTTGTTGTATCCTAATGTGTTTGTTCTTGATGTATCTTATCTTTTTTTTTTTAAATTATTTTATTATGACCACTTAGAAGCCTGTTTGTTTTCTAACAAAAGACAGAAAGGGGGAGGATCCAGATGGGAGGGGAGTTGGGAAGGAAGTGGGTGGAGTAGAGAGGGTGGAAAATGTAAACAGGTTGTATTATGTGAGAAAATAAAAACAAACAAGTATTTTCAACAAAAAATTAAAAGTTAAACATACACATAGAAAACAAACAAGTATCCAAAGCATAATAATATAAGTTAAGATGAACAAAAA
Organism: Psammomys obesus; assembly: GCF_907164565.1. Classification (NCBI taxonomy): domain Eukaryota; kingdom Metazoa; phylum Chordata; class Mammalia; order Rodentia; family Muridae; genus Psammomys; species Psammomys obesus. The sequence continues at coordinate 29,844,255 of NW_026596051.1, read as the reverse complement.
AAAAAAAAAAAAAGAGCATAGGAAATGTATATTTAAGCAAAGACATTTGTGTTTGTACACACTTCTGTCTCCCAAAATCATTATTCAAGAAGCCATAGTATATACACAATGGAGCGATAAGGTAAAACCCTTGTTCATTCAAATGCTGATTTCTCTACCCCACACTCTGGTTTCAATCTGGACATGCCACCATTTGTTCTCTGTATTTTCTTTTTATTTATTTTAATTATTAGTTACATTTTATTAACTCTGTATCCCAGCTGTATCCCAGTCCCTCATTCCCTCCCAATCCCACCCTCCCTCTGTCATAGCCTCCCTGCCTTTTCCAAGTCCACTGATAGGGGAGGTCCTCCTCCCCTTTCAATTGACCCTGTTTTATCAGGTATCTTCAGGACTGGCTGCCCCGGAGGACTTTGTTCCCTATATTTTCAATTAGCAATGGAGAAAATAGGATGGGACATCCTGGTCCGGAAGGGAGGAGAAAGGAGCTAGTCGGGGGAGATGGAGAGGAGAGATGGGCAGGACAGGTCTTGGAACCATGAGAAGAGATGAACTGGACCTAGGATATGACTAAAAGCAAGCATAATGTGGGAAATCTGAATGGAAGGAAACTATGCAGGCTTGGAGGTTTAGGATAGAGTAACTATTGTCCAGCATTGTGCTCTAGGCTAATTAAATAAATCATAGTCTCTGGTGATTTGGGTATATATCTGGTTTGGGAATAACCACTGTTTAACTAGAAGATAAATCAATAATAAATATTAAAAACTCACCAAAAAAAAAAAAAAAGCCTCAAGAAAACATATGAGACAAAGAACAAAGAATGTCCATGGGGGTCACTGAGTTCATTTTGTGTTGGTTTTCTACTGCTAGGCATGAGGCCTGCCCTTAAAGATGGGACTCATATATCGGTTAAACAAAAGTTTTTTAAAAACTAAAAAAAAAAAAAAAAACCAAAGTGGTGGTTTCTATCCCTAGTGAGACTCTGCTGAAGAGAAATAATTTCTTACTTGTGAGTGGTTATTAATTGGAGATAGTTTCTGGGTTGGGAACAGAATCGTATGTCTACATCTCTCAATCCTGGGACCCCATTTTGCGCAGACTCCTGAAGCCTCTGTGCATGCTGCCACAGTCTCTGTGAGTCCATGTGTGTAGTGATCCTGCTGTGTTTAGAGAACATTGTTACATAAGTGTCCTCCTTTCCCTCTGGCCTTACAGTCTTTCTGCCTCCTTTTCCAAGGAGTTCCCTGAAACCTGAAAGGAGGAATTTAACTTTTTGAGATAATTAACTATTCTGAATAGGAAACTCTTGTCAGCTCAATAGCCAGCATGATTCCCTTGTCACTCCTTGACAATTCCTTTTTGAGTCTTCATCATAGTGCTCACTTCTAAATTCTCTCTACATTTTTTCCACTAAACTGAATCAGACAGATATGAACTTGCATTGTCTTCCCACACATCGTCTTTGTAATAATTACAAGTTTCTTGGGACTTGGCAGTGTTACTTTCCAGTCAACTTTTTTTCAGTAGCACTTCCAACAATTCCTATTACGCAACAAGAGCTCAGTAAACAATATCTTGATAATAAGCACTAAATACTTGATTGAATAAATAGATGAACAAATGAATAGTAATAATATAATGAATTACCTAAATTTATAACATACGATATATTAGAAATCTTTCCTTTGAGTCATTTTTTTTTTGTAAATGTGTGAAATGATTTGTCACTCTAAAGCTCTTTATTATACCATGAAGATCTGAGGTGTAAGACATTCGCCATGGTATTACTGCTTACAACGTCAATTGGATATTGAATCACTTATAAACCCCAACGAATTGCAGTAACAAATGATACAGAATAGGTAATGGGAAAAAAATTAGTTCTCTTATGCCTTGTATGTTAAATCTTCTCTCTTGCTTCCTTCTCTTTCCAATGACATTTCTCTTGAATTTATGCCTACAATGTCATGCTCTATTTGTTTCTACATTTCTCATCAAATTATGACTAATATCCTTTTTCTTCTTTTCAGTAATATATCAAACAGCTAAATTTGGATTACTTTTTCCCTCTGTGGCTGGATGTTCTGCATCATGTAAGGAGACTTCAAAATAACTGCAATCAAAGGAGTACTCACCTAATTAGAAAAATGCTATTTTTCTCACAAAATTAAATGAAGACAATTCTATTTTTCTTTGCTTTCACACATGCGGTATATACTGATACAAAACAAAACTGTGTTTCCAAATTTGTAACACTTTGGGTCTCTGGGTTTGATTAATAGTAATTGTCAGCCCATTAAAATGGATTATGATGATTCCCAAGGAATTGGTTGTTAACATAATTAACAGCTGGCTTTGCTTTCAAGGCATTAATCAAAAGAGCAAGTTTCAGGAAATGACCAGGTTCTCACAAATGTTGCTAATTAGCAAAGGCCTTGAAGTTGGCTGATAGTGTCTGCTGGTGCTGCTATCTGCATGATTGTATCACAGCTGAAACTCCCACAATGATGTTTTCTCAAATTCTATTAAACCAACAGGTCTTTGAGGAAAATTACTTTAAAAGAAACACACTCTACATTTGACTGTTTATATTTGGATACAATGAAGTTTTAAAAAGCTGCAAAAATGATGACGATGAATGAATCTTAATATCTTTCATTTATAAATGATAGATTTCATACCTGCTCATTTCCCTTAATTTAAAATAGCCTAAGTGTCATAAAATATTTTGAGACGTGGTATAAAATTTACAATTATTATTTTTTTTGTAGCATGGCATATTGTACCTGTGTGTAATGAACCTGGTCTATGAAAGTATAAATACTCAGAAGACATTTGCAAACAATTATTCCCACTTGCATTAGATGGACACAGTTTTCTATACCTTTTGCACATTTGTACCCAACATCTGTAGATTTATTTTGTTTACATTTTAAATATACTTTATACTTCATATTTAATTTGTATCCTATTTCTCATGTTTTTTTTTCTTTTTTTTTTGTTTTTGTCACAGGTATTTTCCCAAACATTACAGTTTGTAAACTTGTATTTAACTCAAACACATTCCTTCAAAGTGGTATTTTTATACTTGTGTTCTTAACCATTTCCATAGCATCAGAGTGATGAATTTTTCTTTTAAATATAACTGTGTAGTAGTTGTTGAGACAATGAAGTGTTGAAGTTATATAGTACTTTTCTGTCTAAACCAAAATTCATGTGTTGTGAGGTGTTCACCAGAAGAACACTCAGACCAGGTTGAAACCAATAGAAAGTCTTCATTAGTCAGATGTTGACTCCCCTGCATGTTCAGGACCCAAGAGCACAATCTGGACCTTTCTCAGGGTGGGCTTGAAGGCATAAAAAAACACATTCTGGGTTGACATACCTCAGTTATCAAGAACAGTTATCCAGAAGCAGCACCATAGAAGCCAAAAAGCAAGATTAGTACATTTAGGGACTTTCCCAGAACTACAGACTTTGATGGATTAGGTCATTGTTCTTACTTTGGCAGGTGCTGCTGCCTGTGTGAGGTTTCCGAGGCCTGAATGGTGCTTCCATCATGATATCAGTTGTGGTGAGGTCTGGGGCCTACCAAGGTCGGGGGTCTGTTATTTACGATTAACTAATTCACAATCCAGGGAGTACTGTCAGAATTAGCAAAAATAATGCCAAACACCTAGATAAATGTGAATTTCAGATAAATCACAATTTTTAGGGTAAGCATTCACCATGTAATATTTAAGAAATAATTATAGAGCTAATCTGTAGGCCAAAGATATAGTTAAAATATTTATTCCAAACGTAACTTAATTAGAACAAGGCATATTTCACCTGATAGCTTTCAACAATGATGTTTACATATTTAGTTATAAGCAGGGTTATGTCCCACCAAGGCTACCCCCATCTTCATCAGCCAAACCTAAAAGGTTCTATAGTAAAGAAAAACAAGGATACAGAATGAGGGTCACTTTGCAGACTTACTGGTGCTAGTGCAGACAGATTACACTAAACACCTTGCACTCATTTATTGTGTGATAGCAAGGGGGATAACCTTTTAATAGCGCCTGGACCCAATATGACAGCTTTGAAAATGGAGGGGCAGGCTGCCAATGAAAGCAGGCATCTCCAGACAATGAAAAAAAAAAAAAAAAGAGGAAGGCTCCTTTATACCATTCCATAAAATCCACAGGACTCCCTACAATGTCATCCTGTTTTGCATAAACCTTGTTGCTTTTTACCCATAAATGCTTGCAATGCATTTGTGCTATTAGAAAGACATTCGGTGGTCTTTTTTTGTCTAGGGGCTACAGGAAACATATTTTTACAAAGCTATCAACGTGTCTCTTGAGCACCATAATGCGATGTGATAGTTTTATACAATACAGTCAAAACTCTAAACCCAGACGTAGGAAATACTGTTTCTGGAAGCTTTCTGGAGTGAAACACCTCTGCCTTCTCCCCCTTGTCATTTATTTATCCTACAGAGAAAAGCTTCATGGCCTCTTCCACTGTTGAAAAGCTAGCATTGCTTTGTTCTATTGTTAGTCATCACATGTAAATGGCTTGAGGAGCAAAATGGGAATCAGCCTTATACAGCATTAGTCATGAAATAAACGAACATCTGAAGATACCACTGGGGAGTCCTGTCACAGAACAAATCAAAGACAGCTGAGGTAAGCAGACGCTGTTTTCATGTTGCTTTCTAAATCTTAGATGGTGCCAAGTCCCCAGTCCCACTTTGTAGGACTTCAAAATGAAGACTCCAATGCTCACTATTTATGGGTAGTTACTGTATCATAGATGGTAAAACAAAAATGGTGTTGTTTTACAATATGGCTGTGAATACAAGAGACGTCTCACTGCAGAGTGAAATCATTCTCTGTTCTGAAAATGACTCATAGCTCCCAAGTTTGTGATTAGATGAGTGAAGATTTTATGGTCCTTTAATGATGTGCACATTTCACAGAGCATTCTTACCAAACAGAGGTTAGAAATGTAGTAGTAGTACTTCAGAAAGAGTTTTCGCACTCAAGAGGTTCAAAGCACACAGGCTTAGAAACAAATGTAAAAAGAGATCACTGTTCTTGCAAAGGTGTTCTGATGCCTGTGGCCCTATGGTAGCTCCCACCACCCCAAAGCTTCCCTGAGGATTTAATGTCTGGCCTGGAGGTACAAGGCTGAGCAGGAATTTTTCGGACATATCTACAGCTTGTATTAGGAAGAAGAAAGGGTTCTGTCCCAAAAGCTCACATATCAAAGACACATATAATACTTGCATGATTCGATTCATGTGTTTGTGCTACTTGAATGTTACACCCATCTCCATACATAGAAAAAAAAAACCTTTAAATGGACATTTCTACTCAGAATATCAGTAGGAACTTGTTTCATTTATTGTAGAAAACTGTAGTTTTCCTGAGTAACGTTTTTATGTCTTCTCTTGCTTAGTATTTCGAGCCAAGCAGTCAATTAGGTAATTTTCATCTATTACTTTATTCTCAGAACATCTTTGTAAGTGTAATCACTTTGTGGATGCCAGAAGTGGGCTGGGTGCGCAGAGGGCTTTTGGCACTATGCACTAAGGAAATCAGGGATGGAGGGTGTTTTGGGAGAATATGCTGTGTTTAGTTTTGTACAAGGTGAATTTGAGATCCTGTTGAAGCAAAGTAAGTGTCTAACCCACACACACAACAAATCTTCCAAGTCAAGTTTGGTATGATTAGGAGTACATAGCAATTAGAGGCCCAAGTGTTAGTCTGACTTCAAAAGGAAGACAAAGAAAATTTCCAGTGAAAACAATTGGAAAAACAATTTGGATATGGAGGTAAACCGGAACAATATCCAGACACAGGTGTGAATCAATGCCAAAATGATGGTTTGCACAAAAATATAGCTCAATGGAAGATCACAGTGCATGTGGAGGCTCTGAATTTAATCACCAGAACATATACATCCTTTGTTGTCTATGATACCTAAAAGAAACATGACAACAAACACATTTGTGGTGTTTGGACATCAACAGCAGAGTCTGTCCATTTCACATCAAGTACTGAGGAGTGAATAATAGTGAATTTGCTAGAATATTTTCAGGGTTGAGAGATAATAACAGATGTCAGACTGAAATGGGAATATTTACAGAGTTTCAAGGAAACAGACATCCAGAGTGAACAACTATTAAGGAGTCAATGAAGAAGAGAAAGAGGGCACTGAGAGAGAGAAGTGGTCCTTGTATGAAGATATAAACTTGGGTAAATGTGTTTTCTTAACTTTTTATGAGACAGTGTTGCATATTTCTACCCAGGGTTTGGGAGAGCAGCAGGGCAGGTTTATGTTTTAAATGCTTCTAGTATAAGTATGTGGTAATAATTTAACATTAAATGTTAAAAACAAGATCCGTGATTAGGGACAGGCCTGATTCACAGACTTTCATGATCTAATAAATTTCATTTTTCTGTCCATAGAAATTAAATCACTTCCTTTGTATTAGCCTAGAGAAGATCTTACTTCAGATTGGCCTCACCTTCCACCCTTGGCCAGTAGATGTGACTAGAATCTAGAAAACACTGTGTGCGAAGTCTATAGTCAGATATGGGATCAGACCAGAATTTGGGGCAAAAATGACTTGGAATACTCAAAGCCTCAATCAAGATGTTGGGAAAGTATCCTCAGGAGAAGGGCTGATATTTCCAGGAATGGGAACGACAGAGGCTTGCAAGTCAAATAACAGACATATGCAGGAATGGAAGAATTAAATGAACAGTTGTGAAAAGCAGTGAATCAATAAAGGACTATATCAAGAAAGCAGGAAGATATCCAGGACCATGATGAAGGATCAGCTCGAGACAGAAAGAGAGGGGACTCCCACTGTCACTTCAGACACCCACTCTGAGCCTGTACATCCTGAAATTTCTGTTCCACTTACTCCATAACACTTAACATTTTGCAAGTTTTGCTTACCTATAAAATTGACTTGTGAATAGTAGAGTCTGTCTGCCATATAGACATAAGCTCCGTGTGTCAGTGACCATATACATCTTTGTTTCTATTCAAACTCCAAAACGATGTTTAATACCCAATTATTTTTTAAGCTAAACAAGAGATAGAGAAAAGACAGGACAGAGAAATCGAAGAGGAAGAGGAAGGGTAGGAGAAGGAGAAGAAGGAGAGGGAAGAGGAAATAGACCATAAGCTAGAGGGGGAAAAAGGGAGAGCAGGGAGGGAAAAAGAGGTCTCATATCTATCCTTTCCTGTAACTACAGACCATTTTTTTCTTTTTAACAGGAAGTGAGGTAGCACATCTTCAGATGTGTATGTAATGGACTATTTTTAACTTTAAAATATGTCATTGGTTTTGGATTGTCAGTAGAATATACCGAGGGTAAGCAAAACACAAATTATTTTCTCTGAGCAGGCGGCATGTGGGACTATTTATGCTGTTTGTTGGCCTAGTTGACAGCCCATGACTACATCACAAGATGAAGAAGTCTGCAAATTTTACTGCAAAACTAAGATAAAAGAATATGTTCCAAAACGCAATCAGAGGCTCTGACATGAAACATATAACTTTTATTAGTGGGAAGATTCTCTAAAGTTAAACTGCAATTGGCATGAAGGAACCTTCAACAGTTATGGAATAAAAATGTTCCTCAAATACCTCCATTTGACTAAAGCTTTGTCTCCCTGAAAGCTTTGGCAACTGGATATCCTCTTGGCTCCAAGTTAGCACTAAGCTATACGTTCAACACATGTGGAGACAATACATTAGGTAAACTTGCAAAAAGACCTTTGACAGCCACTCTCCCTGAATATCTATAATAGGAGGAAAACTGCTCCATATCCCAAGAAAAACATGTCTGGTTTCACTTAATTCTTTGTTGATAATGTAGGTCATGAACAGCCATTCACACGGAAGGTTTTCATTGTGAATACTGCTTAGGATTTATTATCTTAGGAACATGTGTAGACACACGTGTGTCTCACACATGAGTACATAGAATATTGTTGATCTTTTAGAAAAAAAATGAAATATAGTTTTGATGGATAAATCAGTATATAGTCCTTCATTTAAAATTATTTTCATATCCTTTAGTACTGATTAGGGAAATAAACATATTTTTTAATATCAGTTTCACCCAAATGTTCATGCATTATAGTACAATTAAATTGATAGAGGCAACTAGAATGGTGACGGACAGATAAACATGAGATTTTTTTTTTATGAAGGATAGAATGATATTTCATAAAATCTAAAGAAAGATAAAAGTCAAATTTTTATTCCTTGCTTTGTTATACCAGACATAATAGTTCAGAAATAAGAAGGGAAAGCACAAAGTATATTAAAGTATTTATAGTTTAGGAAAAAGCTTTTTATGAATTTTCCACAATGATACTACTTAGCTATCCTCCCGATTATTTATACATATTAAAGAAATATACACGAAGAGATTTGTACCAGGTACTATATTGCATGATAAAAATGATAAAAATATTTCTCAATCTCTAACTCTCCTCCTCCCCAGTGAATGTTCTGTTTGAATTAGGCACTCAAGCGGTAGGCTGGAAATATCCACTGTGATGGAAGAGTGAGTTTCCAGAATTCCTCCATTTAGAAGACTCCACACTTTATAAAGGTAAAGCGAATGTTAACAAATGTTTGGAAAGGACTCTTGGCTGCTTCCTCGACTCAGGGATAGTGAGCAGCTCTGCTCAGATGTGGGACAACCAGCCTCTGTGCCTTTCTTCAAGACTAGCACTATTCACACACCAGAGAAACTCCTCAATGGATTTTCTGTCCTTGAAACACAAGGCGAATAGGTATGAATCTGACAGTTGAGCTTATGGAAGAAGGGGACATACCTGGAGGGGACAGGAGCTGTACAGGGAGACCAACAAAGCCAAAACATCTGGGCCCAGGGGGTTTTGTAGAACTTTCAAAACACAAGTTAAGAGTTCAGGGAGGATTTGATAGCATAGTGTTTAAATAAAGTGAGGACAACCTGTTTAAGTTGTCAAAATGCTTCATTTGAAATAATATTAATATAATAGTTTCTTAAAATCTAAGTTATATTAAATACCTTTCTTCTTTTGTATCTGCATGCTGATATATGGGTAATGCATACTAATGTATGCATACAGAATAGATAAAATATAATCACTGTACATATCAGCATAAAGATTGAATTATAAGCAATATACTTCAATTATTTATAACTAAAATTTAATAAAATGTAAATTATATTTTATTTCAAATTGTTATTAATTTAGTGAGCTTTGTTGTTTTAGTTTTATAGACAGTTGATAGTTCATAAGAGAAACATTTTGAAAATAGTTCATAAAAGAAATATTTTGAAAAGCATAAAAAACTTTTAATTTTTGCATTTGAAAGGCAAATTTTACTGTTAGTGACTGCATATTATTATAATAAACATTTTAATATTATTACCTTTAACCAAAGTTATTATTAGTTGAACATGTTATATCATATTATAATAAAATAATAATATGATTATCTTAATATGATTACAGCAACAGAGTGATATTTACAAGTATAAAGCACATATGAGCTATTATACATTTGTGCATTTCCATGACATAGCCTATAGATATAGCCTACAGCCTTAAACTTATCTAAGTGGACATATTCCCTTTACACTCTCTGAAATAACACAGCTTTTAAATATTTAAACTTTGGTTACTGTGTATCCCCCTTTGTACATGCAAACTACAGATTAAAGCATTGTGCTCTATCCTCAACAGATTCACTTATTGGTTAATTTAGCAAATAAATAGTATGTAGACATATTATATCACACTGTGACACCAGAAGGGAAGAGACAGAACACCAAAAAATCTCAGGATACATAGAGGGCACTTGAAAAGACTCAGAGCAAATGATCCAGGGAAGAACTGAAAGATTAGTGCCTCCCCAAAGAGAAAGCAAAAAGAAAACACAGCCTGTGCACAGAAACCCTTGTTGAGCATAGGTTGTAGTTAGTGTCTGCCACTTTCTAAAAGACAAACTATAAAATGCTCATATATTCCTATGTATCTCATAATAGCCGCTTTGTCTCTTCATTCCCTGCTGCAATCCTTTGCATGCCCCAGATTCTAGTTCAACAGGAAAAGATCAGCAGTTGAGGTAGTAATTTTCTCTATGGCAAGCAAGATAGATACTCGTTCACTCCTGACAGTTGTTGCCAAGTGCCAGGCCTTTGTGTGTGGATGCTCCTGACATCCTAACTCATTTTACTCTAGTGACTCAGAACGAAAGTGCTGTTGTTGTTGTCTTTGACACAGTAAAGCTCCAAGTGGCAAAATGAGGACTACTCATTAGATGTCATACCTAACAAATTGTAGAATCAATATGTTTTAGTATGTCCAGTACAGTCTGGTTCTGAACAACGAAACTGTGAACATAAAATTGACAAAAACAATAAAAACAGTGTAATTACACTATTATAAGCATAAATGTGTAATTGTATTTACATATTAACATATAATTATATTTTATTAATATAACATGATATATTGAATATATTGATTTTTAAATTTTGATACTGAATATAACAGGCACCATTCTACATACATCATGTTTGATCATTATATCTGTTAACACTTTCATGCAGATGACATCACTGATCATGAAGAGAGGAAAAAGTTTCTTCATAGTCACACATTCAAGAGGTAGTATGTGGCTCTTTCTCCCTTCCCTCTCTCTCTGCCCTTCCTCTCCTTCTCTCTTCTCCTCTCTCTTTCTGTATGTCTACTTCTCTCTCTCTTCTTTCCATGAGCACTATTTTATTCTCCCCTCCTGTGATGCTCCCAATAAACCTACATTTATATTATAATAATAATAGCTATAATAATAATAATAGTAATAATAATAAAGAGGTTACATGTATGCTCTGAACTCAAATAGTATTTCATTCATTGATAGTTGATGCTTTGCCGTAATAAACTGTCATGTAAGAGAAAAGAATTTGTATGTATTGTTCAGGGTCTTATTCTACAGAATTACCAAAGATTGTGTTTTAACAATGTAATGGCCACAGAGGAGGGCTTTGCAGCCAGTCCTGAAGATACCTGATAAAACAGGATCGGATGAATGGGGAGGAGGTCCCCCCATCAGTGGACTTGGAAAGGGGCACGGTGGAGATGAGGGAGGGAGGGTGGGATTGGGAGGGAATGAGGGATCGGGACATGGCTGGGATACAGAGTTAATAAAATGTAACTAATAAGAAAAAAAATAAAATTAAAAAAATGTAGTGGCCTTTCAAAAAAGAACAATAGGTATTTTTGTAAATTTAAAAATATGCGTTTTCCCATTTTTTTATTATTATTATATATTATAATTTATACATTTTGTATCCCAGCTGTAGTCCCACCGCTCATCTCCTCCCTGCCCAACCCTCCCTCCTTCTTCTACCTTATGCCCCTCCCCTAGTCCACTGACAGGGGAGGTCCTCCTCCCCTATTATCTGACCCTAGCCTAGCAGGTCTCATCAGAACTGTCTGGATTCTTTCTCTGTGGCCTAGTAAGGTCACCTCACCAGAAGGAGGTGATCAAAGAGCTGGCCACCAATCTAGAAAAGATCATTCTGAGTGAAGTATCCCAGAAGGAGAAAGACAAACGTGGTATATACTCGCTTATATAGACCTACAAGATATGATAAACATAATGAAGTCTATACACCTAAAGGAGATAAACAAGAAAGCAGACATGGGGTAAGATGATCAATCCTCACTTAGAAAGACAAATAGGATGTGCATTGGACATATGACAGGAGTCTACCGCAGAAGGCATCTGAAAGACTCTACCTAGCAGTGTTTCAAAGCAGATACTAAGACTCATAACCAAACCTTTGGCAGAAGGGGAGTTAGTATGACGTGGAAAGAACAGGAGCTCCACAAGGACCAAATATATCTGGGCACAGGGGTCTTTTCTGAGACTGACATGCAACCAAGGACCATGTATGGATATAACCTAGAACCTTTGCTCAGATGAAGCCCGTGGTAGCTCAGTAACCAATTGGTTTCCCATAGTGAGGGGAACAGGGACTATTTCTGACAGGGACTCAATGGCAAGCTCTTTCACCTCCCCACCCCCAAAGGGAGGAGCAGTCCTGCTAGGCCACAGAGGAGGACTCTGGAGATACCTGATAAAACAGATGAAAGGGGAGGAGGTCCTCCCAATTAGTGGACTTGGAAAGGGGCAGGGAGGAGATGAGGCAGGGAGGGTGGGATTAGGAGGGAATAAAGGAGCGGGATACACCTGGGATACAGAGTTAATAAAATATAACTAATAATAAAAATAAAATAAAATTAAAAAAAGAATCAAAAAAAAAAAAAAGAGCTGGCCACCGAGTTCATTTCAGAAACAGTCCCTGCTCCCCTTACTAGGTAACACACATGGAGACTGAGCTGCCCATGGGCTACATCTGATTAGGGGTCTAGGTCTTTTCCATGCATGATCCTTGGTTGGAGAATCAGTCTCTACAAGACCCCCTGAGCCCAGATTTTTGGAATTGTTGGTCTCCTTGTAGGGCTTCTGTCTCCTCCAGGTCTTTATATCTGCCCCTTTGCCTGTAAGGTTCCCTGCCCAATGTTTGGCTATGAGTGTCAGAATCTGCTTTAATAACCTAATGGGTAGAGTCTTCCAGAGGTCCCCTGTGGAAGGCTTCTTTCCTGTTTACTGTCTTCTACTTCCAATGTCTATCCTGTTTGCCCTTCTGAATGAGGACTAAGCCTCTTCCCTAGAGTCCTCCGTGTTAGATCCAAGATGGAGGTGCCGATTGATCCCACTTTTTTTTATTGATTTCTCTTTTGAGTTACAGTGTCAGTGTGTAGCTCAGAATAACAATTCTCCCACTCGTGCCTCCCACTATGATTATTTAGAGTGCTGGGATCATAGGCATGAGTCATCCATTTGTTTGACCTTTTCTTTTTTTCAAATAAAAGATGGTAAACTTTGAAAACAAAAGAAACCAAAATTGATTTCTTTCATGAGTTCTTCTTTCCCTTGAACATTACAGAACTGTCAAAAATCAAGCTTATTGGCACATTTAATTATGAGAAGAATAACTGTCATTTTACTCATTTTCAATATGAACATCATAGGGTTTTCTATGTAAAGAGAATACTTCTTTTAGCTATTGTTGTTATATTCCATTAGTCAAGAGAATCTCAATGATTTAAATCTTTTTCTTATAAAATGTCACTAGGCCATAGTTGGTTAGTGTTTCATTTACCATATATCAGTATGTTCAGAATGTTCTTTTATGTAAACTGTGCTCTTTCATTTTTTCATAAGGACAATTACAGATTGTTCTTAGTTCTGTGGAGAAGAAGAATCAACATACTTTGGAGGAGTTTATGGTCAAATACCAAATCAAAGAAGCTTAGTTTGCTTGGGCCAAGACTTGGGACATGTCACTGTTCCTTCAGAACTGGAATTTTGGCAGAAAGAAATATGAACCTAAAAACTGTCTTCCTGCTATGAAGTGTAAAGTCTCCACATGATTTAATTTTTTTCTCTGTCATTTCTGAAATCTGGATTGAGTTAAACTGCAATCCAAAATAATTTAAAGAGAATTTAAATACATGCACATAGAAGAGGGTTTATTATCATTTCATATTCTACATTAATCTATTTACTACTAACAACTGAATTGCTCAAATATAAATTAGTTACCAAAAGAAGCCTTGTTTATAATGAAAACATTATAAATAAACCATATTTATTCAAATATTTATGTATTGAGAGCTATAAAGTATGTTCTAAATGCACTATTTTTCTCAATTTTCCTTTTTTCATTCAATTATTTACCTAGCACCAGTGTCTTGCTAGCTAATGTTGGCCCACACCTCACCATGCAGCCTAGGTTGACCTGGAGTTCACCATTCTCTTCCTCAGACATGCACCACAGTTCCCACATTATAAGAGTCATTTGAAATGTAAACTTTGTAAATGAGTATTACCTCACAATACAAACTGGAAAAAAATACTATAAGAAAAGAAACAATTGTATGTAACTTGTAAGAGCCAGTAGCTGTTGATAGCTAACGTTGAAGGTCATTTCTCAGCCATTGAAATTGATCAGTAGTATGTGATGTTTTAAAAATTACCATCTGATTCACTTAATAGGTTTGAAATTAGACAATGTTTGAAACACAATAATAAAATAAAAATTTTTCTGTTAGATTTATAATAGGTAGACTTACCCAATCACCTTAATTGATAAATATACACATATCTATTTGAGAATGATTTACTCACCAGTGCTCTGAGTAAATCTAGCATCTTTATAACATTTTAAAATAAAAATTTGGTCAAAATTTTTACTATGAGTTACTTTAACAATCAAAAAAGCAGTTTGTAATTTATGTTAAAACATGGCATATACAAATAGTTTCTCCAAATTTTAGATGGAGCACAGAGTTCATAAACTTAAGACAAATACTTTTATAATTACAAATTATAAGAAAATATTAGAATTGAAATTTTAAAGAATAAAGAAAATGCATGAAAGGTCAAAATACATTAAAATAAAATGAAAAGATGAAATTTAAGAATAAGAGGAATAAACCAAAAAGAAGATTGAAGGCTCCAAGGTCCAGAAAATATTTTAAAAAAATCATAGAAGAAAATTCTCCCAACTCAAAGAAAGAGATGTCCCTAAACATATAAGAGGCATACAGAACACCAAGTAGACTAGACAAGAAAAGAAACTCCTCATGTCACATAATAATCCAAACTAAATCTACAGAACAAAGAAAAAATATTAAAAGCAACAAGGGAAAAAGGTCAAGTAACATGTAAAGGTAGAACTATCAGATTCACACCAGACTTCTCAGCAGAAACTCTAAAAGCCAGAAGGACCTGGGCAGATTTCATGCAGACTCTAAGAGATCACAGATGCCAACACTGACTACTATACCCAGCAAAGTTTTTAATCAACATAAATGGAGAAAACAAAATATTCCATGATAAAACTAAACAAGAAGCTAAGCAAGAAGGAGGACCCTGGGGAAGATGATCAGTCCTCACTCAGAAAGTCAAAATGCACAGACATCAGAAGAAGAAAACAGGGAACAGGACAGGAGCCTACCACAGAGGGCCTCTAAAGACTCTACCCAGCAAGGTATCAAAGCAGATATTGAGACTCATAGACAAACTTTGGGCAGAGTGCAGGAAATCTTATGAAAGAAGGGGAAGACAGAAAGACTTGGAGGGGACAGGAGCTCCACAAGGAGAGCAACAGAACCAAGAAATCTGGGCAAAGGTGTGTTTTGTGAGACTAATACTCTAAACAAGGACCATGCATGGAGATAACCTAGAACCCCTGCACAGATGTAGCCCATAGCACATCAGTCTCCAAGTGACTTTCCTAGTAATGAGGAACAGAGACTGTCTCTGTCAAGAACTCAGTGGCTGATTCTTTGATTACTTCCCCATAAGGGGGGATCAGCCTTTACCAGGCCACAGAGGAAGACAAAGAAGCCAGTCCTAATGAGACCTGATATACTAGGGTCAAAAGGAAGGAGAGGAGGTTCTCCCCTATCATTAGACTGGTGGAGGGACATGGACAGAGATGAGGGAGGGAAGGTAGGATTGGAAGGGGATGAGGGAGAAGGCTATAGCTGGGTTACAAAGTGAATAAACTGCAATCAAAAAATAAATTAATTAAAATAAGAAAAAATATTTACACAGCAACCCAGCCCTATAGAAGATACTGGAAGGAAAACTCCAATCCAACAAAATCAACTACAGCCAAGAAAACACAGGATATAGATAACTTCACAACAAAATATTAAAAGAAAACAAGCATAGAAACACAGTAACAAAAATGACTCAGCAATAAAAGGAACTAACATTCATTGGCCACTATTATCTATCAAGATCAATGGACTCCACTCTCCAATAAAAAGACACAGATAAGCACAGTGGTTGTGGGAACAGTATCCAACATTCTGCTGCATCCAAGAAATATACCTCTGCAACATAGATAAACACTACCTCAGAGTAAAGGGCTGTAAAAATGTTTTTAAGCAAATGGACCCAGAAAACAAGCTGGAGTAGGTATCCTAATGTCTAAAAAAAATAGACTTCAACCAAAATTAATCAAAAAAGATGAGGAGGGACACTGTATTCTCTCATCACAGGAAAAATCCACCAGGAGGACATCACAATCCTGGACATCTATACCCCAAATACAAGAGAACGTGAATTCGTAAATGCAACATTATTAAACTCATATCACACATCAGTCCCAACACCTTAATAATAGAAAACTTCAACACTCCACGCTCACCTGGGGACAGATCATCTAGATAGAAGCCAAATAGGAAATAATGGCACTTACATTGGTCCTAAATCAAATGGACCTAATAGATGTCTACAGAACTTTTCACACAAACTCAAAAGAGTATACCTTCTACTCAGCACTTCACAGAACCTTCTCAAAAATTGACCATATAGTCAGGCACAAAGCAAGCCTCAAGAGATAAAAATTGTTTGAAATAATCCCATGTATGCTATCAGACCCTTATGGCATAAAACTAGACATCAAGACAATGGGAATAACAAAAAGCTTACATACACATGGAAACTAAACAACTCTCTATTCAATGACAGCTTGGTCAGAAAAGAAATTAGAGACTTTTTAAAATTCAATGACAATGAAAGCACAACTTACCCAAACTTATGGGACACAATGAAACAGTGCTAAGAAGAAAGTTCATAGCACTAACTGCCTCCAGAAAGAAGTTGGAGACATACAAGCAACTTAATGGCACACCTAAAAGCCCTAAGGGGGAAAAAACAGACACACCCAAGAGGACTAGAGAATTGGAAATAATCAAACTCAGAACTGAAATCAATGAATTAGAAACAAAGATAACAATTGAAAGATTCAATGAGACCAAGAGCTCCTTCTTTGAGAAAATCAACAAGATAAACATAAGCTTAGCCAAAGTAACTAAAAGACAGAGAGAAAACTATCCAAACCAGCAAAATCAGAAACAAAAGGAGGATATAATGACAGACACTAGGGAAATTCAAATAATCATTAGGTCTTACATCAAAAGCCTACATGCCACAAAATTTGAAAATCTAAATGAAGTGGACAATTTTCTTGATAAATTTTATTTACCAAAGCTAAACCAATATCAGGTAAACAGATTAAATAGTTCTATATCCGCAAAGGAAGTAGAAACAACCATCAAAAGTGTGCCTTCTCCCAAAAGCCCAAGGCCTGATGATTTCAGTGAAGAATTCTAACTGACCTTCAAAGAAGAGCTAACTCCAATTCTCTTCAAACTAGTCCACAAAATAGAAAAAGAAGGAACATTTCCAAACTCATTCTATGAAGCCACAGTCATCTTGACAACTAAACCATACAAAGACCCAAAAAAGAAAAAAAGAGAACTTTAGAACTTTCTCTTATGAACATTGTTGCAAAAATAATCAATAAAATACTTGCAAACCAAATCCAAGAACACATAAAAGATTTCATCCACCATGATCAGGTAGACTTTTTCCAGGCATGCAGGGGTGGTTCAATATATGGAAATCCATAAATGTAATCCACCATATGAACAAACTGAAATAGAAAAAAAAAATGATCATCCACTTAGATGCAGAAAAAAAAACATTTGACAAAATCCAACACCCATTCATCTTTAAACTCTTGGAGAGATTAAGGATACAAGGCACAAGGCACATATCTAAACATAGTAAAGACAATATACAGCAAGCCTATCGCCAATATCAAACAAAATAGAGAGAAACTTAAATCAATCCAACTGAACTCAAGGACAAGGCAAGGCTTCCCACTCTCTCTGTATCTCTTCAACATAGTACTTGAAGTCCTAGCTAGAGCTCTAAGAAAAATAAAGGAGATTAAGTGGATACAAATCAGAAAGGAAGAAGTCAAAGTAGCATTATATACAGATAATATGATAGTATACATGAACAACTCCAAAAATTCAACCAGAGAATTCCTTCAGCTGATAAGCACCTTCAGCAAGGTGATTGGATACAAATTAACTAAAAAAAAACAACCAAAAAACAAAAAAACAAAACAACAGTAGCCCTCCTGAATACAAAAGACGAATAGACAAAATGTCTGAGAAATTAGGGAAAAACATCCTTCACAATAGGGATGAGGGAAGGAAGGTGGGATTAAGAGGAGATGAGGGTGGGTTAAAACGGGATATAAAGTGAATAACCTGTAATAAATAAATAAATAAATAAATAAATAAATAAATAAATAAATAAATGTTTAAAAGATACTGTTATTATTTGACAAATAGATTTCTCAGTGTCTGCCTTGTGGTGATTGTGTATTTGCAATAGGTACAACGTGGTCCTCTGCATCCTGTGCCACTACAAATGACGTCCTAAAGTTTCACTCAATTTCAATATCTATAGCCAAGTCCCAGATGCCTTTTATCTGTCATTATAGTTACCGGATGTGTTAGCAACTGATTTCTCGTGTCTAGATTAATCAGCTATGGATTGTTGAAGATTATATTAAAATTTTTTAATTTATTTCTGATGTTGCAGAGATAATGTAAGACAATTGTTTTCCTTATTTACAAAGTTGTGTAGTTCATATGGAAACAAAAGACAAATCCTAAACTTGGTGCCCATATTTACCCATTGTCAACTTAATAGGTAGCGTTTTACTTCTGAATTGTTACTATTATTCATTCCGTTTCCAAAGCAGTGAGTGGTTTCCTGTCATAGTCAAAGGTTGTTTATTGGTTTTAATTATCTTGCATGTTCATGAATATAATTGTATTTGTGGAGTTAATTCTATTGCTGACTTTTTCCTGTTGAAGCTCCAATTTTACCCTAACTGACTTCCAGTTTTGATTCTTATCTATTGACAAGACCTTCATCCTTTCTGATAGTTTATGGAATATAAAGATAATGTCGGGCCTTCTGTATTTTATATTCATATAAAAATAAATCGAATTTTCTGTAGAAACACCAAATTAATTTTATGATGAAAATATTTCAAGATCACAACTTTGGTTTCAGGCACATTCAGTATTACTAAATAGAATTATAGTGAGGACATTAACATCAAGTTCATTAGATATTTCTGATTCAACTAAAGAATGTCTTATTTTTGCTTATGCCTTCTAGAGTACATCCTCATCTTCTTTTATCATTTGAAACCCCATTTCACAAAGGGAACAGAGAACACAAATGAATTATTCTTTAATTGAAAGTTGTAAATGCTATTTCTTGTCAACAGAGTTATTAGGCATTTTCTTTTAACATGGCATGCTACTATTGAAAAGTCTTACTTAATATGTTTATTTTAATTTTGTTTATTTTCTTTTCTGCATTTGAGTCAAGGTCTTGATATGTAGTCATGGCTGTCTGGGAACTCATTTACAGATTAAGCCAGCCTCAGTCTCACATAATCTACCTACCTCTGACTCTAAAGTGCTCAGATTAAAGATGTGTGCCATGCTGAAATAAGAACTCTGATTTAAATCTAAGGCCATTGCTCTTAATATAATTTACTATTTTTGAAGTTACACAAAAGATTTGTTTTCCCTTAACATTACTTCAAAGAATATTCACTGATATAAATTTTTCTGAATTTGTTCGTACAGTTATTTTTTTATTTTTTATTAATTCTTTGAGAACTTTAAAAATATGTTTTGATTGTGCTCACTGTCTTCTTCCAACATTCCAGGATCCAAACCAGCTTCCTTAGCCACTCAACTTTGTTTCCTTGTTGTTATTCTTTTTGATCTTTCATCAAAACCAGTTCATACCACTCAAATAATCTTGGTGGTGTGCCTCTATGAAGTACGGTTGTTGTAGGCCATGATTAATATTTACTAATAATCATCTTTTAGTAATGCTTGTTGTTAAACCTAAACAGCTGTATAACCGAATCACCACACAGAGACTGGGTTTATTTAGTTAAACTAGAACACAATGCTGGGCAATAGTTACTCCATCCTAAACCTGCAAGCCCTCATAGTTTCCTAACATTTAGATTTCCCACTTGTTTTTAGTGACATATTAGGTCCAGTCCATCCATCTCTCCACCCTGTTCCAAGATCTCTCCTCCAGCTCTCTCTCTTCCCTCCTCTCACCCCTTCTCCTCCCACTTATTTCCTGTCCTCTAGCTCCTATCCTCTTTCCTGTCCTCTAGCTCCTCCCAGCTCAACATTTTGTCTAGTTGCTTTATTTTGGCCTGTTTACACAAGAGTTGAGACAGGATGTTTAGAATGAGTATCACAATGCAACACCCTGATTGAAACCAGAGAGTGGGGGGAGAAACCAGCATTTGAATGAACAAGGGTAAGGTGTATACATTTCAAAAGAACATCATACCAACCTCTGGTCAAGCAGGCTGAGCTCTTAAGGAAAACTGGCACTGCAACTTTCAGCATTTGGTTCACAGCTCCCATATTTACACTGGAATTTAGTTGGGCTTAAACTTGCACAGGATTTGCACATTCTGTAACAAACATTGTGAGTTTGTACGTGCACCTTCCTGTTCTGTCCAGAAAACACTGTTTCTGTGTAGTTATTTACCATACCTGGAACTCACGCTCTTTCCTCGCCTTCTTCGACAATAATCCATGAGCCTGGGGAGGGTGAAGTGGATGTATGTATTCCCTTTGTGGCTGAGCATTGCTCAGACTCTTGTTCAATGCATTTTGGCTAGTTATACATTTCTTTATTCATCAAAGTCTAATACAAGTAAGAGCTTCTCAAATGAGTGTTGAGATAGTCATTGACTTACTAGTGATAAGTCTTTAGGAATTGGTTTACATACATTATGTCAGTTTACTAAAATAATATTACTGGTTCTTCATTAATGCCAGTGATGTGTCTATCTATAAGTTCTTAGTGTAACAATGATGCTAGGTATGAGTTTCATCTTAAATCCAATCAGACAGTGTTTCGTTACTTCTATGATATTCATGTACTACTGCACCAAGGTCTTGCCATTCCAGCCCTTACTAAAGCTTAAAGAGTTAATAGCTGAATATGACTGATGATTACTTTTATCCTCTAGTAGTATGCATAGTATCATTTAACATTATGAAAGTTATTCACTGGGACTTAAGTTTCCAGGTCAATACTACCTTGATTTATATATATAATATATAATATAGTCTATGATTTACTCAAGTAGGTAGTATCTTCAGAAATATAAATATTTAGGAGTAATAATTCAGCTATAGTTAAATTTCCATTCCTATTTTCCATAGTTCTAAAATAAAATGTCTTGGTTTCTTGAGATCCCCAGCTCTGTTTCACTGTTCATGTATACCTGTGTGACATCTAGTTTTTCTCCATCTTTATTGTTTACTTTTATATTTTTGTTCCGATTACAGTGTGTTGCTCAGTGTATGGTCCTTCACTTCCCTGGAGTATCCTCACCTCTTTAGTTTCTAGAGATCATTGGAATAAACAGAATAAACAGTGTATACTACTTTGTCCTTAATGGGCTCTGATAAAAGCTCTAGTACTCACTTTGTATTGGGCCATGTCTCGTATTCATCTGTAGTTGTCTAACCCCTGACAGTTTTTCCAGACTCCACATACCAATCTTGCTATTAGTGTTCTGTTTTCACTTTGTACATTATTTTATTTTCATGTGAGTATCATTTTTTTCTTTTACAAATATTACCCTGGATCTCTGCTGTTGTTTACTTGATTTTTTCTTTTTGTATGGGGAGTAAATATAATATCTATGCTGCCACTATTGATGCTATTGTGTGAGCTTTTTAAATTTTTATTTATTCACTTTATATCCCAAATTCATCCTCTCCCTGTTCCCCTCCCAGTCCCACTCTCTCACCCTCTTTCCCTTTCCCACCCTCCCCTTCTCCTCAGAAAAGGGGAGCCACCCTTCCTAACCAACTTACCCTGGCACACACAGTAGTCTCAGGACTGAGCACATCCTCTTCCGCTAAGGCCAGACAAGGCAACCCAGCTAGGGGCAAGTGATCTAAAATCAGGAAATCCAAACATGTGAGAGATAACCCTACTACACTTGTTAGGGGACTCATGAAAATCAAGCCACCTATCAATTACACATATGTCAGGGTCCTAGGTTCAGTCCATGCCTGGTCTTTGGTTGATGCTTCAGTCTCTGTTAGCCGCAATGGGCTTAGGTTAGTTGACTGTTGGTTATCTTGTGGAGTTTTTGTCCCATGACTCTTCCACAAGACTCCATGTGCCCTCTCTCTCTAATGTTTAGTTAGGTCTAAGTGGGAGAGCCTGTGGGGAGGGGCAAAAGGGTGTGGATTAGATGTGGAGAGAGTGGGAGTGAGAGATGAGAGGACTGGGAAAAAGAAGGGAAACTGAGGGGGCATCTCTGGGATGAGATGGATACCTGTGACAGGTTAGGTCCCTGGGTGATTATGGGGGTGACTCTAGCTCAGACTTCTAGCAGAGGGTCACATGGAGACTGAAGTGACCACCTCAGAGCCAGGCAGGATTCCCAGTGGAAGGAGCTGGACATCAACTCACCCATGGAACCTTTGACCCAAATTTTACACTGCCTACAAGAAATGCAGGGTTAAAGATGGAGCAGAGATTGACAGAATGCTCAGCCAACGACTGGCCCTACCTCTGACCCTCCCTGTAGAAGAGGGCTAACCCCTGACACTCTTACTGATTCTCTGCTATGCTTGCAGACAGGAGCCTACCATAACTGTCCTTGAGAGGCTCCACCTACCAGTGGATCAAAACAGAGGTGAGACCCCAAAACCAAGTATCATGTGATTGCTAACCAGCATGTACCCCTGTGGTGTAGATTAGAGCTTCTGTGTGCTAAGATTTGAGATCTACTTGTGAATCTTTCATGCTTTATGAGTGTCACTGAATGAGTCTTGGATTTGTTTTAAAACAATTGTCTCATGTTGGAGTTCCAAGTCTCACTTCTGTGTTAATGGTATGGCAATGTTCTGCTACTCACCAAAAAAACAAACCAAACAAACAAACAAAAACCTCGACTTTCACATTTGTAATATGGCAAGTCCCGAGTCTCTGCCTTGGAAATGCCTCTGCTTCTGATTTAGTAAAACTTTACTGGCTATAAACTTCATTCTTTATTTTAAGTAAACAAAAACTCTTATTATTAACTACCAATCTCTACTATTTAAGAAAAACAACTATCAGAAATAGAGGAACATTTCATATCCAAAAGCATGTATCTTCAAACATCATGCAAAAATAATGTTAGTTTGCCTGGGGCTATGTGTGATTAGATTTCGACATCAACTTCCCTTTTGTCTAAGACTGTTTTATAATATGGGGTTATACGCAGGCTGATGTAGATACTAAAGGGGTTTGTTTCCTTTAGCAGATTAGGCTTTTAAGGAATATAGACACTACCAGGCAATCCCCTTGTTCCTCAGCCAGCTTTCCCAGATTACTCTCATTTATAAGTTCTATTTTTAATATGAGGTAGCAGTGAGCATTTCGGTAGTCAGTGTCCTATGTGTTGGAAATTCCTCTGCTTGCCAACATAGCCTTCCTGATCAAAGGCAAAGGTTGAAACTCTGGTACAAACAGTTACAAGATGCATAGGCTGTGTAAACTGAGCATGGACAACTAAATGACCTAATTTCAGGCCAGACTTTGCTTTGGAGGGGAAAAAAATACAAGTAAGCAAGCTCCCTCTCTCTCTAGTTGTGCATATATATGCATATATGTATTGTTTTCACATGTGTTGGTATAGGTCTATGTATGTGTTCTGTGGGTGTCAGAGGTCAACTTCAATTGCTATTCCTTAAGGGTTGCTCGCCTTCATTTTTTAGAGAAGTGTCTATGAGATGCCAGTCTTTTAAATTCCACTAGGTTGGTTTGGCAATAGGTATCCCTCTAGGTCCTTCAATCTTTGCTTTTCCAACACTGGGATTTCAAGCTCTGTGTGTGCCACCAGGAAGCTGGACGTAAAATGTGGGTCCTCATGCACTTACTGACTGAAACATCTCCACAGCCCTGCTTTCACACTTTTAAATTATATGGCCTCTTTATCCATTTACCTACTCTTCACAGAGACATCAGTGAAATCAATATTGTCTTTCTTCCAAGCTCAACTGTATAGAAGTAGTAAATAAATAAATAATAAATAAATAAATAAATGAATAAAGAAAGAAATAAACCACAGAAGTGACAACAGAAGGACAAATGGCACCTACCAATGGTGTTTAAATCTGGATATACAGGTCTCACGAAAAAAGTGGCTTGCTCATCATCTGCAGCTGATTCCTGTCTTGTACTAATAAAAGCATACGATTGCTACAGCTTCCTTCCTTTATTTCTTTCTTATTTTTTTTCAAACAAAGCAGGAAATCCAGATTATTCTGTGAAATGTCCCAGGATTTAAATGCTGACAACTAATTCAATTAATTTCAAACATTGTGTAGGCAAATATGGTGTGAGCCAAACAAAACACACCTGCAGACAGTGCAATGCAGTGCGGCACCTCCGCTTAACAACCCCAACCATCCCCACACCCAACCTCCTCCCCTTACATTTTCCCTCTTCCAGTTCATGACCAAGGTCAAGTAGAAGCTTCTTGAAGCCATTTTCAATTTACCCCAGACAGTAAGCGTTTTCTACATTTGTCTTCCAATCACAAGCTGCTCTCCTACCACTGATATATCACCTGTGCGTTTCTGTACCATGTTGCATGTGTGTTTGAATGCTTCTTCCTTCTAGAGTTTTTTTTTCTTTTTTTCAGATGATTTAGCATGCTCCAAACTCCCGATCAGACAAGCACGTTTTATTTGGAATTTTTCAGTCGTAATTAAGGATCTAAAAAAAGAGTTCATTCAGTATAAACTGGATAGATGGTAAGTCCAATAACATGTGCCTTTAGATAAGAAGAAAGGACAAAGACAAAGGCCAAGACCTTATAAAGAGCAATACACAGATTACAGAGCTATACAAACAAGTAAAGCCCCAACCTGAGCTGCTGAAGCCCAAGAAGCAAGCAGATGTCTTTTTCATGCAGCCTTCAGATTGACAGACATGTTCCTTATACTTTATCTTCTAATCTCTTCCTTACACAATTGAGCAAAATAAGTCTGTCCTTTTTAAGCCACTGTATGTGTGAATTGTTACAATAGCCCCAGAAAACAGACAGAAACTCTTCTTGAACACTCTCAATGCCAAACAGCTACCATAGACTCAGACATACTGGAGACAGGCACAGAATTCGTGTTAATACTTTGGAATTGGGAGCATAAATTTTTAGTGTTTCTGAGCCTGTGAGTTTCCTTGAAGACTTCATGCACTGTAACAGAATAATATTATTTCATGCCTCATAAATTTGATTTTTGAATGGGCTTATTAAGACTCCGTAATCAAGAGAGTAACAGTTTATTATTACTAAGGATCTTTATGGCCTGTTTCTCTCAGCAGAAGAATATAAAGCGTGTTTTTCCATAGATAAGTGAAGGGGAACAATCTCTTTTAAGTCAGATGTTTCTGCCCGCCACAGAAATGCAGTTCAAAAGGCCATTTCTTTCTTAAGGAAACAGACATATTGTCCCTAGGGCCAGAGTAGCACAGTGGAAACAGGACTCTGATCACCAAGAATTGGATTTGAACCACAGTGCTAAAACCTTGGGGAAATGATTTAACCTCATTGAGGGCCCTGGTGGTCATTGGAGGAGGCAATAAACACTGAGTATTTACAAAATCAAATCGGTTAAAAGTTCTCACTTGCTATCTGAACTTAGAGCAAAATGAAAAAAAAAAATGTTACTTTCCTTTCACAAATTTCCAGTTGGCTTTTTTTGTCCTGATTGAGGAATTAGTTTGGGAAAATGGATTCAGTTAGACTACTGGTTTGAATTTAACTGTATTAAGTTGGATTTCCTACTTTTAAAATACAATCCAGATTTCTGTTCTATAATTCCTAAAAAGCTGTTTGGAATGGATATAATTCTTAGTATACTAGACCCATTAAATCCTGGGATTGTTTCCCTTTCTGGGATGAAAACTAATCAAATTCTGCCTTGGCTGTACATTAAACACCCTTCTGGCTGATTGTTAATTGATGCTCATAATCAGCATTATGATTCATAATGAGAAGGTCATAGAGATGAAATCATAGAACAGCACCACTTCAGTATTGAAGCTCTTTGTGAGGAAGTAAATATAGCCACTATGCTTTCCCTTACTGTGATGGTTTGAATGAGAATGTACCCAAAGGCTTGGCATTTGGACACTTGCTCTCTGCTCGTTGGTGCCAGTCTGGAGGTATGGCCCTGTCTGAAGAAAGTATGTAACTGAGGCTAGGCTTTGAGGTCAGATACCATTGCCTTCTAGTCTGTTTGCTCTACTTCCTGCTTGTAGTTGAGGACATAATCACTTATTTTCCTGCTCCTGTTACAATGCCTGCCACTTGCTGCCATTCCTCATGGACACATGCACTCTTATCTCTCTAGAAACCTAAGCTAAAATAAACTCTTTCATAGACTGGTCAAAAAAACGTGACGAGGACACATATCTAAACTGGACAGCATTGTTGATTGTGTCAGCCTCCCATCAACATCTCTGAAGGAGGACTATGCCCACAATGAGACCTTTTGAAATTCAATAACCTGTATTCCATTTCCTCATAACACTCTAAAGGGTTTTGTGGCATAAATAGTTACAATAAAGCTGGCCATGGTGGCATACACCTTTAATCCCAGCAATCTGGAAAGCAGAAACAGGCGGATTGCTGTGAGTTCAAGGCCAGCCTGATCTCCAGGACACACACACACACACACACACACACACACACACTCACATGACATAAACAAGTAAATCATTTTTGAACGAACATATTTTTTTGAGAAAGAAAGAATTTTAGGAGAACAAACAAAGAAAAACTCATTTGTAATCCTGTAATAAGAAGGGTGCTGAGTAGGTGGAGGGTGGATAGTAACCAGGATAGTGGTAAGAGCATTAGATACAACAGCATTGTTTTTACCCTAAGTGTCTTCATATAATTTCTTTTTAAGGCAAGTACAAAATGATATTTGCAAATTCTTTTTCAATTTAATTTTATTTATAAATTTATTTATTACAATTTATTCATTTTATACCCTTGCTCCAGCCCCCTCCCAAATCCTGGTCCTACCCACTCTCCCTCTTCTCCCCCTTTGATCTTTCTCTAGTCCCCTGATAGAGGAGGACTTCCCTTCTATCTTACCTTAGCTTATCAGGTCTCACCAAGGCTGGCTGCATCATCTTCCGCTGTGGCTTGGCAAGGATGCACCCCCCAAGAGAAGGTAATCAAAGAGCCGGGCACTGAGTTCATGTCAGAGACAACCCCTGTACCCCTTACTAGGGAACCCACACGAAAACTGAACAGTCAATGGAGTTTCTTTGAACAGGGAGTCTAGGTCCTCTCCATGCATGGTCCTTAGTTGAAGTATCTGTCTCTGCAGGCCCCCTAGGGAAGATACTTAATCCTCATTCAGAAGAGCAAACAGAATAAACATCAGAAGTAGGAGAATACAAGGAACAGGACAGCAGCCTTCTACAGAGGACCTCAAAAGACTCTAACCACTAGGGTATCTAAGGCGATACTGAGACTCATAGCTAAACTCTGGGAAGAGTGCTGGAATCCTTATAGAAGAAGATGGAGATAGAAAGACCTGGAGGGGACAGAAACTCCACAAGGAGAACAACAGACCTAAATTATTTGGAAATAATTTTTTTTGGAACATTTTTATTTATTTATTTATTTTATTTTTTTATTATTTTTTTCTTTTTAGTTACATTTTGTTAACTCTGTGTCCCAGCTGTATCCCGCTCCCTCATTCCCTCCCCAACCCCACACTCCCTCCCTGGTCTCCTCCCTGCCCCTTTCCAAGTCCACTGATAGGGGAGGACCTCCTCCCCTTTCATCTGACCCTGTTTTATCAGGTATCTTCAGGGCTGGCTGCAAAGTCCTCCTCTGTGGGCTAACAGACTGCTCCTCCCCGGGGGGGGGGGGTCAAACAGCCTGCCCTTGAGATCCTGTTAGAAATAGTCCGTGTTCCCCTTACTTTGGAAAACTAGTTGGTTACTGAGCTACCACGGGCCACATCCGAGCAGAAGTTCTAGGTTATATCCATAGATGGTCCTTGGTTGAGTGTCAGTCTCAGAAAAGACCCTGTGCCCAGATATGTTTGGTCCTTGTAGAGCTCCTATCCTTTCCATATCATACTAACTTCCCTTCTTTCATATGATTCCCTGCACTCTGCCGAGGGTTTGGTTATGAGTCTTAGTGTCTGCTTTGAAACACTGCTAGGTAGAGTCTTTCAATGCCTTTTGTGGTAGACTCCTGTCATAAGTTCAATGCACATCCCATTCTTATTGGTTAAAACTTGGCTAAAAAAAAGCCTAAGGCCTGTCGATTGACTTTGCATTCTCAGGCATTATCCTAATATAACCTTTCATATTCACAATAGCTGTTACACACAGTTTATCTTATAATTATTATCCATATCTTATTTCCTTAAAGAGATTTTTCACTCATTCCTATCTACTGTTTCTGAAAGCTCTGTAAATGTTGTTGGGGAATTTGAAAATTTGATTCTGAGATCAAGATTTTTACTAGAGCCTGTGTGAAAACACATTAAGAACCCAGCCCATGTGGGAATGAATGACAAGAGAAAGGGCTGATATTATTGTTAGTCCCAGGTTTCTTGATAATTCCCACAACTAACACTATAGGAAACTGAAAGTAATAATAAATAAATAGATAAATAAATACATAATACATACATACATACATACAAAGTACAAAACCTCATATCAAGAGTGGACTAAAAAACCCAGTAGGAGAAAAAGAGTCCTAAGAGCAGGCGAAAGATTTAGAGATATCCCCTTACTCCCACTGTTAGGAGTCCCACAAGAAAACCAAGCTATATAAACATAACATATTTACAGAGGACCTAGAGCAGACCAATGCAGGCTCCATGATTGTCAGTTCAGTTTTATTGAGCTCCTATGAGCCACACTTAATTAATTGTATGGGCCATGCTCTC
Source organism: Psammomys obesus (assembly GCF_907164565.1). Lineage (NCBI taxonomy): Eukaryota > Metazoa > Chordata > Mammalia > Rodentia > Muridae > Psammomys > Psammomys obesus. Next base: position 29,815,221 of record NW_026596051.1, on the reverse strand, counting down.
CTGGTGAAGGGTATGCGTTTAATTTTAGAACTACCAAAGAGCAGGAAGGGTTTAAAATTATAAAGTGCATGGCAATATCATTGTCTGGCTTATTACTATGAGCTTGCATTATCCTTTCTTGCTCATTAATTCATTGATTCATTGAAATATAATTCATGTCTCTGAAATGAGTGCACAGTGAAGCAAGTACACATCTGTAAATAAGAAAACCAACCATGCTGGATTTTGGATCTCACGCTTCTAACCTTGAGACCTATGAGAAGATAAGTTGAAACAGCTTTTAAGCCTATGAGGTTTTTTTTTTTTATGGCATCCTGAGCAGATTAATAGAAGATTTAACTGTAAATTAGACCTAAGTAACAGGTTTGAGAACAATGAAACTGGGATTTGGCATCTAATTTGGTACCTCTATGAAACTCACTCATGTCAGCAAACAAGTCTATATTTTACTGAAACAGTACATCCAACATTACAACATTAATTTTTATTCTGAAATGAGAAGGGTTTGATTTGAAATTTCACAGTATCAAAAAATACCTTAAGACAATCAAAGATATTTAAGTATCATATAGACATATTTATTACTATGTAGTTTAATAAACTATTATATTTTACTTTATTTTTCGTCACTTAGTAAATAACTAAATTTAAAAAACTCATTTGAGTAAATTTGTTTTAGAAGGAAAGATAAAATTAGTGAACTGAGAGATCAGCAAAATCAAAACCAAAATAAACAATAATAGGATAGACATCAGAAGTATAAGTCAGGGAACAAAACAGGAGCCTTTCATTGAGGCCCCTGAAAGACTGTACCCATCAGGATATCAAAGATACTGAGACTCATAGCCAAACTTCAGGCAGAGTGCAGGGAACCTTATGGAAGAAGGGAGACATAAAAAGACTCAGAGGGACAGGAACTCCACAAGGAGACCAACAGAGTAAAAAAAAAAAAAATCTGGGCCCAGGTGTCTTTGCAGAGACTGATACTCCAAACAAGGACCATGCATAGAGATAACCTAGGACCCCTACACAAATGTAGTCCATAGGAGATCAGTCTCCAAGTGGGAACCCTAGTAAGGGGAACAGGGACTGTCTCTGACATGAATTCAGTGGCTGGCTCTTTGATCACCTCCCTCTGGGGGGGAAGCAGCCTTACCAGGCCATAGAGGAGGACAATGCAGACAGTCTTAATGAGACCTGATAGCTAGGGTCAAATAGAAGGGGATGAGGACCTCCCTTATCAGGGGACTAGGAGAGGAGCATAGGGTGAGAAGAGAGAGCAAGGGTGGGACTGGGAGGAGATGAGGGAAGGGATTACAGTGAGGATACAAAGTGAATAAATTGTATTAAATAATAAATAATAGCTATTTTTTCTTTGAAACCAAAGAAAATATGAAGGCTTTTATCACACGATAGAATCTATCCTAAGTAACATAATAAATTTCTAGATCATAATAAAATAACTAAATTTAATAAACTTTTGAGAAAATTTGTTTCAGAAGAAAGATTATAAAATTAGTGAACTGAAAGACAGCAAAATCAAAAACAAAATAAACTTTAGCAACAACCAGACAGACTGAAACAAGGAAACAGAATATAAAAAAAACGAAAAGAGTATTTATTTGGGGATGATGATGAAATAGTCTACCTTCATAAAAATCATGAATCTTGATAAAAAGAGAAACTATATAGGAGAAATAGTTCTTGAAATAATAATTGTCAGAAAGTTTGCACCATTTATAAAAAGTGTAAACTAATTAATTCCAAATGTCTGTGAAGTCTATGAACTATAAGTACAAGGATATATCATCCCTAGCCACATAATGAAGTTGACACTAACAAAATACTTATATTTGAAAAGCAATTTAAAGCACAAAGTCTCCGAGAGTCCAAGATGGGGGTGACTAGTGCACACCGTATCTGACGGGCACAGGGTCTGAAACACTGACATTGGTGCGTGGAGAGGCAGCTGAAGCAGAACACCTACATTGAGTCTTTCTGGGTGAGAGGGGATAACCCTTGAACTGAGACCATTTGGATCCAGGTCACCCGTGGACATCTCCAGAGACTGAGACTGATGAATATTTAACTCCCCTAACTTCCCCTTGCCCCAAGCACTGTCCACCCTGCGCTGTGGAGGCTTCTTCAGTGATTGCCCCATGCACGAGCCTCCATGCTTGGTAACAGACAGCAGAGGCTGACTTCCCAGTTTTGCTGAAGCAGTGAGCAGCTGTATGGGCCTCCCAAAGGGGAGCTGTAACAGCCTCCCTGGTCCGCAGCAGTGGATGGACCACTGTATGGGCCTCTTTGTAGGCCTCCCAGGTGAGCGGGAAGATGTACAGGCTTCCCAAGGCATTCCAGCAGGTGACTGTACAGCCTCCCACGTCTGCAAAGGCAGCTTTGCTGTACAGGCCTCACAAAGCTCCCAGGTCTGCAGAAGCAGCAGTGATTACTAGCTCTAACAAGAGCCTCTATGCTCAGGGACTGAGACAACAGAAGTGGCTACCCCAAGTAAGGGTCTCCCTGCCCAGTGGACAAACAGTGGACACCCCTGAGCCAACGGATCTCCTACACTCTCATTTTCCCCTATAGGCCTAAATCTGAGAGTAGAGAACAGGGGGGACGCCTGTGTTTTCCAATTAGGCCTGCAAGCAAGTGAGTGTGCCTTCAAGTAAGTGCATGCAGAGCTCCAGATGCAGGGTCCCTCTATTGTAGCAGCCAGACACTCCCACTGTGGGCAACGTAGTGATCCTTGGGACAGCATTCTCAACAGTGAAGGCCCTGTGGTTCTGCCAGTGGAGTCAAGGCAAACAATTCCTGGAGCCCAGACAGATATGAAATTGGGAGAACAGTATAACAGGCCTGTAGGCCACTGAGGTATTCAGGGCACCTGCACCAAGTGCATTGAGCCAGTGATCAGTGCCAGCACCGGCAGGCACTCCCTCCTGTGCTTATACTCCGCATTCCTAGTATCTACACAGTCTAGCACCCTGTCCTTCAAGACACACTTCCACTCACACACCCGTGCTTGCTTACCATCACTTGTTCACCAGGACCTGCGACCTTCCTCCCTTAGCTATAGCTGAAACACCAAACATCCACTCTCAAACCAGTGGATGTGTCTCATCTTTCTAAAGAATACTCCAGACACCAGAGAAAGACGGACCCAGTCTGAAGTATAGACTCCAGGTACAAACAGCAAAGGTTACAGAGAAGCAGATGGCTAGAGGTTGGCTGAAGAACACATCCAACAAAAATTAGGACATTATGGCTTCACCAGGGATCCCAAAAATTAATGGACATGCTATTTCTTCAGAAACACAGGAAAATAATTTCAATCCTAGGCTTATCCAGATATTAGAAGCACATAAAGAGGAATTGAAAAAAGATCTCAAAGAAATACAGGCAATTACTACCAAACAAATAGAGGCACATGTAGAGCCACAAGTACAGGCATGCAGAGAAGAAATGAAGAAAGTTCTGAAATACAGGAGAAAACTTCCTGAACAGAACACCAACAGCACAGGCTCTAAGAGCAACAATCAATAAATGGGACCTCATGAAATTGAAAAGCTTCTGTAAAGCAAAGGACACCGTCATCAAAACAAAGCGACTGCCTACAGATTGGGAAAGAATCATCACCAACCCTCTATCTGACAGAGGACTCATATCCAATATATATAAAGAACTAAACAAGCTGAAAAGCAACAAACCAAGTAATCCACTTAAAAAATGGGGAACAGAGCTAAAGAGAGAATTCTCTGCAGAGGAATATCAAATGGCAGAGAAGCACTTAAAGAAATGCTCAACCTCATTAGCCATTAGGGAAATGCAAATCAAAACAACCCTGAGATTTCACCTTACACCCATCAGAATGGCCAAGATGAAAATCTCAAGGGACAACACATGCTGGAGAGGTTGTGGAGAAAGGGGAACGCTTCTCCACTGCTGGTGGGAATGTAAACTGGTACAACCACTCTGGAAATCAATCTGGCGCTTTCTCAGACAACTAGGAATAGCGCTTCCTCAAGATCCAGCCATACCACTCCTAGGCATATACCCAAAAGAGGCGCAAGTACACAACAAGGACATTTGTTCAACCATGTTTGTAGCAGCTTTATTTGTAATAGCCAGAAGCTGGAAACAACCCAGATGCCCCTCAACTGAAGAATGGATGCAGAAACTGTGGTACATCTATACAATGGAGTATTACTCAGCAATGAAAAATAAGGAAATCATGAAATTTGCAGGTAAATGGTGGGACCTGGAAAGGATCATCCTGAGTGAGTTGACCCAGAAGCAAAAAGACACTCACGGTATATACTCACTCATATAAACATACAATATAGAATAAACCCACTAAAAGCTGTACATCTAAACAAACTAAGCAAAAGAGAGGACCCTAACTAAAATGTTCAATCCCCATCCTGAAAGGCAAAGAGGATGTACATCAGAAGAAAACGAAAATAGGAAACAACCTCGGAACCCGCTACAGAGGGCCTCTGAAAGCCAGAAGAAAACAGGAAACCACCTTGAAACCTGCCACAGAGGGCCTCTGAAAGCTTCTGCAGTATAGACTGTCAAAGCAGATGCTGAGCCTGATGGCCAACTGATGGGCAGAGTGAATGGAATTTTATGTAAGAAGTGGGAAATAGTAAGAGCTGGAGGGAACGGGAACTCCACAAGCAGAGCAACAGAACAAGATAATTTGAACACAGGGAACTTCCCAGAGACTCATACTCCAACCAAGGACTATTTGTGGAGATGACCTGGAACCCCTGCACAGGTGTAGCCCATGGCAGTTCAGTGTCCAAGTGGGTTACATAGTAATGGGAAGAGGGACTGCCTCTGACATAATCTGATTGGCCTGCTCTTTGATCACTTCCCCCTGGGGGGGGAGCAGCCTTACCAGGCCACAGTAGAGGACAATGCAGCCACTTTTGATGAGAACTGATAGACTAAGATCAGAAAGAAGGAGAGGAGGACCTCCCCTATCAGTGGACTTGGGGAGTGGCATGCATGCAGAAAGGGGAGGGAGGGTGGGATTGGCAGGGGAGGAGGGAGGGGCTTATGGGGGGATACAAAATGAATAAAGTGTAATTAATAAAAAATAAATAAAAGATTTAAAAAAAAAAAAAAGAAAGAAATACAGGCAACTATAGCCAAACAAATAGAGGTACAAGTAGAGGCAAAATTAGTGGCATATAGAGAGGAAACAAACAAACAAAAAATAGAGTCCATCATGGAAAGACAGGAATCTACATTCAAACAGATGAAGGAAATGGTGCAAGACATGAAAACAGAATTTGAATAAAAAAAGAAAACACAAACAGAGACAACCCTGGACCTGGAGAACTTACAGAAAAATGTTAGGAACCACAAAGATAAGCATCACAAATACAAGAGATGGAAAAGAGAATGTCAGACGCTGAAGATGCATTTGCAGAAATTGATACATCTCTCTCTCAAAAAAAAGTAAAATTGGAAAAGTTCCAAACACAAAACATGGAATAAATCAAGGACACTATGAAAAAACAAAATCTAAAATAATAGAAATAGACGAAAAACAAGATTCCAGGCTCCAAGGTCCAGAAAATATTTTCAAGAAAAATCATAGAAGATAATTTTCCCAACTTAAAGAAAGAGATGTCCATAAACATACAAGAGCCCTACAGAACACCAAATAGACTAGACATTAAAAGAAACTCAAGTCACTAAATCAACGGAAATATATATATAAAGTGGCTTGAAAAAAGGCCAAGTAACTTATAAAGGTAGACCCATCAGAATCACATCGGACATCTCAACAGAAGCTATGAAAGACAGAAGGGCCTGGGCAGATGTCATGCAGACTCTAAGGGACCACTGATGCCAACCCATACTTCTACACCCAACAAAGCTTTCAATCAACATAAATGGAGAAAACAAAATATTCCATGATAAAACTAAACTCAAACAATATCTACACAGAAGATACAAGAAGGAAAATTCCAATCCAACGAAAACAACTACATCCGAGAAAACACAGGATATAGATAACTTCACAACAAAAAATTAAAAGAAAACAAGCATTGAAACACAGCAACACCACCAACTCCACAATAAAAGGAACTAACATTCATTGGTCACTATTATCTATCAACATCAACAGGCTCAACTCTCCAATAAAAAAACACACTAACAAAATGGTTGCAAAAACAGGATCCAATATTCTGCTGAATCCAAGAAACACACCTCTGCAACAAAGATAAACCTCAGAATAAAGGCTTGAAAAAATGATTTTCCAGCAAACAGACCCAGAAAACAAAGTGGGGTAACAATCCTAATATCTAATAAAATAGACTTTCAACCAAAATTAATAAAAAAAGATGAGGAGGGGCACTTAATTCTCATCAAAGGAAAAATCCACCAGGACATCACAATTCTGAACATTTATGCCCCAAAAAAGATTCCTAAATGAAATATTATTAAAGCTTAAATCACATATCAATTCCAAAATCTTAATAGTGTGGTATTCCACTCTTATCAAGGGACAGATCATCTATACAGAAGCTAAATAAGGGAATAATGACCCTTACAGATGTCCTAAATCAAATGGACCTAATAGATGTCTACAGAACTTTTCACCCAATCTCAAGAGTATGCCTTCTTTTCAGCACCCCATGGAACCTCCTCTAAAACTGACCACATAGTGGGAACAAAGCAAGCCTCAACAGATATAAGAAGATCGAAATAATTCCTTGAATCCTATCAACCATCATAGCCTAAAACTAAACCTCAACAACAGAAAAAAAAAAAAAAAGCCCACATACACATGGAAACTAAACAACTCTCTACTCAATGACAGCTTGGTCAGGGACGAAATGAAAAAAAGAAATTAGAGACTTCCTAAAATTCAATGAAAATGAAGGCACAACTTACCCAAACTTATGGGACACAATGAAAGCAGTGCTAGGAAAGTTCATAGCACTAAGTGCCTCCAGAAAGAAGTTACAGACTTTTCATACAAGCAACGGAAAGATACACCTGAAAGTACATTGGTGTGACTCTAACCAAGCAAGTGAAAGACTTGTTTGAAAACACTTCAAGTCTCTGAAGAAAGAAATAGAAAATATCAAAAGATGAAAAGATCTCCAATGCTCATGGATCGGTAAGATTATTATAGTGAAAATGGCCATTCTGCCAAAAGCAATCTACATATTCAATGCAATTCCCATCAAAACACCAACACAATTCTTTACAGAACTTGAAAGGACAATACTCCACTTCATGTGGGAAAAAAAAATTACTAGAACAATCCTATAATCCTACACAACAACAGTTTGTCTGGAGGTATCTCCATCCCTGATATCAGGGAAATCATGATATTTACAGACAAATAGTGGGAACTAGAAAAGATCATCCTGAGTGAGGTATCACTCAGAAAGCAGAAAGGCATACATGGTATATACTCACTTACAAGTGGATATTAGACATATAATAGGGGATAAACATACTAAAATCTGTACGCCTAAAGCTAAGGAAGAAGGACCCTTGGTAAGATGATCAATCCTCACTCAGAAAGGCAAACAAGAAGGAGATCAGAAGAGGAAGAAAACTCCTGCCAAACTTTGGGCAGAGTACAGGGAATCTCATGAAAGAAGTGGGAGACAGAAAGACTTCAAGGGTACAGGAGCTCCACGAGGAGACCAACAGAACCAAGAAATCTGGGCACAGGAGCCTTTTCTGAGACTGATACCCCAAATAAGGACCATATATGGAGATAACTTAGAACCCCTGCACAGATGTAGCCCATGCCAGCTTGGTCTCCAAGTGAGTAGCCTAGCAAGGGGAACAGGGACTGTCTCTGACATGAACTCAGTGGCTGGCTTACTGATTACCTCCCTCTGAGGGGGGAGCAGCCTTACCAGGCCACAGAGGAAGACAATGCAGTCAGTCTTGATGAGTCCTGATAGGCTAGGGTCAGACAGAAAGGGAGGAGGAACTCCCCTATCAGTGGACTTTGAAAGGGGCATGGGAGGAAATGAGGAAGAAAGAAAGGGTGGGATTGGGAGGGAATGAGGGAGGGGGCTACAGCTGGGATACATAATGAATAAACTGTGATTAATATAGAAAATAAAAATAATTAAAAGCAAAAAATAAAAAAGTAAAACACAATTTCTTTCGTATGAGACTAATATTTAAAAGCAATTCAATAACTCATCAGATCTTTGAATAAAAATGCTGAAAAACAAAATGAATGGTATCATCGAAGAAAAAAACAGTATCAGTATAAAAAATGATAAAAATTGCAAATTGACTCAATTACAGTGATAACCTCGGTACAAGGCAAAGAATGTGTACTCCAAAAGTAGCTGGTGACTGGTCAGTTTCTTTGGTGACTAATAGCATATGCAGTGAACCTTGGGAAGAACATGATAAAGCAATATCACAGTTCCTCATTCACCTGGCCACTATAGAGTTGTGCTGTATAATTTCTGGAGTCTCATACATCTTTATATATAAACAAGAAGGTGCAAGACCTATTATAATTAATAATATGTGGATTTATGTAAAGATAATCTGAAAAGCTTTGAACAAAGTTTCACCCTTATTCATGAGAGCAGATATTCTCCCTTTCTTCTGAAATACATTTTATAGAGTGACATTCCTAATATGTTATTTTTGTAAACTATATTTGAAATTTCCTTCTTTTAAAAATAATGAATCCTGGTTCTATTCAAGTACACATCTAAGTATATTAAAGTATTTTCAGAAAATCAAAATATTACTTTTTAGTTGCAAATCTTTCTGAACAGCAGGGTCGAGGTTAGGCTAATTATATAAAAATGCTGGGGAAAATCTACATAATAATGCAGCTAGATAATATAAGAGAGGATGAATAATGAGGAAAAATAACCCTTGCAACTGCTTAAGTTGTAAAATGCTTTAAAATCTATGTAATATTCCATTGTTAGCTCTGGCAATTTTTTAGCCTGGATATAATCTTTAAAATTATAGTATAAGAGAGAGAATACAGTCACTCTGTAGTCTACTAATTTAATATTTAAAGAGGGACATCAGGAAGATGTTTCATACAATATTTATATATTTATTTATATTTATAGTAGATGTTAAATAATATATAAATTAACTATACATTTATATATTATCTATTAAGTATTTATATATTTATTATATATTTACAAACACCATATATATAGAGAGAGTGTAGTGTAATGAATTCTGTCAATATATAATAGAACCTACATTTTTTTTATCTTTTATTTTTTTTTATTAATTACACTTTATTCATTTTGTATCCCCCCCATGAGCCCCTCCCTCCTCCCCTGCCGATCCCACCCTCCCTCCCCTTTCTGCATGCATGCCACTCCCCAAGTCCACTGATAGGGGAGGTCCTCCTCTCCTTCTTTCTGATCTTAGTCTATCAGTTCTCATCAAAAGTGGCTGCATTGTCCTCTACTGTGGCCTGGTAAGGCTGCTCCCCCCTCAGGGGGAAGTGATCAACGAGCAGGCCAATCAGATTATGTCAGAGGCAGTCTCTCTTCCCATTACTATGGAACCCACTTGGACACTGAACTGCCATTCCCACCCCTCACCTCTACCCTGCACATAAAAATGCCCAAGACATCCATTCTCATCAGAACTGTAAACTTCTTTCACAGTGCTCTGGCAAGCCAGCCATGCCAGGGTAAAGTGAATGAAAGACATGCAACAGAGATCATGTCCTTTCTGGGAAACCCAAAGGGAGGCTAAGCTGCTAACAGGATGTGTGTGTGTATGTGTGTGTATACGTGTGTGTATATGTGTGTATGTATGTGTATGTGTGTGTGTGTGTGTGTGTATGTATGGAGAGGGTCTAGATCAAGTCCAGGCCTGGTCTTTGGTTGGTGCTTCAGTTTCTGAAAGCCCCTCTGGTCCCAGGTTAGTTGGGACTACTGGTCTTGTGGAACTCCTGTAACCCTGGGTCCTTCTATTCTCACCACCATCATACTACAAGGTTTCCTACGTTCCCTGATGTTTGGCTATGAGTCTTGGTTTCTTTATATTTTTATTTTATTCTATTTTATTTTTGTCTTATGATTTACTGAGTTGAACAATATTAAAATTTCAGATTCTATCCAAAGTAAAAAATTATGGCAGCCCTTGTTTCATACAACATTTTTCTCTGTTATTATTATTATTTTTTTACAATTTATTCAATTTATATCCTGCTGCAGGCCCCTCCCTCATCTTCTCCCAGTCCCACCCTCCATCTCTTTTCACCCCACTGAATCCCTCTCCTACTAAGCTGATATGGGTGATACTCCTCCCATTCTATCTGATCCAAACCTATCAGGTCTCATCAGGACCCTCTGGATCTTCTTTCTTTATGGCTTACTTAGGCCACCTTGCCAGGAGGAGGAGATCAAAGAGTTCGCCACTGAAGCCATGTTACACATAGTCCCTGCTCCCCTACTTGGAGAACCCACTTGGAGACTGAGCTGCCTATGCACAACATCTGAGCGAGGGGTCTAGGTCCTCTCCATGCATGGTCTTTTGTTGGTTCATCAGTTTCTGCAGGACCAACATGAGTCCAGGTTTGTGTGTTTGTTTGTTTGACTCTGTTGCTCTCTTTGTGGGGCTCCTGTCCTGGCTAAGTCTTTCTATCTCCCTCTTCTTCCACAAGATTCCCTACACTATGTCCAAAGTTTGTCTATGAGTCTCAGCATCTGCTTCGATACCCTACTGGGTAGAGTCTTTCAGAGGCCCTCTGTGGTAGGCTCCTGTCCTGTTCCCTGCCTTCTCCCACTTCTGATACCTATCCTGTTTGCCCTTCTGAATGAGGAATAAGCCTCTTCTGTAGGATCCTCCTTGTTGTTTAGCTTCTTTGGGAGTATTGATTTAAGTATATTTGGCCTATATGACATGGCTAATATCCACTTGTAAGTGAGTATATATACTATGTGTGTCTTTCTGATCCTTGGTTACCTAACACAGATTGATCTTTTCTAGTTCCATCCATTGGCCTACAAATTTTATTTGTTTTTAATTGCTGAGTAGTAGTACTCTATTGTGTAAATGTACCGCAATGTCTGTATCCATTCTTCAGGTGAGGGACGTCTGGGTTGTTTCCAGATTCTGGCTATTACAAATAAAACTGCTATGAACTTAGCTGAGCAAATGTCCTTGTTGTTTACTTGAGCATCTTTCAGATATATGCCCAGGAGTGGTATAGCTGGATTTTGAGTTAGCACTATACCTAATTTTCTGAGAAAGCACCAGATTAATTTCTAAAGTGGTAGCACTAGTTTATATTCCCACCACAAATGAAGGAGGGTTCCCCTTTCTCCACAACAAAGCCAGCATGTTTTGTCCCTTGAGTTTTTTAACTTATTCATTCTGATGGGTGCAAGGTGGAATCTCAGAGTCATTTTGATTTGCAAGGATGCTGAGCATTTCTTTAAGTGTTTTTTCAACCACTTGATATTTCCTTGCTGAGAATTCTCTGTCTAGTTCTGTACTACATTTTTAAATTGGAAAAATTGGATTTTTTTGGTGTTTAATTTCTTGATTTTTTTATATATTCTAGATATTGCTTCCAGAACTAAAAGGCCTGAAGCATTTATTATTACCCTCATGATTTATAAAAGAAGCAAAGATATTTTTTGGACAAAAATATGAGTATTTGTATTTTTGCAGAATTGCTCATAATAGAAAGAAAACAATATGACTACTCAGAAAACACATGAATAAGTAAAATAAACATTGTTAGTGCTATAGAAATAATTTCCCTAATGTCTAAGTGGAGAGCTCTGTAGCAGTAACTCTTGAATTTTTCCTTTCTAGTAAAACTGAACTGGGAAGGTGGCTTTTGAATTACTCAAGGGATTATTGAATCCCTTGAGCATGGGAAGACTTTATCTGGTTCCTGAGCTTATCTCAAAGCTTCCTTCCCATGGTTCTTATGTGCAATAACTAGTATCATTTTAATGGCACCAATCTCTTCACAAAATGTCTCCCTTGAACCAAACTTTACTAAGCCTTTAGAACTAAAATGCATATTAATTTTTTCTTGCTTCATATGTGCTCCAAATTCTCACCATAAACCTGGATTACATTAGATTCTCAAAACCACGTCACAAGCTGAAGTCTGGACTGCCTGGAAACATCCTCTGTCAGATGAATTATGTTATCACCATTAACACCAACTTTCCATGTGGTGCTGGAACAGGAACACAGCAGAGACATAACATGTATGACTTTTAATCTCATTTCTAATGCAGTCACTGTACAGTCTAATACAAAGAAAAGAACTGAAACATGAGAGATCTAAACCTATCAGAACAAAAATTTCAAAGACAAATTTTTGTCTGGCACTGGGGACAGATGGAGCATGATAGTGCCCCCAATGCCTGTGAGCTAATTTGCTCACATGTCTGTAGTTTACAGACAAAGAAGGTGATGCTTGGGGAAGCCAATAAAGCCATTCAAGCTTTTAGACACAGCAATTTGTGAAGTATTACTCAAGCAAACTTTAAGCACTTTATTTACAGGATTCATGATGTCACTCATCCTATGCTCTATAGACAAACATTTTCTAAGACACATTAAAATATTTACACACACACACATGCAAAGACAGGCACACACATGGAGCCATGAAATTCAATGATTTGAACATTTTTGAAAAACCTAACACACATCAAGATTTTTAAGTACACACAAATTATTCAGGTGGTTATGTAATTCACTCAGAAAGGGGTAGTTATGCGGTAACTTGTAATTTCTGTCAGACTGCCTACACAGCATCAAGTTAGTCGAGTTTGTACCCTGTGTAACTGTTGGGGCAGCGCTGTCATGAAGGGACATTAATAACTACAACAATAGCTCCTTTGTGGTACTCCTCTGCTACAGGGATGGGTAGCAAGAGGCGTTCAAGCTCCACAGACCTTTTCCTGGACTCGGGAAAATTCAGTACTAAAGTGTCTCCAAATAATATATTTCAATGTCATAGCAACAAAATAATTACCATAGCATATCTTAGTTTCTGCTTTCCTCATTGGATTATTTTGATAAATGCATCTTTACCCCATATTATTATAAGATAAATACAGTCATGAAAAATTTTCTAAACCATATGAAGCTATTATTCCTAAAGCAAGCAAGCAAAGCATTGCTCATAGACTCAAAATGTGCCTTTAAGATAAAGGTTAAAAACTACAAACATCCTGATGACACATTGTTCCATTCTGGTGTCAAAGCAATTGACTTTCAAGATGCTGTAAATCTACCAAATGTTTTTCATTTCTTGTGAACACTGTTACCATTTGTTAAATATTTTGAGTATAGTCCTTGAAATAAAACTTTAATAATGCAACTGAAACTAAAATTTCTCTGAGATAATGTAGGAGGGGATAAAGAGAACTCTATTATGTTCTAAAATATTCCAAACTGTTCAAATTAATTTACAGTGAGGAATAATACAAAACAAAATCAGTGATGATCACTAGTCATAGTCTGCTGACCACCAAAAGCTGCTGAAAGTGTTTGAAGGACTCCCCAAATTGCAAAGCATGTGATCCTCCAAAGATTCCTTAATTTATCCTACAAGCAGAAAGAAAGTCACTCAAAGAAAACAGCTCCTAAGTATTGGAATTTGGAAATATAATAACTATACCTAAACTATCTTCCTATAGTACCAAAATTCTGGCTGTTACTGTTCCTGTGATTCAACATATATAACGACTGTAATCAGGTGACGTCAGGTAAGCTTTGAAAATGGCTCTATTCTGAAATTTATGTCATTCAAACAATTTCTCTATTATTCTATGAGTAGCATCATAAAATAAATAATTTGATTTTAGTTTGCATACATGTCTACTAAGGAAAAATATGAACAGGCAAGACAATGATTCTAAACATCCACCTTTTCTCTTCCTACCCAAGCCAGTCATGGCGGCTCACATCTACAATCCCAGCATGTGATATACTGACACACAAAAAAAGTTTGCCAAAAAAAGTTTTAAAGACAGCCTGAGCTACCCAATTAATTCTAGGCCAGATTTGGCTGCAGAGTGAGACCCTGTCTCAGAAACCCAGAAGCCTTTCACATATGTATGATAAGTCTGTTCTTATGCCAATATGTGTTATTCTCCCGGAAACATCAGAATCAGTGTATGATGGTTAGTTTGATCAAGAGGGAATAATCAAACTTGTCTCACCTCAAAAATCACAGAAAAAGTGTATAAAGTACTAATTCAACAACTAGGAAGAACACATTTGCTTCTCTCCCTCATGGCTTTAACTGGAAATTTTTGATCTTGTGTTCCTTACCTAGAAATTAGTCCTTTATGTCATTCATAAAACTTCGCTGAAAACCCCCAAAAATAATTTTCTTACTACTTTTATGCTTACAAAAATGTTCACTTGTATTTATTATTTGTAATTCTTTTTGACATAATTATATGTCAAATATATATATAATTTGACATTTAATATGCCCTTTGAGTTGCAATAGATGCATTTAGAATATTTCAGTTGTAAACACCTTAGAGATAGATATCACAAAGAACATCCGAGTATCTTCAGGTGGGTCATTTCTAAAGCATTACGTTCTATCTTTCATGCTGAACTCACAGCCCACATACACACTCACATGTAAATATGGGTAGGCACACACTTCATTTATCCTTTTATTGATACTGAAATTCATTCAAAGCAAGCCCTATGCTCTCGTTATTTGAGATTTTATATTTTTTTCACTTTCTTAAAATGGAAAATATTTCTACATTATCATAGTTATGTTTAAAATACCCTATATAAAAGAGCTATATAAAAACTGAGGGTTTTTCAATGTTAACTAATGACATTAGACAATAATAAGTTAAATGTATTTGCAAAACCCATCCTGAGTGTATTGTCTTTTTTCTTTAGGAATTTCACTCAAACCAATACAAAGAATATTCAGATAAAGTCTGGGAAGTGGTCAATGACTCTGAAAAAGAATAAAAGAATTCAAATTATTTTGGTTCTTTTATACAATGGATTGGATGACTCAGTTCTATACTTTGTAACTTTACCTATTTTTTACAAATAATACAACAGACTAATATTGTGAGTTCATGGTCTGTAACCATATTGCAATTGTGTAAAATTTCTAGCAAAGTATGAGCCAGAATCACTGAACCTTCATTTCTTTAAGTTTTAGAGCAACGAGTTGGTACCTAAGACATATATTGTTAGATGAAAGAATTAATGAAAAATTGATTTGTGTTTAAAGAGGACAATCTTGATGACTGAAGGTAAATGGTATAAAAATATGGTGAATGGCTTTATTACCTTTCATGTCCCTGGGACCAAAATCCATATTACTAGATTAATTTTTTGTTTGTTTGTTTCTTTTTCTTTACCACCAATAAGAAATTTACTTATATTTGTTTCTTTATTATTATTTATTGCAATGTAATCACTTTGTATCCCAGCTGTAACCTCCTCCTTTATTTCCTCCCTGTCCCACCCTCCCTCTCAGTCCCCCCCCCATACCCCTTCCCTAGTCTACTGATAGGGGAGGTCCTCCACCCATTTCATCTGATCTTCTATTAGGTCTCATCAGGACTGGTTGCATTGTCTTCCTCTGTGTCCTGGTAAGTCTGCACTCACTTCAGGGGGAGGTGATCCAAGAGCAGGCCACTGAGTTCATTCAGAGACTGCTCCCCTTACTAGGGTACTTGGAGACCAAGCTGCCATGGGCTACATCTGTGCAGGGGTTCTAGGTTATCTCCACGCATAGTCCCTGGTTGGAGTATCAGTCTCAGAAAAGACCCCTGGGCCCGATTTTTTTTCTCTCCTTGTGGAGCTCCTGTCCCTTCCAGGTCTTTCTTTCATAAGATTCCCCACATTCTGCCCAAAGTTTGGCTATGAGTCTCAGTATCTGCTTTGATACCCTGCAGGGCAGAGTTTTTCGAAATCCCTCTGTGGTAGGTTCCTGTCCTGTTCCCTGCTTTCTCACTCTTCTGATGTCTATCCCATCTGCCTTTCTGAATGAGGATTGAGCATCTTATCCAGGGTCCTCCTTCTTGATTAGCTTCTTTAGGTGTACAGATTTTAGTATGATTATCCTATATTATGTGTCTAGTATCCACTTGTAAGTGAGTATATACTGTGTGTGTCTTTCTGCTTCTGGGTTACCTCACTCAGGATGATCCTTTCTAGTTCCCACCATTTGCCTGCAAATTTTATGAATTCCTTGTTTTTAATTGTTGAGTAACATGTATATATATATATATACATATATATATGTATATATATATATATAAACATATAAACACATATATAAACATATGTCTTCTTTTGCCTGTATATTTTATTATATATTTTATATATAACATATATATTTATTCTCCATAGTTCCCTCAAATGGCTCTTATTTTTATGTCTTTCATGTATTTCCTCCCTTATTCTTCTCTTCCCTCTTTCTCTCCATTTGATTTAGTCCTCCTACCACAATCCATCCAAAGTATCTATTCTATTTCCCTTTTCTAGTGAGAGCAATATGCTCCCTCCCACTTTCCTCTACCTAACCACTCTGGTTTTATAGAATAGAGTTTGGTTATCATTGACTGAACAGTTAAAATCCACACAGAAGTGAATACATACCATGTCATATTTGTCATTTTTTTTCTGGATTTCCTGAGGACAGCTTTTATAGTTTCATGTATTTACCTTCTAATTTCATAATTTTATGGGCTGGAGTGATGTTTCAGCCATTAAAGACTAGGCTCACAACCACAAAAAAAATTTTATTTAATTTAAATCTTTTCAATGAAGTTATAAAAATGAAAATAAAATTCATTTCTTTTTTAATTAATTTAATTTAATCCAACCAAACACAGTTTATCATGAGCCACAAATGTAGTGCCACATGAAATATTTAAAGTCCAAACACAGCAATTTCACAATGGAATACTACTCAGCTATTAAAAACATGAAAATCATATAATTTGAAGGCAAATGAATGGAACTAGAAGAGGTCACGCTGAGTGAGGTAACCCAGACCTAGAAAGGCATGCATGGTATATACTCATGCAGATATAAAGCAGATATTAGGCATATAATACAGGGTAACCGTACTAAAATTCACAGACCTAAAGAAGCTAAATGACAAAAAAGACCCTGGAGAAGATGCTTAATTCCCATTCAAATGGGCAAATGGGATAGTCAACAGAAGATACTGAAAAGATGAAATAGGACAGGAGCCTATCATAGGTGTCCTCTGAAAGACTCTGCTCAGCAGAGGATTGAAGCAGATGCTGAGACACACAACCAAACTTTGGGCAGAGCACAAGTTGTCTCTGTGCTCTGTGTCAGAACAGTTGGAGGACAGAAGCACCTGGAGGGTACAGGAGCTTCATTAGGAGGCCAACAAAGCCAACAAATCTGGGCCCGGGGGACCTGCAGAATCTGATGCACCAGCCAAGGACCATGCATGGAGAGGATGTAGACACCTTACTCAGATGTAGCCCATAAGCAGCTCAGTCTCCTTTTGAGTTCCCTAGTAAGGGGAGCAGAAGTTGACTCTGTTGCCTGCTCTTTGATCACTTCCCCTTTCCAGGCCACAGAGGAAGAGAATGCAAGTAGTCCTGATGAAATTTGATAGGCTAAGGTCAGCTGGTAAGGGAGGAGGGATCTCCCTTTCTATGCTTTAGGAAGAAGGATCAGGTGTAAGAGATGAAGTGTTGAACCAGGAGAGGATGAGGGAGGAGAGAGGAGGAGGATATAATCATGATATAAACTGAATAAATTATAAACTAAAAATTAGAAATAATAAATTACTTGGAATATGCAACTGTGTAAATATATCCCATTATTTAACAGTCACATGTTATCCTCTTTTAAAGTATGTATTTCTCTCTATCTGCACAGCTGTCTTTGGTTATGGGTTATTTACAATTATACAGGAGGCTATGCCTACATTGTACCAACAATCACAAACCCAATTCATACATACCCTTGCTTTCATTGTGGTGTGATTTTTTTCATTTTTTTGTTTTTAATATATAAATATGTTTTTACCAATATCTTACAAACAATTCTTTATTTGTTTCAAATATTGTCTCTTGAGTTCACTACATTTTTATAGACTTGCAGGTTTTATCAATGTTTCTAGATGTGAATTCTTGAGCTCAGTAAGAAAAGTGCCTGCCTCAAAATCATGTGAACCTGAGTTTGATCCATGAACACCGGCAAAAATTTTAGGCATTGCAGCATATCAGCATCGCATAAAGAAAAGAAAGAAAGAAAGAAAAAATCCACAAGGATTCCTGAGAAACTCTGGGCAACAAGAGTGGTGGTTGTTTTGTCATCCTGACACTTACCCTGGTCATGGTTCAGGAAGAGGAAAAACTGGTTGAGAAACAGCTCCAGAGGACTGTCAAGTATGTAGGACACCTTCTCATTTAGCAATTGCTATAGGAGATCCCAGACCATTCGCTACAGTTCTACCACTGGACAGCTGCTTCAGCATGGTATAAGGAAGAAGGCTGAGGAAGCCCACTAAAAGCAAGCCAGTAAGCAGCTTTCCTTCATGGTCCTCTGGTTTCAGTACCTGCCTCTAACTTCATGCTCTGGCTTTCTTGGATAAAGGACTCAGTGCTACAAGCACAAAGAATTATTTTCTCAACTTACTTTTGGTCATGGTGAGGTGCTTTTGCTTCTGTTTTGGTTTGGTTTTGTAACATGGACCCTCTACATAGCCCTGGCTGTCCTGGAACTCACTGGCTGGCCTTGATTTCACAGATATCTGCCTTCCTCTGCCTCCCAGGTGCTAGGATTAAAAGCCTTTGATAGAAGCTCTAACTAAGCCAGCAGTCTACATGTTTTGTGAATTCCAGAACAAAAATGAGACCCAATCTCAAAGAAAAATGACATATCAGGTTGTCCTCAGGCCTGCACATATACACTCACATGTATGTGGATATATATGTACATACAAAATATATACATTAATAAAAGAGTTGAAATATTAATAAACTACTTTTGCAAACTGCTGACATATAACAGTCATTAAAACAATTGGGTTGAATGGGGCTGTTATAGTTCATACTGTTTATGCCTTCATCTCCATCCCTGTGCCTACACATGCTCAGTATTTGCAAATGCTAAAACAATTCATATATGCCCTTGATACTTCAGTGTTATGATTTTTTATGTGTTACTTCATGATGCACAGTTACATTTTCAACAGTGTATTACAAACTATTTTTATTCATTTCAAACATTATCTTTCTGAAGACCATGACCTCCTGACAGGCTTACAGGCTTTCTCGAGGAGGTCTTCAAAAGTGAGTTTTGAGTAAGGGATGCGAAGCCTTGACCAGGGTGATCTGTTTTTATTTCCATCTGCATTTGATGAGGAAGTTGTGGCCTCTCTCTTTTCACTGATGTGGATTTTACCATCATTATCCATGCCTCTAACCTGCGGCCTTGATTACTATAATACTCTTGACTTTGGGCTACTTTTGAGCCTCTGCTGGTGAGGAATGCAGCAATCTGTTTGCTTGTGGGTAGCCACTGCAGGAAGCATATTGTACCAGTGTTTCATCGTAAAATGCAATGGAGCTGCACTTTAATGAAGCCACAGCAACGCTGAGAGTATTTGAGGAATCACTTGAATATTTAATAAGTCTAAATGGAAAAGAGATGTGCTCTTTTTTCTCTCTTGTGCTGTTTTACCATCAGTGGTTTAACAAAAGACACTTAATGAAAACATCTTAGCTGAATGTTTTTTTTCAACACTGTAGGCATTACACAGCAGAAAAGTTAGATTCACAGTATTACTTAGAGGCCCCTCTTTTCAAACTCAATGCAAATGATTATTAAGCTGACAAAAGAACATAGGTATATGTCTTCAGCTCATGAGATCATTTTGTGTAGATTGAAAAAGCAACACACACACAAAAGCAGGCAGGAAGTACAGCTACACACAGCACAAGTCTTTTAAAAGCTGGCATCATGAGATAACACTACCAAAGACATCGAATAGGCAAGACCTAAGAAAGGGTACACCTGTGGGTTCTGTGAAAAGAAAATAGACATGCATTAGACATAATTTATTATTAGATGCTATATTATAATTGTAGCTATAATTATAATAGACAATTATATGTTAACAGAAAATTATTATATTAAGAAGACAATTTAGATATATGAAAAATAAACATCTAATCTGCATATCTATGTAAATGTTATTACATATTTTTATGTATGTGTATAGTCATTCTCCATATTATACAGTTATATATGCATGCTATATATATATATATATATACACAAACATATATATATATATATATATATATATATATACCCAATTTCTCTCAATACATTAGTCCTCATTTTATGTTATTAGCTATTATTGTATTATCTAAGTAACTTCCTTTGAAATCAAGAGACATTGCTTTAAAACACATGTTTTTGCTGTTATACTTTCCAAATAAGGAGGAATAAGGTGGCAGTATCGGGATTCCATAATTTACTGAGCTTATTTCAGCAAACCCCTTTATACCTCCCGGAGCACTGCTGTTATATGGGCCTTAAACTGCAGTAGGAAAGTTGCAGATTAATGCATCTACTAGTTTGTTTCATGAAACAACAGAGACTCTTCTACTGACCTAATATCCAAAACTTGCGGTGCATCAATCCTAATTTCAGAACCTTACTAGAAGTTTCTTACAAAGATTGACAGGAAAGGTGAGGAGCAAAAGAAGCTGTCAGCTGCAGTCCTGGTCTAGATGCTGACTGGTTGTTGAGCCTGAGGCACTGGGATAGAATTACAGTCCTTAAACAACTGGCCACTAATCAAGCTACATTACTCACCAGGTGTGAGACTTTGAACAAGTTCCAATTTCTAAAACTTTATTTTCATGACTGAAATAATACCAGTTGCATCAATAACAGATGACTGTGCTTGTTAGATGAGATGCCTTCTTTCATGGTGTCTGTGTTAAACATTCAGTTGATTCATCTACTTTTATGCCTAAAATTGGTAAAATACGAAAAATGTGTTCTCTGATTTTCTAGTCCTCTTACATGTCTCTACTGAGCTCACAAGGTATGGGAGAATCATGTTCACTATTGACTAAATGCATCTCTTTTTCATTTTTGATGCCACTAAATCTCTCGTTTATCCCTGTCTTTATCAGTTCAACCTAAAATTACTGAGTGCTGGCAAGGGACGGGCGTTTGGCAGTTAACTGACACACTACCTGTGAATGAGGCAAAGTCCCTTGGTGAAGAAATCAAGTCTACAGTTAGTAAATATTAATAGGTGAATGAAAATTTAAAATAAAAGAGCATTTCAGTAGGGAAATGTCCCCAAGCTCATCCATCTGTGTGAAGCTAGATGAATAGTGCTTATAAAAGAGGAGCTAAGGTTGATGTTGAGGGAGATTAGGGAACAGGGCCTAATCTAATGGGAAGTCTAAAATAGACAGCTATAATCCCGAGCTCTTTCCACTTGTTTCCTGAAACCACACAGCATTGTTTTCCACAGATGTCGATATTAAGAATTGGTCCATGGTTTCTAAACTTAAAATTGGAAAAGAACAGTCCAAATTTCAGGAAAACCGCTCATCTATGGAATGTTGTAACTCTATAATTTCTACCCATCCTGTCAGCAATATTTCCCTTTCATTCAATAGTAAGGTAGCAATTAAAATAAAATATAATACAGTACACAAAAAAAGAGGACAAAGACTCCCAATGAAAATAGAAGGAATAATGTGTAAGAGATAATGAGCTTCGTTATACTAAATGTGGGCAATAACTGGGAGTGGAATTTAACCATCTCTGTGTCCTTGACTGCCAGCAAGAAATTCAGGCTGTAGCCAGCACTGACTTTGACTGAAGGTGTAATCAGTATTTTAGGTTCTCTCTAATTATCTTGATTTTAGTAACTACAATAACTGTACTTCTCCATTTTTAATGTAATAGAGTGTTAATTATAAAAATATTAATGTCTGTATGATATATATATATATATATGTATATGTATATATAATTTCCAAGTCTGTAGTAGTTTAACTTACTTCCACTTCAAAACCACCTGCATTCTTTCATTTTTGATTTGCTAGTCAGCTTTGAAAATATATATATTTTTAATTTCCCCACTTGGAATTGCCAGTTGCCCATGACTTTCTGCATTTAAAGGTTATGAGTGTATCAAAGTATCACCTCATTCTGAGATGAACTCCTTGATGAACCATCTCAAGCTGAAGCCCAAATGAGTGAAAATAAAAAAAATCATGTCAGGTAAGAATTAGCGTATAATTAGCATGCTTAGGACTAGACAGACTGTTGTGAATTATGGGTTAACCTAGTGTAATAAAATTTTAGTGGGGCTTTGTTTTACATTGTCAATTAAATAAACTTCTGGCCTACAGACTGTAATTTGATTTATGTTGCCTTCCTCTTTATTTTCATGAAAGTGAGAAATTACAGAGCTATCCTAATGTTTCAAAAGATTAATTGTCCATAACGCCAATTTGATTTGCATGAAGTCAGCACAGCTGTAATCACGCTCACCTTCCCTAGTGAATATACCTAAGAAAATATTTCTGGGTTACATGTTCCATCATGCTACACTCAAGAAGCCAAACTAAATACAGGGAAACCTGCCTCCTCCTTCAGCCTGGATGATCTCCTGCAGATCAGATTTCAAAGTCTTTGCAAAGTTTCCAAACCTCCAGGTCATCAGCATTTGACTATTTTGTTTTAGTCTTCTTCTAATTATTTTTGAAAAATGATAAGAAAGCTGTTTTTCTTCTTTCAAGACAATTATTTTTTGGTAGTATCATCCTTTCTACTTTCACAAAGTCCTCTATTAAGGAAAGAAAGAAAAGAAAAGAAAGAAAGAACAAAAAAGAAAAGAAAGAAAGAGAAAGAAGGAAAACGTAAGACAATGTTGAATTCGAAGTTTTCCTTTTAGTCTTTCCTTGAGCTAACTTAAGCGATGTGTTATCTGGGATATCCATTTTGGCACAAAAATTAGTGTGTGTTGATCAACATAATTGTCACAAGTAAAAGAAATTACCTCAAATCACAGCTACAAGACAGTTTGCATCTCTACTTAACAATCAGTACTTTCATGTTTTCATTTTATTTTAATTGATAAACAATATAATCTCATGAAGTAGATTTTTAAAGCTTTGATATGTAATTTTTATGGATTTTTTAAGTAACTATAAATATTATTTGAGAAAATAATTTTGTTTTCATTATGAGAAACGTATCTTGTATACTGGAATAAAAGATTTTAGTCTACTGTTTTTATAAAACAGGAAGCCAATGCCAAAATCCTGTGCATTCAGCTCTAGAAGCAGCTGCATTCAGACCATAATTAAAAAGCTCATAAGAGATTTCCTTCTGACTCACTGTTCTTAAAAACACCTTATGAAGTATACTCTTTCTCACTCTGTGGGCACAAAATTAAGAAGAACAAATTGAAAATAGTAACGTAAACTCCAAAATGTGTACAGCTTCAGAGACACCTGACTTAGGCACAAAGTAGAGTAGGCCAGAAAGCTTAAAGATACCTTAGAGATTCATATAGCGAAGTTATGAGACCAGAGGTCCCAGCTGCACTTAATGGGAGCTGAGTCAAAAATAAAATCTGTTGGATTTTAGTTTCTCATGGGCTTGAGCAAATTACTCAAAAGCCTTAGGTCTCAAGGACCATTCATAGAGATAACCTAGAACCCCTGCACAGATGTAGGCTATGTCAGCTCACTCTCCAAATGGGCTCCCCAGTAAGGGGAACAGGGGCTGTCTATGACATGAATTCAGTGGCTGGCTCTTTGATCACCTTCTCCTGAGGTGGGGAGGCAGCCTTTCCAGGCCACAGAGGAAGACTATGGACTATGAAAGATAGTCCTGATGCAACCAGATAGGCTTGGGTCAGATGGAAGGGGAGGAGGTCTACACCTATCAGGGTACTGGGGAAGGGGCATGGGAGGAGATGAAGGAGGGAGAGAGGGCAGGATTGGGAGAGGACAGGGGTTAGGGGTACAGCTGGGATACAAAGTGAATAAATTGTAATAAATTAAAAAATTATATTAAAAAGCCCTAAGTCCATTTGTCTTATTCTTGACAAATTAATAGAATATCATAAAAATTTTTGATGTGATTACTCCTATACCACAATTATGTACTTTTTCTAGACACACTCCTTCACACTTATACCTTGAACATCCAGCTGAGGAATTGGTATCTGTATACAATTTGCTCTTTCCCTCCCTGGACACACACAGAGAAACACATACCTTAAGGGCAGTCAAAACCCATTCAGTACCTGAAACGTGAGAATTCAGTCTGAATCACAAAAATTAGTCTGCCTAAATTTTGGACAAGAGAGAAGAGCAGTCAGATTCTGCCAATAGCAAAAATATGCAGAGAATATCACCATGAACAGAAATAATCACCTCAGTATTCTCAGGAAGAGAAGTTTAGGGGTAAAGGACTGACACAACCCTGAGATCTGGATCTTTTACTTACTTAGTCCCAGTCCTGATTCTTTGTGTGTTGTGGCCCTAGGGATAATTTCTTAGAATATGTTTCTCTGTTACTATAAGAAATCCTTCTTGTTCCCTTGGTTTAGCTTATATAGATTTTATATCCCATTGAAGACAAGAACTTGAAGTTAGAATGATTCGAATTTCATGCTAGGCTAAAACCAGAACTGCATGTTTAGAGTTTTTTGGACTTTAATGTCAGGAATAAGATTGCGATTACAATGGCTATTCGTATTTTTGATTACCTACTGGAGGCTGGTTTTTTTTTTATAACTTTCCTGCTTCGTCTCATTTGGCCTGATGAAAAGATGGTTCTAGAATAAAACACCATTAGCAAAGGCAACTTAAAGAAAAATTTAGTTTCTTTGGTGTACATTGAAATGTGGGTAAGAGTTCATCATGGCAGGGATGTGTGGCATTGAGGGCAGAGTGGCTTGAGCAGGAAGCTGAAAGACAGCATCTTAAATTTAAACAAGAAGCAGAGAGTGCAAACTGGAAGTGGGACTGGGTTATGAGTCTCAAAATCTGCCCCAGTGACAAATTATATATATTTGTGTGTGTTTATAAATATATACATATATATACATACAAATATACAGATATTTGTATAATGTGTTTTTAAATGGTTACTTTTCCATCTTTCTGCATTTCAGTCTGTTGATTTGTCCAGATAGTTAGTTCTTCACCTGTACCATGGAACAAACTCAGTTGGAACAATCAGGATCTCCTTCACAAGGTGTTCCTATACCTAAGCCTATGGGGGCATTCTTTTCAAACTATCAGGATTCTTATGCTGGATAAATTAAATAACTTTTTTATCTAACCATAAGTCCATTTTTTATTCACTACATGTTTACATGTTATTAATGAATGACAGCTATATATCAATTGTTAGAGTAATGACGAGAAAATAGTTGGAAATCATTCTTATCCTCAAATATCCAATAAAATATGTGGGAAGTAGATTTTTAAAAGGATTAACAGCGGGGTTGGAGATTTAGCTCAATGGTAGAGCACTTGCCTAGCAAGAGCAAGGCCCTGGGTTAGGTCCTCAGCTCTGGGGAAAAAAAAAAAAAAGACAAAAAGATTAATAGCACAGGTTCTAAGATAGGACCTCGGGAAACTGAAAAGCTTCTATAAAGCAAAGGTCACTGTAAACAGAATAAAATGACAACCTACAGACTAGGAAAGGATCTTTATCAACCCTATATCTGACAGAGAGCTAATATCCAGAATATATAAAGAACTCAAGAAATTAAACACTAACAAACCAAGTAATCCTATTAAAAAATGAGATAAGAGCTAAACAGAGAATTCTCAACAGAGAAATATTGAATGACAGAGACATGTTCTATGTTCTTAGTCATCAGGGAAATGCAAGTCAAAATGATCCTGAGATTTCACCTTACACGCACCAGAATGACTATCAGAAACTCAAGTGACAACACGTACCAGAAAGGATGTGGAGACAGGGAACACTCCTCCATTGCTGGTGGAATTTAAACTTGTCCAACCACTTTGGAAATGAATCTGGCACTATTTCAGAAAATTAGGACTAGTGCTACGTCAAGATCCAGCTATACCACTCCTGGGCATGTATCCAAAAGATGCTCAAGCACTCAATCAGAACATTTGCTCAACTATGTTAAGAGCAGCTTCTTTCATAATAGCCAGAATCTGGAAACAACCTGGATGTTCCTCAACTGAAGAATGGATACAGAGATTGTGATACATTTACACAATGGAATAGTACTCAGCAATTAAAAACAAGAAAATCATAAAATTTACAGGCCAGTGGATGGAACTAGAAAAGATCATCCCTCATGAGGTAACCCAGAAGCAGAAAGGCACACATAATATATACTCACTTATAAGTGGATATTAGCCATATAATATAGGATAAACATACTAAAACCTAAAGTCCTAAAGAAGCTAAACAACAAGGAGGACCCTATGGAAGAGGCTTAATCCTCATTCAGAAGAGCAAATAGGATAGACATCAGAAGTGGGAGAAGACATGAAACAGGAGAGGAGCCTACCACAGAGGGCCTCTGAAAGACTCTTTTCAGCAGATGCCGAGACTCATAGACAAGCATTGGGCAGACTGCAGGGAGTATTAGGAAAAAAAGGGGAGATAGATAAACCTGGAAGGAACAGGAGCGCCACAAGGAGACCAACAGAGCCAAAAAAATCTGGGCCCAGGTGGCTTGAAGAGATGATGCACCAACTAAGGATCATGCCTGGAGAAGATTTAGCCCCCTTGCTCAGATGTAGACCACAGGCAGCTCAGTCTCCATGTGGGTACTCAAGGAAGGAGAACAGGAGAAGTCATTGGCATGAAATCAGTTGCCTGCTCTTTGATCACCTCCCCTTGGAAGGGGGGCGGGCAGCCTTGCCAGGCCACAGAGGAAGAGAATGCAGTCAATACTGATCAGACCTGATAGGCTAGGGTCAGATAGTAGTGAAGGAGGACCTCCCCTCTAAGTGGACAGGGGAGGGGCTTTGGGGTAGAAGAAGGAGTGAGGGTGGGACTGGGAAGACATGAGGAGGGTGTTATAACTGAGATATAAAGTGAATAAACTGAAGTAAATAATAAATCAATAACAATGCTTAAAAATAAATAAAAGTATTTATAACTCAAACTCCAATCCTCTCAGTTGTTTCAACCCTCCTTTTTTTTCTGTAAACAGAAGTGCTTATATAGAAGACAAACTTTTAAATTACAAGCTTTACAAATTAATGATACATCACAGAATATTTCAATCATTTCTTTAATTTTAGCATAATATGCATATTGTTTTCTGAGATTAAAAATATATGATGAAAAACTATAGTTATTTTTTTCCCTTCTAATTAAGTATACAAAGGACTTTTTCATATTACTGTGTTAGTAATCATGGCATTTGCTCAGTTTTAAGTATGTGCCAAATATTATAAGGAGAAATTCATATACAGTAATGGACAACTTGGATATTTATGCCCAACCATATTGCTCTAAGAGGATTAAATGATAATCTCCTCAAGCCTCTATTCCATCATTCGTGAAACAGAGGGGCTAACTTGGTAAGCCGTGGATCTTTACATCTTGATTTTATTTATTTGGCATTTGTTTTCTGAATTGCTACTTTAAAGGATTGTGACTTGTGCTCACAATCACCTAGATTTGGGAGATTAAAGTGACATGCCAAACAGTAAGACAGTGAGATTCTGGCCATACAATAATAGTGTGTTTGCAGATTTGCTCTCTCAAGATATATGAACTGATGTCAGAAAAGGATTCTAGATATGTGGTGATTTGTGCTGTGGGTGTTTTTTTTTTTTTCCCAGTCTCATGAAAATATGAGCAAGGGAACAATCTGGAGAGATAATTAATTTTTCTCATAGACTCAATCAGTGATTCACCCTGGCAAGTTCAGTTCTAGCTGGAACAGAAAAGGGGTGTCAAATGTTCTTCACTGAGAAGTTTATATGAACCATGTTTAAAAATAGTATCCATCATATCTATTAACTTTCTATTATTTTGTTTTCTTTCATATCACCAAATTTAACCCAGGGGAGACTAGGCTCACATTTCCTATGTTTCATTACCAATAAATTGAAAATACTCACCTTAAAAATCAGCTACTGGTCATTTCTATAATGTTCCATGTGTTTGTGGATGCTAATTCTCCACTTAACTCTCATCTATGAAATGCTAATTTATCCATTATTACATTATAGATTGAAACCAAAGTTCTGCCTTTCCAACTTAAAGACTGTCCTTTTGTTTTTAAGTACCCATTGTACAGTGTAGAGCATTAATGAGGTGGATAAATGTTTTATTAATGATGCAAATTGGTTACTTTTATTCTAGTGAAACTATTTTCTACTGTAGTGAAAAAGAGGTAGCAAGAAATGTAATCTGCCTTCATTGAGTATATACTTTGAAATCATAATACTATTTGATACATGGGGATTTTGTTGAATGGCTGTGAAATTAAATCATGTAACTATTAATATCTGTAGTAAACTCATAAAAAGTTTCCTTTCAGGCCATTACCTGCAAAGTAGTCTAGAAACAGCAACATAGAAAAAGTCCACCCTTAACATTTCCATTTCTCTACCTTAAATCCCACTGCGGAGGTGACTTAAGACAATCAAAAGATCGCTGAGTTCTTGCAGTCAAAATAACAATCCTTTTCACTGTACACTCAGCACGTGAACATGTGTCCTGTGAGCCTCTGGCGATTGTGGTTTCTGTGAGTCCATTCATGACCCTCTCTCTGTGTAGCTTCATTAGCTTTCACAAATATCCTGTTTTGTGAGCTTAATTGAATGAATGCTACATTTTTAAACTCCTAGCCCTGTTTTCCTTTAGAATTACAGGATGTGTCAGTTGCTTTTGGTTTCTATTGCTTGGTTCCAGTTTCATCAATTTGATTTGAGTCTATGATTATATGAAAAATCCTTTCAAAAAATTCTTAATAATAATTTGTCAGTGTTTTCTAAAACATCATGCTGTTTGTAAGTCTTGGCTAATAGGCTAGATGAATTAGTCTCATTAACCACTAAATGTGAAATTAATTAGAATATGCCTCTGAGACATGCTTAGTTTTTTTTTTTTTTTTTTTCAGAAAAAAGATGGTCAAATATCTGGTAGAAGCCATAGATGAATGTCAACTGGTTTGAAATCTCAAACATAAATCACAGTCAGCTATAAACTGTCAAAATATTCTCTAAGAATAATTGGTAATACCAGTGACAAATGATGAGTTGACAGTGGATTTGTAAGCACAAATGTGTCTGGCAGTCACCACAGCTGTCGCCAGAGTTGGTATTTCAAACATAATCTATAAGGACAAACAATATGAAAAAACAATTCTCATCTGAATATTTTCTTGTTGGGTTAGATGTTTTTGAAAATCTTTATATTGTAACCTCTTTCAATCATATTGATCAAATAAGCTCATTTTTAATTACTAGTGTTACTTTTTTAATAATTTGTCTTTCAGCTAATTGAAAATAAATTGCCTGTTCTTTCTCCTGCTGTACAAGAACTATATTTCTTAAAGTATTATTTTTTACTGACAGTCCTTTATCTTTTCTTCCTACTACTCAGATGCAGGCTGTAATATATTCCCTATTCATATAACCCTATATTCCCCAGATAAAGTCTTTTTCCCCTTGAAAGTCTTTTTATTGTAACATGCTTCATATCTCCAAAACTCTCCATGTCTACATTTAAATACTTTGTCTAAAAAGAGCTACTACATTACTCAATGTTAAAGAAACTCTTTCTTTAAAAATGTTGCTAGTATTATGGGCAACATTTGGGCAGAAACTCCACAAGGAGAGCAACAGAACCCAAAAATTTGAGCACAGGGGTCTTTCCTGAGACTGATACTCCAACCAAGGACTATGCATGGAGATAACCTAAGACCCCTGCACAGATGTAGCCCATGGCAGTTCAGTATCCAAGTGGGTTCCATTGTAATAGGAACAAGGACTGTCTCTGACATGAATTGATTGGCCTGCTCTTTAATTACCTCCCCGTGATGGGGAAGCAGCATTACCAGGCCACAGGGGAAGACAATGCAGCCACTCCTGATGAGACCTAATTGACTAGGATTAGAAGGAAGGAAAAGAAGACCTCCCCTATCAGTGGACTTGGGGAGGGGTATGCATGCAGAGGGTGGAGGAAGGGAGGGATTGGGATGGGAGGAGGGAAGGAACCACAGGGGGGATACAAAGTGAATAAAGTGTAATTAATAAAGAATTTAAAAAATGTTGTTAGTAACTGTACTGTGTCAACTGCTATTTATTGCTGTACATATTACACAATATGGTCATTATTATAATCTTTTTCAATTTTATAAATGATATATTAGTATATGTAAATAATATACGATAGTTTTACTGTGATACTTCCATACATATACGTGACAAATTTCATAACATTATTCCACCTACCTTCTCTTAGCCCCTTCCCACTGTTGCTAATTTCCTTCCTACTTTCATGTCTCTCTTTCTCTCTCTCTCTCTCTCTGTGTGTGTGTGTGTGTGAGAGAGAGAGAGAGAGAGAGAGAGAGAGAGAGAGAGAGACCCCATGAATTTCACTGGATTTGTTTATGGATCCCATGAACCTCAGCAGTGGCTACACCACCGAAGAAAATGTCTGACCCTTCCCTCTCAATCATTAATTGCATCTACATCCTAAGAAAGAAGGTAGGGTTCGCCAAGGCTCTCCCCTCTCTATGATGGTATGTTGACAGACTGTATTTTAAACCGGTCATGATTTTTCATTAGAACCTCAGTCTTCTACATCCAACCTTTCACTAATCCTAATAGCAAGCATTTTATTATTGTTGTGGCATAAAAAGACTCATCCACAGATAGACAGGACTCACTATTAGGATCTGTGGGAGAAGTAAAATGATGGCGATTATGCAGGTTACTATCATTCAAAAGCAGGAGAGATATTTACACCTCAGAAGTTTTCTGACATGAAATTTTTCTATCAAAGTTCCTAAAAGGAGACTCATTTAAAAATACCTAGTTTGATCAGATAAAAATATGAGCCAACATTTTTATATACAGCCAAGAAAATTTAAAATATGCTTAGTTTCAGTAGTGGGTAGGGGTATGGCTTGTGGCTTAGTTTGTTCTGCAGAGGTTGCCAACCTCAAACCCCTCTTTGCGGTACACATACACACTATTAAAGTATTTATACAACTGGCATAACAAAATTTAGAGACTCAACCACATCTTATTTTTACCTCAACTTTTAAAAGCATTTTTGGCAACTGAAGTACATCTGCCTAACAAGACCCACAGCATACCAGCCCTGTGGCTTTCCAGGTACTAGTCTGGATGTCCAGTTCATTTTAAATTATAGTAGGCCATATTCAAGGGAGTAAAGGTCACTTATCGAAATTCAAATCATGTTTTAAATTCCAGCTGATTAGAATTTTCAGGCTCTTATATAAAAAACAATAGCATAACACATACACATGCCTGTAATTCCTTACTCATGGTTTTTATTATCCTAAAATTTCTACATTAAACAAAATATCACTGCAAGTTTAAACATAGTCACTGAAACAAGAAATTCATTTTAACTCTAATATAATGTTTCTCTTCTGAGCTCCATAGCTTCTTTTCAGTACTGCTCACAGCAATATTTATAGTTAAATAAATGTGACTGCCAGTGACCATTCCCTTCTCCTTCAGTTGCTAGTTGCTTCTGAAAACACTTAACTATCATTTGAGCTTCTACTTCCTCATCTGTGAAAATAGATCAAGAAAGAAAACAGTACAGATAATTAAATTTGGCTCATGGTTTGGGGAAAAGTACTAGCTAAGATTGAATATCTGAAGATCTTGATGCAGTCGCTAGTACAGAGCTGGCCTGCAAGCCATGTTAATTTCTTTCCTTTATCTTACATTTATACATCACATACACAGTTCTAAATGGTAATTACATTAAGTGTTTTTCCTTCAGATGAAGTGCCTTTATCCATAAATGGATAGCTGCCTATGATTGTGAAAACCTTTCAGGTGTATTCTATAACCTCTTTTATATACATTTCAATGTGGATTTCACAAGTCAATTCTACACTGTCAGAGCTCCTTACAACATTTAATTTTTAATATTATTTATTAATGTCTTACATACATGAATGAAATTTGAGCTATTGATTTCTGTATTTATGATGGTATTAGTAACAGAGTATTTGAATGTAAAAGGAAACTCTTAAAGTAAAATCTGAAGTATTTGGGAACTAGCATCACTTTCTAATGTACAGTGCATGTCACTGTGTATTTATTTATTTCTTTGCTCACTGCTTTCTTAGAATATTTTAGAGGGTAACTGAATTGCCACTACTTTGTCTATGAGAAAACAAGGGTTAGCAAAATTAGATAGCTTTTAGGTCACATGATAAGTTTTCTGCAAAGCAACCATCAAATGTCAGAAGTCTCGTCTTTTCTTCAATTGCCAAACGTGTACATCGAGAAGCTCAAAATTGTTTAGCCCATTAGTTCAATAAACAGTTTGCTAAATTATATTTTGATTGCCCAAATCCCATTTCTAACAAATGAAAGAAATTCTGTGACTTTCCTTTAAAATTCCCAGGAAATGTCATTTGAATTGGATACGTGCCCGTCTAGTGAGTGTTAGGTGAAAGAGTTCTTCTTAGACCAGAGTGGCATGACTGAAGAGTGGCAGCCACTGTCATACCATCACTAGGTATGGAGAACACGTCTATCAGGAGCTCTGCAAGCAAGGTGGAACAGATGCTTGATTCTCTTGGCATGATTAGTGGGAGACCTCCCCCTGGCATTTGATATATGGATTCAATCTCCTTTGAGAGAGCCACTCCACGTGATGTTGAAAGAAAGTATTCATCAACCATAGGTGTTAAGAATTTTGCAATAGTTAACTTTTGGTTCCAAACTTACATAAGGAAAATGGATGTGTTGTGTCAGGTTTAAATCTATGTATACTAGTCCATTATGTCTGCCCTGATAAAGTTATACCCCTAGTGCTGCTTAGACAACATACGTTAATTCCCTCATTTTTTTCCTGATGGCTGCAAGTCCTGGATCAGAGAGCAGACAGCTTTCTTCTGAAGCCTCTCCTTTGTCTTATAGATGGTTGACTTCTTGAAGTCTCTGGCAACAGATATGTCTGTTATCACTTCTTCAACCTACTTACTTTCTTTTTTCTTTTGTTTTTCTTTCTTTCTTTCTCTCTTTCTTTCTCTCTTTCTTTCTCTCTTTCTTTCT
>NW_026596051.1:29740999-29781897 GCF_907164565.1 Psammomys obesus | reverse complement strand
TCTTTCTTTCTTTCTTTCTTTCTTTCTTTCTTTCTTTCTTTCTTTCTTTCTTTCTGTGTGTCTGTTTGAATAAGAACAGATGTACATGCAGGTACTTGTGCATCTTTGTGCATGTGAATGTGGAGGCCACAGGTCAACTCCTGATTCTGCTCCACAAGATACAACTACCTTATTCTTTGAAACTAGGAATATAATTGAAAACCAGAGTGTGTTCCTTGTAAGTTAGGCTAGATGGCCAGCCAGCTCCAAGACTTTTCCTTTTTCCACTTCTTCAGTGCAGGGATTGCCGAGGCATGCCGCCACACCTGGCTTGACACAGGAGTGCTGGGGATAGAATTTGGGTCCTTCTAAGTTTTATGAAATGATCTACCTTCCTGGATTTCTTTTTTTCTTCCTTTAAGGACACTAGACCTGAAGGGTTAAAGATTCTTCTTTGAATGAACCATTCTGAAAGCATAGTGAATCCTTGCTGAAAGTGACAAATTTTATCTATTTTGACCTAATAAACACAAGTGCCTCAATTTTCTAAGGTTTTTTTTTTTTTAAATTAAAATGTAAAGAGAAGGAACTGTTTGTCACAGAAGGAACTGTATAATGGATCACCACAGTTTCTCTATGTGGAATATGCAGGAGTCATTGCTCATTGAAACTTAGTTGGGTGTCAATTTTCTCCAAAAATAAGCAAAGAAAAATGTGCACATTCATGGAAACTAGGTGTAAGGTGACATCACCACAGAATTCTCAAATTCTTTCTTCTACAGCAAAACCCCCCAAGGAACTATGGAGTCCTTTCTCTGTCCCAATAAAGATGCTCTTAACTTTAAAAATGACTGTTTATAGACACACAAATGAGCTCATTGAATACCTGTGTATAGCATAATTTCATCAGTGCACCCAATTTTCTTGGCAATTCGATGCATTGAGTGTTCTCAATGAAGCTCAATTTATAGACAAAGTAAAAGTATTATAATGGGATCTATCATTTGCCCTCATTTTTACAGTTAATGACAGGGCCAAAATTTGAGCAAGATTTGGTCTCCAGATATACTTAAATACAAGGCTAAATGTTTTGTTGCTTTCTTGACATATATTATATTACCTGTAATGATATGACATGGAGTAAAGGGACTGTTGTATTTGTAAAATAATTACTTGTGTTATTTGGTATTATTATAAATTTACCAGAAGCAGAGAGTTTTAATCCAGTTTAGCTGGATTAATCCCTTGTCTAAGATGGCTGATTTCTGTCATACTATTCTCACATAAACTACTTATTTACCAGCCATCATGGCCTTAGATGCCAAAGTTTTGGATCAGTCCTTGAATCTTGGTGACAGACTCATTATTAATAAAGTAAATTTGTTGGTGAAATGAGAAAATATAGACACAGATATGGAAAGAGCAGGCAGAGCTGAACAGGTGTTAACAGCCCTCTAGGCACAGGCTGTTTCTTCCTAGTTTTACTTACTAGTTCATGTGGGAAAGTGTTTGTCTCAAATTCATCGCTGGGTGTGGAAGCCATGCTCAGGAACTTTAGCCAAGGAGTCATATTGATTAAGTATGCTGCGTTCAGTTTTTAAAGGATTAATAGCAGATATTTTAGTCTAGTTAATCTTTAATATCCAATATTCTATAAAATCATCACATTTTTGAGTGGTCAGGAATGAGTTTCAACAAAACTTTAGGTATTTCCAAAGTATGTTCTAATTCTAGGTAGTAGTTATGCCATGAATAAACTGTATCATCATCTCAGCCAGGCAAAAGCTCAGCTGTATAGTATTTCAAGGCCATCAGTACTTTGAATCTTTCCAAGACATGAATGATATATATTTGAGATCCTCTATTAAAAGCATTAAATTTTGGTTGTCCAGGTGATAAGCTAGTAATAAAAGAGTTGAGATTTACTGAGAACTCATTTTGTACTATGCAGTGCTTAACTTAAGCATTTTAAAAATATGTTTAAGTTATAATATACTTGTATCACACCTCTTTATTTTCTCATATATTTATCAAATTACTTAATCATACTTTCATATCCTTTTTAAAGATAAGATAACTGAGTTCTGGAAAATTGCAATACTTTAATCTTAGTAATAGTTACATGGTAAAAATATTTGTCAATTCGATAGCAAATCTAGTTTATTAGTATCTTAGAGCCGCTGTAAAACTATTTATTTTATTTTATTTTTCTTATTAGTTACATTTTGTTAACTCTGTATCCCAGCTGTATCCCACTCCTTCATTCCCTCCCCAATCCCACCCTTCCTCCCTCATCTCCTCCTTGCCCCT
The DNA here is from genome assembly GCF_907164565.1 of Psammomys obesus. Lineage (NCBI taxonomy): Eukaryota > Metazoa > Chordata > Mammalia > Rodentia > Muridae > Psammomys > Psammomys obesus. The sequence goes on along the minus strand of NW_026596051.1, from coordinate 29,779,608 downwards.
TTCCAAGTCCTCTGATAGGGGAGGACCTCCTCCCCTTTCATATGACTCTGTAAAACTATTATAAGATTCAAAATACAATAAAGTCTGTACAGATGGCTTAGTGCAATCATTCTCAACTTTTCTAATGCTGTGACCCTTTAATGCAGTTCCTCATGTTGTGGTGACCCACAACCATAAAATTATTTTTTATTGGTACTTCATAACTGTAATTGTGCTACTGCTACGAATCGTAATAAAAATCTATGATATGCAGGATATCTGATAGGCAAAGCTCATGAAAGGACTGTTAGATTCTCAGGGTTCACAACACACTTGTTGATACCCACTGGCTTAGTGAATAAGGTGCTCGGTGAACAGGCATTAAAATCTGAGTCAGATCCCCAGCACACATCTAAAAGTTCTGAGCAGCGGCTGCGAGCTTATGTAATCCACCATCTGTGGATGACCAGAGAGAGAGAAAGATAAGGCATGATCGGGTGGCCTAGCCAGAAAGACAGACACTATATTTAATAAGAGATGGTGTCTCAGGAATCAAAATATAAAGCCATACAGAATACCAGAACACCCAGTTTCCAGCTCGGACCTCCACATATGTATGGGTATGTGCATTCACTCACACTCACACTCATAAACATACACCACCCACATACACACACATACACACACACACACACACACACACACACACACACACTATATATATGTATGTATATATATATGTATACATGTTGTAAATACATGATTCATAACAGTAGCAGTTTCTGATATATGTCAATAAACATAAATATAGATAGATATAATATTGATAACAAATATAGTTGTAGATTATATAGATGATATGTAGATAGAGGTAGATATAAATAATCAGAAACTTCTTTCCTCACTGGTCTGGAAACCTGATACAGGAAGCCAAGTATAGCAGGCTGAGAAGGCTTTCTTAGAGATCTCCCTGGTCGATATGAATCTTATATTCTCCAGCTTCTGTTAAAGGTGCATTTTCTTTGGCTGCAACGCTCTGGTCCCTGCCTTATTCTGACACAATCTTCTCCTTTTCTGTCAGTGTGTATCTTCTCTTATGATACAGGAACAAGTGTCATTGTATTGGTGGTTGATCCAGGTAATTCAGGATGATTGTTTCCTAATATCCTTGTTTTGATTACATGTGCCTAAGATAACTTTGTTAGGTCCACAATTCAACTTCTTACACCAAGTTTTCTGGCTGCATTATCATCGCTATGAGACTCTCACAATGACAAGCAAAGTAAGATTACACTCAGTCATATGGGACAGTAAGGTGGAAGGTACAGAATTTGGCTTAAAGCAGAAAGGAGCAAGAAAGCCGACATCACCATTGTATCATATTTGTCAGGAATTTAGGTAACTCACTACTCATCTTATTTTTAGTTTGTCATCTTTAAAATGCTCTGTTATACTTCTTACCACATCTTGTTAGAAAGATGTTTTAAAGTTAACAAATAATCAAATATGGCATTTTAGTGGGTAGATACAAAATATTAAGCAATCTTTTATACCCAGGAATACAAAAGTATGCCAGAAATGAGAAAATAAAGAATTTATCTCTAAATGAAACTTAGGAAGTTTCACTTGAAAGAGCTCATATTCAAAATGTTTGTAGATTGATTAGTTGACTTTATGTAAATGGAGATAGATAAGTGTTTAGTGTGCTGAAAAGATAATTTAATAAACATAATAAAGTATTTTTGTAAAATTATTGTGTAAAATAATTAGAGTATGGAAATACAGATTATTGTGATACTTGAAGTAGAACATTCAAACATAACAGAAGAGAACATTCGAACATAACATTCAAACATAAGTGTACACCAAAGCCTGTACCACTTGTTAGAAAGTTTAAGATATTACCTATGCTTCATAGAAAGATCATTTTTCAACTTGATCTCCCTGACAGAGAATGTATTCCTGTAAGAATACACAGCAGTCAAATGTGCTACCTTTGAGCTATAGGACCTAGAACCCCTGCTCAGATGTTTCTTATTGGCATTTCAGTCTCCACGTGGATCTCTGAGTGAGGGCATCAGGGGCTGCCTCTATCATGAACTCAGTTGACTGCTCTCTGATCACTCACTCCTGATAATACAGCCTTGCCAGGTCAAAGAGGAAGAGGATCCAAACAGTCCTGATGAGACCTAACAAGCTATGGGCTGACTGCAATAGTGAAGAACTCCTTTCAATGGACTAGGAGAAGGGGAGAAGGGAAAGAGGATGGGAAGTGGTACTTGGGAATTGAGGGAGGGGATATATGATTAATAAATTGTGAAGAAAAAAATGAAATAGGTACTCCATGCTGGAAGGTCTGTAACAAAGTGGAATTAATATTTACAGGGAAAAAAAATACACAGCAGAAAACATTCTAAGACCTGAAGGAAGCAGGCCACAGAATAAACAATCACAGAGCCCACGAGCCTTTGATAGGCCTTCTGGGTGGTAGTGATAGCCTTCCAAAAGCCACAGAAGCCCTGGGTGTGTTAAATCACACCCCAGGCCCAGGGTGAAGAAGGGAGATCGTGGTTTCAAGATACTGCAGTCTGTGCTACACAGTGATTATTGTGTGCAGCTATAATTCCTTTCTTTTAACTTCCAAATAGTAACTTGTTTATAATATTTAAATTTTGATTATAAACTCTACAATTCATGAATGTATTTCACTATTTTCTGTGACAAAAATCCTACCAATTTTCCTTGTTTTATTTACTTTTTGTCACTGATAATGCCAGAAATAATTTCAAGAAGTAAAAAATTAATGAGAACAACAAAACTCATGATGTAACTGAACAGTAAGTAAGGATCTTTGTGTTGTGGAAATATTAAATTATCCTGTGCGTACATGGAGGCCTTCTCAATGCTAGTTTTTCCTTTCTTAGGAAAAATTGTATACACAGTTACATCACTGTTCATAACTGAGAGTAATCACTTTGAGGAGGTCTCACTCCAAACAATCCTCAGAATTGGAAAGGTCAAATAAACGGTATTGAGCAGGTCATGTGCTGCTGCACCAAAGTGACACAGGCCCTTGTCAAGGTGGATGCATCTGCAGAGAATGCAGGAAGGGCACACAAGGACCCCCCAAGCAATGCACAGAGCATAATTCTATTTATGTAACTGACAACATCGGCAAAAGTAAAGTATGCTATTTTAAATGCATATAGAAATTTTTAAAAATTGCAAAAATAAATGAGGAACACATAAAACAAAATATCATAAAAAGAGCCAAATATTAGAGAGGGTAGGGAACAAGCTGTGACTTTCAAGGTGCTGGCCATTCTCCCCACTACAACATGGTGGAACTGACCAAGTGCTGCCTTCATCTGCACATTTATTCCACATTCTTTCTATTCATACAGACATGTATTCCAAGTCCACCAGTTTGTTTGATGTTTCTCACTACGATTTTAAATCACAAAGAAATTCCTTTAACAGAATTCAGTACAAGTAGTTCTAGTAGAGTAGAACTTCAGAATTGAGCATAAGCAAGATGTTTTTTTAAAATAATCATTAAATTACACTATATATTAAGGTATTAAATTTAATAAAGGACCCAGTGACTTTACCTAATATCAGTTAAGAAGTATATTCTGTTGCCAAAATTGTGTCTTGTTGTAAAAATGTACACACACACACACACACACATACACACATATATATATAATCTGTAAATGTTTTTATTTCCTCAGTTGAGAAGATGAGAGCCATACCCAAGCTTTACAAATACATGATTTGAGCTGAGCACAGGGTATTTCTACCTGTCCCTAGTCTAAGGCATGGAAGCTTTCTAGCCTCAATACAGTCTAATCTAGGTTAGGTCTGGAAGCATGAACCTAGAGGACTTCAGTTTTTAGCCTTCATCTGCTAACCTAGGATTAGAATGTTCTCAGCCTCTGAGAATTCCTGCTGAAAAAGCTCACTCTTTCTAGTTCTTTCTGAACTCTGACTTGTTGGTTCAACACACCTGTTCCAGCTCAGAACTCCTCTCCAAACTGACTGATTAAAACTGGCTTCCCTGGAGAGGACTGGAGCACCACAAGGACCAAATATATTTGGGCACAGGGGTCTTTTCTGAGACTAATTCTCCAACCAAGGACCATGCATGGATATAACCTAGAAACCCTGCTCAGATGTAGCCCATTGCAGCTCAGCATCCAAGTGGGTTTCTCTAGAAAGGGGAATAGGGATTATTTCTGACATGAACTCAATGGCTGGAACTTTGACCTCCCACACACACCCCCCAAGGGAGGAGCAGCCTTGCTAGGCCACAGTGGAGGACATTGCATCCAGTCCTGGTGAGACCTCATAAACTAGGGTCAGATGGAAGAGGAGGAGGACCTCTCCCCTATCAGTGGACTTGGAAAGGGGCAGGGAGGAGATGAGGGATGGAGGGAGGGATTGAGAGGGAATGAGGGAGGAAGCTACAGATGGGATACAAAGTAAATAACATGTAATTAATATAAAAAAATAAAAATTATATTTAAAAAACTGACTTCCCTCTGCTTCTCACACAATTGCTCTGCTTGGGAAAAAAAAAACAAAAACAACAACAACAACAAAAAACAAAATTGCCTCTGTACTCCACAAACTAAACTGCACAAACTCAAGTGCACTCAACTGTACTGTACTCCCAAACTCTATTGTACTGTCTCCACAAACTCTCTTGCTCCCTCTCTCTCTCTGTGAAGCTATTAAGTCGCTTCTCTATTTTGTCTGTTTCTGTGAGAGCTGGGAGTATCCTATCCCTAGCTCATTCTGTCAAACCTTTCTCTGATTTATCACTTTGTCTGCCCCTCACTTAGATATAACTGTTCGGAATTAAAGGAATGTACTACATTCCAGCCATAGAGATTAAAAGTGTGTTGTGTCTGTTCCAGCCATAAGAATTAAAGATGTATACTAAGGGCATGTCTGTATTCTAGCCAGATCAAATAGACCTAGGTATATACCCTTGCCAGAGCAGCCATGCTCTTTGAGTAAAATTCTTCTACAAATATCTTACTTATTTACTTGTTTGTATAACTGAAGCTCATGTAAGCTAAAGTTCCTGTGTGTGGGGATAAGGGGACAATGTGTTGCCCACTTCTACCATTGCGCTTCAAGGATTAAACATAGGTCACCAGGCTTGAGGAAAAGTATCTCATTTCCCCACATTGCTGCCCCCAATAACATTTTAATGTTCATTTTAATGCATAAATATTTTCTCAAAAATGCTATTGCTTTTTGTACATAATGACCTCCTCTCCTCCTAGCCCTCTGTTTTTCTTTTGAAGACTACAAGTCCTTGATCTTTGTCTCCCAGCACTGTGAAGAAAAAAAAAAAAAAAAAAAAACTGCAAAAAGAAAGAAATCCTTGATTTTTTTTTTTTTTTCTTTCACCAGAGCTTAAAGGAAATCAAATCAAATCAATTTGTACTATAACCAGCAGGGTATTTGTTCATGAGAATGTATATTTGAGGAAATGAATAAAAGTTCCTGGAATTTTACAAGGTGTGACTCAGATTTAGGAAAATTATTTAAATAACTCTTAAACTACTTAAGTCTTACTAAGCATGGAATATTTCACAAAACCTTTTCAATATTACAATTCTAACATCATACCTGCTAGCGTGATTAGATTTTACTTCATCATTCTAGAATTTGCTTTCTGTGGTATGTCTGGCTATGTGTTTGACAAGTTTTTTTGGCAGTGTATAGAAAGTTTAATAGCCAAGCATGTGGGAGAGTGAGAGATTTTCCGTCTGTTAATTGAAGAGAGCCAAAAGGAGGAAACGCCATTACGCAATTCTTGAACCACGTGGCTGATGCAGAATGTCTCACAAGTGGCTCCCATTGTGCCTTATACACAAAGGCCTGAACACACTTCTATCTCTACAAAAACTACAGCTTCCTTCCTGCTTAAAAGATAGTATTCTTGTCAGGTTCTCTTGGTGGGTTATATTTTTACTCATGTGGTGATAACAGAAGGAAACAGTCAATGTTCACATAAGAAGCTTTGACCTGGATGTTCTATCCCTGAACCAAATGAGTCCCCATAAACAGAAAAGATGGCCTGAGTCCTTGAAAAGAATCCTTCAGCAGAACAATTCAACATTTATATCTCAAAGAAAATATGCACCCAACAAATATTTGTACTGCCTTTCTTAGCTATTTTAAAAAGGACCCAAACGAAAATGAACACACAGTGAGGTAAGTTTTTTTTTTTCTTTATAATCAACAAAGCTGCTTTCTCTGACAGCAATGACTTTATCCCTAGCTGTTTTCTTTCCTTCTCCACTTGATGTTGCTTTTCTAATCTATTGTTAAAACTCGAATTTCTGAATGATTTACCTAAACTACATATACTACATTATTCTAAGCACACCTAGATCATGTCTTTTTTACAAATTGGCTACGTGGTTTTATTTTTAATTAAATTTTTATTTTTATATTAATTAGAGTTTATTCACTTTGTATCCCAGCTGTAGCCCCCCCATTCTCTCTCACTTCCACCCTCCCTCGCTCATCATCTCCCATTCCCCTCTCCAAGTCCACTGATAGGGGAGGTCCTCCTCCTCTTCCATCTGACCCTTGATAATCAGGTCTCATAAGGACTGGCTGCATTGTCCTCCTCTGGGGCCTGGCAAGGCTGCTCCCCCCTCAGGGGAGGGGGGTAGTCAAAGTTCCAGCCACTGAGTTCATGTCAGAGAAACTCCCTGTTCCTCTTACTAGGACAACAACTTTTATTATTATTTATTGCTTTTTTATGGCATACTGAATGTTTTAAGAGTCTAATCTGCAATGTGGGCCATGCCTTAACTTTGCAACTGCAACCCTGTCTTTATGCACTGACCTGTGAGACAGTCCTACTTTAACATTCTTTGTGGTGAATTTATTCAATCCACTTTGATCACCTGATTAAGCCAGTCTTTCCCATCATTACTTTTAGACCTCCTGAACAATATGAATGTATTTTCTCCTATTTAAATCATTATTCATTCAAAACTTACTCTCTTTGTCACAGCAAATTTGGTTAATATTCTTTTCTTTTAAATTTCAAGGGATGGGGGAAGTGGGAGGGAGGGTTGGGGTGGGAGGAGAGGACAGAGGGAGCTACAATAGGTATAAAAATTAATTCATTTGTATAAGACATAAAATAAATAAATAAATAAATAAATAAAATTCAGGAATGCCTGCTCTCCTTACCTGGCTGACTTCTTCAGTTTAGTCAGGTTGCACCACATCTGGGATCGGACAGACTGACCTTACCTATCTCTATTGCTGTGATTAACATAAAAACAGGCAGATTCATACGTTTTCCTCTTCATCTTTAAGGAAACAGATTTGGATGCGGTCCACAGCAGGGAGCAAAATTGTAGGCAACGGAGCATGCCATCTGGTAGGAATATGCTGGAAACTCTTCAGCTTTCTCAATTTAACAAAAGTAAAAGTAAAAGTCTATTAATTCAGCTTCTAACTTGGCTCAGAAATAAATTCCACGAGTCTCAAATTGCATCTGGTTTACTACATGTCTGGCTCTAATATGTACCATGAAAGCCAGACAATTTGGATGAAAATATTGCTCCTCATTGAGCTTTTGGCAATTGAGAGAGAATAGAAGTTTAATTTTTGTCTTAATCTCAGGGTCTCTCTCTCATGTCTTCATGTTACCAATCTGTAATGCAAAGTCTGTTTGGACTATTCCTTGGGTGGTAACAAAAAAACTCAAATCTTTTTAATGAGAAGATAAAGTTTCCATATTAAGAAAAGTGCTAATAAGACCCACAATACCATGCCACCATGATGCTAGCTTTCTGTGCTCTGGACTGATATGATCTCTGCATATTATTCTTTTGTTCCATAGATGCCTTTCTAAAGTTTCATAGTCTTTATTTATTGTGTAATTTTGGTCAAGTCTTCTTTGTAATATCTTTTCTGTGTGTCTGCAAATATCCATGCTTAGTAAGAGCCATCTTATTGCATCTCAAGAGAACAAGTATTGTGCCACGCCTCATATTGTCTTAAAGACATGGTTATATTATTGATCAATAATGTAACATGATTATGTTTGGACTTTCCATCATGGAATTAAACATACATGTACAAACCAATAAAACAGGAGACAGTTGGTTAGTCTCAAACTTATAATCAATAAGCATTGAAACCTTTGTGGAAGCTTCCCCTAAGAGATGTTCATTTAAATGACAAATTACAGTATATCACAACTTGACTACACAGAAATATACATACATACATATATATATCTTTTATTTGGTAGATAGAAAATGAGATTGACAAAAGGTTTTCTGTGATTTTGACTAATCTAAGGATCCTGCTATTTATATAAAACACATAATACATAGAAAAGGATCAATAACTTGCAGATGTTGCTAGGTACTAATTTGTGGGAAAACACATGGAAATTAAAAAACTGTGGCTTAATACCTCTAAACATACAGTTTAACGAGGAGGAAGTTCTTAAAGAATTTACTGTTAAATTAAAGAATTTAAAGAATCTACTGTTTATTGCATTTGTTGTTTCCAGAAAAGAAAAAAAAAAAAACAACTCTGGGTATTAACTAGTATTATATTAGACATTAAGTTTTCTAAAAGTGGAAATACCATTTTTTAAAGATTTTATTTTTAAGTAAGTGTATATGTATGTCTGCGTGTGTGTACACACACACACACACACACACACACACACGTGAATGAATGTGAGTGAAGTGACTGCAAAGTCCAGAAGAAGAGTTGGTGTTACAACAAGTGTGGACTACTGGATGTCTATATTTGAAAATACAGAAAATGTAGAATAACTTTCTGAATTATTTTCAGAAAAATGCAAATAGATCCATATTTATCAACCTGCACAAAACGAAAATCCTAGTGGATCAAAGACCTCAACATAAAACCAGATACACTGCCTTGGTTAGAAGAAAAAGTGGGGAAGACCTTGGAACTCATTGCCACAGGAGACAACTTCCTGAACAGAACACCAACAGCACAGGCTCTAAGATCAACAATCAATAAATGGGACCTCATGAAACTGAAAAGTTTCTGTAAAGTAAAAGATACTGTCGTCAGAACAAAACGACAGCCTACAGGATGGGAAAAGATCTTCATCAACCCTATATCTGACAGAGGGCTGATATCCAGAATATATAAAGAACTAAAGAAATTAAAAAGCAATAAATCAAGCAATCCAATTAAAAAATGGGGTTCAGAGCTAAACCGAGAATTCTCTGTAGAGGAATATAGAATGGCAGAGAAACACTGAAAGAGATGCTCAATGTCCTTAGCCATCAGAGAGTTGCAAATCAAAACACCCTGAGATTCCACCTTACACCCATCAGAATGGCAAAGGTTAAAAACTCAAGTGACAGTACATGCTGGAGAGGTTGTGAAGAATTGGGAACCCTCCTCCACTACTGGTAAGAATGTAAACTTGTACAACCACTGTGGAAATCAAACTTGCGCTTTCTCAGACAATTAGGAATAGTGCTTCCTCAAGACCCAGCTATACCACTCCTGGGCATATATCCAAAATATGCTAAAGTACACAACAAGGACATTTGCTCAACCATGTTTGTAGCAGCTTTATTTGTAATAGCCAGAATCTGGAAACAACCCAGATGTCCCTCAACTGAGGAATGGATACAGAAATTGTGGTACTTTTACACAATGTAATACTACTCAGCAATTAAAACCAAGGAAATCATGAAATTTGCAGGCAAATGGTGGGACCTAGAAAAGATCATCCTGAGTAAGGTATTCCAGGAGCAGAAAAACACCCATGGTATATACTCACTTATATAGTCCTATAAGATAGGATAAGTATACTAAAATATGTGTACCTAAAGAAGATAAACAAGAAAGAGGACCTGGGGTAAGATGATCAATCCTCACTTTGAAAGACAAATGGGATGGACATCGGAAGTAGGAGAAAACAAGAAACAGGACAGGAGACTAGCGCAGAGGGCCTCTGAAAGACTCTACCTAGCAGTGTATCAAAGCAGATGCTGAGACTCATAACCAAACCTTCGGTAGAGTTCAGGGGATCATATGATAAAAGGGGGAGTTAGTATGACCAGGAGAAGACAGGAACTCCACAAAGACAAAATATATCTGGGCACAGGAATCCTCTACTAACTGTTTCTCCAACCAAGGACCATATATGTATATAACCTAGAATCCCTACTCAGATATAGCCCATGGTAGCTCAGTTTCCAAGTGTTTCCCTAGTAAGAGGAACAGGAACTATTTCTGACATGAACTGAAGGACTGGCTCCTTTACCTCCCCCCTCCACCCCGAGGGAGGAACAGCCTTGCTAGGCCACAGAGGAGGACATTGCAGCCAGTATTGAAGATACCTCATAAGCTAGGGTCACATTGAAGAGGAAGAGGACATCCCCCAGCAGTGGACTTAGAAAAGGACAGGGAGGAGATAAGGGAGGGAGGCTGGAATTGGGAAGGAATGAGGGAGGGGACTACAGCTGGGATACAAAGTAAATAACCTGTGATTATTATTATAAAACAAACAAACAAACAAACAAAAACAAGAAGTGTGGACTCCCAGATATGAATTTTAGTAACCAACAGGTCATCTTCAAAAGTGGAAAGTGCTTATACTCACTCCAGCCCCCCAAATGGAAATGTCTTAACAGTGTTAATTCAGTATTACAACTAAATGATTCATATTTTAAAATAAAAGGATGTAATCTAAAGAGATACATTTAAATTGTTCTTATTAGAAACCAAATCAGGAATCACAGTCCATGGTGAATGGAAGACACTATGATAAACAAATCTGTGATGGAGAGGTGGGAAAAAATAGAACAGAGTGATGGAGTTGCCAGTGTACCATGAAGAGAGGCAAAACTGGAAACATGGCAGTGATGGCAGGTAAGAGAGAGGGCTAAGATCGACATGTTGTCCTTGCCCAGTAACTTGACTAGATGGAATACAACATCCTGGACCATATACAGATGCAGACTCAGTCCCTGAATTTGCTGCCCATATGGCTGAGGCCAGAGATGAGGAAAGGTTCAATTTCTGGATTAGATCTTCTCCAAGAACCACCTTGATCCATGAAACCACAAGAGGCCATGTTAGCAACTGTGGTCCATGCTGTTGCCCACGACAGGATAGAGATTGAGATTCATGTAGACATATGCAGTCTGTTTCGGCTGCCTGGTGCCTTGGTTATATCCTGGGACTTTGCTTCATGGGTTTGGGGGGCATGTTGACGTGAGTGTTATATGTAGACACCTGATGCCAGATTGAGGCCCATGGTCTGTGCAGCTGCTGAGGGCCATGAGTGGGACAGTGGTCCTGATATGGCCAAGGGCTCTGTGGATGTGTCCACATGTGTTACCACTAAAGCCCATGCTGTTGTCTATGGTCTGGAATGCCACCTAAAGCCATGTTAATATCCATGAGCATCATTGGAGAGTTGGCCTTCCCCTTGCCAGCAGCTGAATGGCCCTCTTCCATTAATAGTTTCTGGCAGTTAATGGCTTCAGAAATGGATGCAGTCTGAGAAAGATTCATCCTCCCTTGGGGGGAGGGCTGGCCAGGAGGCATTTAATCATGCTTCAGTGAGTACATGGACAATACGAAGTGGGTTTGTGTTTTGGGGGCGAGGGAGTGAGATCATGAAGGTGGTGGAACAGACAGGGGAAGACTGGGAGGTGAGCAAGACTGAGGTGCATGATGTCAGATTCCCAAATAATCAACTGAAAAGTGTTTCTTATGATCTTTATAGATACAGAGATGATGTTCAATAGACTCAAATACACAAACCAGGCATCACAAAGTTTCATTTTTGCCTATCATTTCTAGCAGCAACATAGTCTTAAACCCTAAGTACTTAGCTTGAAACAATCTCAGCCACATCATGGATAAGGGCATCTCCAGGAAGGACAAATCAAGACTGAGGCTGCATGGTGATTTAGTATCCAACCTTCACTGAGAACTTGGTCCCGAACAAAAACAACAAGAAGAACAAAACGAATATAGAGAGACACAGACAGAGAGAGAACAGAGAAAAGAAGGGAAAGAGGAAGAATGAAATAAAAGTGAAATAAAGAAAAAGCAGAAAATAATTAATACCAGAGATGAAAGTCATGAGATCATGAGCCAGGCTACAGAAATAAACTCTTTGCTGGAGCTCCGGGCTAAAAAAAATATTAATCAAATATCTCTTAGCAACCCAAGAGTATAAATCAAAAATCATAATCTGTTGCAGATAATCACTTGATAATTTGAACATGTTGACTTTCTCTGAATCCTAGCCATCCTTACACATAGCTGAGAAAGCAAGGAATAACTTCACACTGTAGTGAGAATTAGAACAAAAAGACAACATATTTTTAAAATTATGTTTGATGTGTAGTTGTGCTAGTTCTATTTCTCAGTGCTGTGGTAGAAACACTGGAACTTAAGGAACAGAGGGTTCCTTTAACATAGGGGATAAGAGCACAGGCATCATGGTGAGGAAGGTGTGGGGACATGAACGAGGCACTGGCAATCATCAGCTAGTGAAAGTCACTCGGATCTTTTTTCCTTTATTTTCAGTCTTTTACTCTAGTCTATGGAATGGAGCTACTGCCTACATTTGGTGGTATGATTTCCCAACTCAATTTGCTAAATTAAAAACTCTCTCACCAATTAGACCTGAAGTTGGTCTCTCATGTGATTCTGGAACCTGTCAATTTTCCTAGTCAGTATTAACCATCACTATAGTCATTTGTCTTAAAATGTTGCGATTATCCTCAAACAGAAACATATGTTCAAAGTTTATGCTTTATGATTCCATGTGGAAAAACACAAGAACCACAGTGAATAAGAAGGCGAGTGAGAAGAACACAGAGCAGATACAGCAATTACTTATAATCGAACAAGGTGGGCTGATTGAGGACTTGGTGGCTGAAACAAGCACAGCCAGAGCATTTTATACAACATTCTAAAGAGAGCAAAATTCTGAAAGAATTTTTCTTGAGTATACAAGCTGTGAGAACCCCAAGGGTAAGCTCCATAAAGCAACACCCATTTGTCTCTATACATGAACTCAGGCAGGACATAGAGATGCAGGTCAGTATCATGGGTATCTATCATGATCTATTTCAAAAGTAAGCTATTGTAAACCATAAAATTATCAGTATATTGAGGAAATTAAAAGACACATGTGCTTTCTTCATCTGTATCTGAAGGGCATAATTTACAAAGTGTCTCAGTTACAATTATATTACTGTAAAGAGACAACAAGCTAATTCTTATAAAAGAAAGAAAATGTCTTTCTTATAGTGTCAAAAGTTTAGTACAGGATCATTATGGTGAGAGCAGGCAGCTATGGCACACTAGTAGTAGCTGAGAGATTTGCATTCTCATCTGCATTCAGCAGGCAGAAAGAAAGACACCAGAATGGGCTTTGAAACATTAAAGCTCACAGTCTAGAGACACACTTCCTACATAAGACCACAACTACTCCACAAAGGCAATAACCCCTAATCCCCATTAACAAGGTACCAGATGTTCAAACATATGAAGCTATTCGGGCCATACTCAAACTACCATAGTAAGAGTTAGAAAAACTTTTCTAGTTCTACTCATTTGCCTTCAAATTTCATGATTTCCTTGTTTTTAATAGCAGAATAGTATTCCACTGTGTAAATGTACCATGGTTTTATCCATTTTTCAGTTGAGGGACATCTAGGTTGTTTTCAGATTCTGGCTATTACTAATAGAGCTGCTATGAACATAGTTGAACAAATGTCCTTACTGTATAGTAGAACATCTCTTGGGTATATGCCAAAAGATGTATATATGTATGAAGTATATAGCTGGGTCTTGAGGTAGAAGCATTCCCAATTTTTTGAGAAAGCATCAGAGTGACTTCCAAAGTAGTTGAACAAGTTTGCACTCCACCCAGCAATGGAAGAGTGTTCCCTTTCTACACATCCTTGCCAGCATGTGCTCTCACTTGAGGTTTTGGTCTTAGCCATTCTGACTGGTGTGAGATGGAATCTCAGAGTCATTTTGATTTGCATTTCCCTGATGACTAAGGACATTAAGTGCTCCTCAGCCATTTGGGATTCCTCTGTTGAGAAATCTCTGGTTAGCTGTGTACCTTATTTTTTAATTTGATTATCTTGTTTGTTTGTGAGTATTTAGTGAGGTAACCCAGACCCAGAAAGACACACATGGTATGTACTCACTTATAAGCAGATTTTAGCCTTATAGTACCAGATACACATACTATAATTTACAGACCCAAAAAAGATAAGTAACAAGGAGGACCCAAGGGGGGGATTCTTAAATCTCACTCATAATAGGAAGTAGAATAGAGAGCAGAAACAGATGAAGAGAGGAAACAAGTTAGGAGAGAGAGCACAGAGAGAAATGAGGTTGGGGACCAGACCTGGGGAGACCAAGTCCATGAGGATGGATGACTTACAGAGAGAACAGAAACCATTGGTGGGGGCATCTCTATGACAAACTGTAAACTTAAGACAAGGTAAGCTTCTGGGTGGATATGGGAGTGACTCTAACTGAGAGTCCCAATAGCAAGGATCATGGAGATTGAAGAGGACACCCTCTAACTAGACAGGACTCCTAGTGGAGGAAAGGGAACACCAACACACCCACAAAAACTTTGATACAAAAATTTACCCTGCCTACAAGATGTGCGAAGATAAATGTAGAGCAGAGACTGAAAGAATGTGCAACCAATGCCTGGTTCATCCTAACACCAACCCCATGGGAGATCCAACCCCTAACACTATTAACAACATTTTGCTCTGCTCAAACACATGAGCCTAACATAGCTATTCTCTGAGAGGCTCCATCTAACAGTGGATCAAAATAGACCCTAAGGCTCACACCAAATATTTGGCGAAGAAAGTCTTGTGGAAAAGTGGGAGGAAAGACCTAGAGGTGCCAGGGGTTTCACAAGTAAATGGACCTAAGTAGCAATCAGGAGTAGCCATGCTGTTATTTGATAAAATAGACTTTCAATCAAAATTAATCAAAAGAGATGGGAAAGGATACTTCATACTCTTCAAAGGAAAAAAATCCATCTAGATGACATCTCAATTCTGAACATCGATGCCCCAAATGCAATGGCACCAACATTTGTAAAATAAAGTTCATAGCACCAAGTGTCTTCATTAAAAAAGTGGAGAGATCCCATGCTAGTAACCTAGCAGTACACCTGAAAGCTCTAGGATAGAAGGGAGAAAACACACCAAAAAGGAGTAGAGGACAAAAAATAATCAAATTCAGGGCTGAACTCAATAAATTGAAAACAAAGAGAATGATACAAATAATCAATAAAACCAAGAGATGGTTCTTTATAAAAATCAACAAGAAAGACAAACCCTTAGTCAAAACTAACTAAAAGGCAGAGGGAGGGTATCAAATGGAATCGGAAAGGAAAAGGGGAACATAACAACAAACAATAAGGAAATCCGAAAAATCATTAGGTCTTACTTCAAAAGACTGTATTTCATAAAATTAAAAAAAAATCTAAAGAAAATGGACAATTTTTGTAATAGATTCACCTACCAAAGATAAATCAAGATTAAGTAAACAGTTTAAATAGTCCTATAGCTCCTATGAAAGGAGTTATAGGAAGAATAACCTAGAAGCAGTCATCAAAAGTCTCCCAACCAAAAAAAGAAAAAAGTTCAAGTTCAGGTGGTTTTAGCACAGAATTCTATGACACACTCAAAGAAGAGCTAATACCAATACTCATATTCCACAAAATAGAAAATGAGGGAACATTGCCAAACTAATTCTATGAAGCCATATTCACTCTGATGCATAAACAAAAAGACTCAACAACAACAAAAAATTTCAGACCAATTTCACCCATGAACATCAATGTAAAAATACTCAATAAAAGACTCCACAAACAAAATCCAAGAACACATCAAATACATCATCCACCATGATCAAGTAGGCTTCATACCAGGGATGCAGGGATAGATCAACATACAAATATCCATCAACATAATCCATCATATAAACAAACTCAAACAAAAAAGTCACATGATTGTCTCATTAGATTCAGAAAAAGCCATTGACAAAATCCAACACTTTTTCATGTTGAAAGTCTTGAAGAGATCAGGGTCACAAAGACCTAAACATAATAAAGGCATTATACAGCAAGCCAATAGCCAACATCAAATTAAATGGAGACAAACTCAAAGCAGTTCCAATAAAACAGAGACGAGACACAGCTGCTCACTCTCTCCATATCTCTTCAATATAGTACTCGAATTTCTAGTTAGAGCAATAAGACACATAAAAGATATCAAGGGGATAGAAATCAGGAAAGAAGAAGTCAAAACATTGCTATTTGCAGATGATATAATACTATACAAAAGTGTTCCCAAAAATTCCACTTGAAAACTCCTACTGCTAAGAAACAGCTTCAGCAAAGTGGCTGGATACAATATTAATTCAAAAAAAAATAAATAGCTCTCCTATACACAAATTACAAACTGGCTGAGAAAGAAATTAGGTAAACTATGTTTATCACAATAGCCACAAATATATATAAATTATCAGGTTGTAATTCTGACCAAACAAGTGAAAAACCTGTATGAGAAGAACAAACATATTTGAAGGAAGAAAATGAAGAGGAAAATGGAAAATAGAAAGATATTCCATGCTCATGGATGGGTAGGATTTACATAGTAAAAATGGCCATCTTATCAAAAGCAATCTACAGATTCAATGCAATCCCCATGAAAATACCAATACAGTTTTTTATAGATCGAGAAAGAACAAATCTATAATTCACATGGAAAAGTAAAAAAAAACCCAGAATAGCTAAAATAACCCTATAAAATAAATTACCTCTTGAGGTATCTCCATCTCTGATTTCAAGCTATACTATAGAGCAATAGTAATAAAAATCACATGGTACTAGCATAGAAAGAGACTTGTTGATCAACGCAATCAAATAGAAGACCAAGAACTAAACCCACACACCTACAGACACTTTATTTTTGACAAAGAAGCCAAAACGATGCAATGTGAAAAAAAGAGCACCTTCAAAAAATGGTGCTGGTCTAACTAGATGTCTACATGTAGAAAAATGCAAATAGAACCATATTTATCTCCCTGCACAAAACTAAAGTCCATCTGGATCAAAGACCTCAATATATCATCAGATACACTAAGTGTATGTGGAAAAGAGACTTGAACTCATTTCCAAAGGACATAACTTCTTGAACAAAACACCCACAGCTCAGGCTCTAAGATCAACAAGTCATAAATGGATGTCTTGTAATTGAAAAGTGTATGAAAGGCAAATGACACTGTCAGTGGAACAAATTGACAGTCTATAGACTGGAAAAAGATCTTTACCAATACCATATCTGACAAGCTGGAGAACTAAGTCAGAGTAGGCTCCTGGAAACATATGAGAGGAATTCAAGCAGAAACTCCTAGTAGCAGATGTCATAGAGACTGAGGAGGACATCCACTAACTAGACTAGTCTTCTAGTAGAGGGAGGGGAACAAGAACCCACCTACAAAAACTGAGATCCAAAATTTATCCTGCCTACATGATGTGCAGGGATAAAGACAGAGCAGATAGAGCAGATATTGAGGGAATGTCCACCCAATGCCTGTCCCAAATAAACAACCACCCTATCAGAGTGCCAACTCCTGACACTATGAATGATACTCTGCTAAGCTTGAAAGCAGAAGCTGTCAGAATTGTCCCTTGAGAGACTTTACACAGCAGCACATCAAAACAGATCCTGAGACTCACAGCCAAACATTAGTCTATGCGTATGGTGTCTTGTGGAAAAGTGGGAGGAAAGAGAAAAGGACATGGAGGAGACAGGAGCTCTACAAAAAGACCAACAGAGCTAACTACACAAGGCCCAGAGTGGCTTGTGGAGACTGAAGCACCGACCAAGGACCAGGATATAGTCCCCTTATACAGATGTAGCAGATGGGCAGCTCAGGCTTCATATGGGTTCCCTAGTAAGGGGCGTTGGGACTGTCTTTGACATGGACCGTATTGACTGCTTTCTGATCACTCCCCACAGCAGGGCTGCCTTGCCAGGCAACAAGAGTAAAGGACTTTCCTAGTCCTGATGCAACTAGATGAGTTGGGATTGGGGGAGATCCCCAAGTTGAAGTTGAGGGGTCTCCTTATCTGAGGAATAAATGAGGAGGGAGGGGAAAGATGTGGGAGAGTTGAACTGGGAGGAGAGGAAGGAGGGTGTTGTAATTGGGACTTAACGTGAATAAATATAAAATTTATTTTTATTTTTATTATATTTATAAATAAATTATGAAAAAAGAGAATATCTGAGACAGCTTTAAAGTGTTCAGAAATAATACTTTCAAATGTTATTGTTGAAGAGAACCTGAAGTCTGCCATAACCCTTCTGATTTGTCACCGCTGTAACTTCTATGTATCTTCATTATCTAGAGGTATTAATGTATTGTGACTTCTCAATTTTTCTCAGACACCATTTCTCTCATCACCCTACTTTCTTGTAATACACTTGAAAATTTTATCCAACCTCTGGCCAATTTCAATTTTGAAATGATAATGGTTTGATTTCTCTTGGAACAAAAGCATTGTGCTGTTCTGTTAATGTATTTTTTACTTTCTCTGTCACTTGTTTCATATATAAATTGGCTCACCACCACTCCTCAGATCTATTTGGCTCTTTCCTCAGTGTCACCACAGAAGACTGAGCCTTCTACAGTATGAACAGATTTCCTATGAGTTAGTCATTGGGCTTCTGTGCAGATACACAATCGTATTTCAAAAACGTTTTTGAACTCATTGTACAAGTTTGATATAGCCTTTTCATTGAAAATTCATTAAATTGTCATTTCCTTTAAATAGTACTCTCTTATTTATTTATTTATTTATTTATTTATTTATTTATTTATTTATTTAGCTAGTTACAGTTTATTAACTTTGTATCCCAGCTTTGTATCCTGCTCCCTCATCCTGTCCCAATCCTACCCTCCCTCCTTCATCTCCTCCCTACCCCTTTCCAAGTTCACTGATAGGGGAAGTCCTCCTCCCCTTCCATATGACTCTGGTTTATCAGGTCTCTTCAGGACTGGCTGCAAAGTCCTCCTCTGTCGCCTAGCAGGGCTGCTCCTCTCTCGGGTATGGGGTTGGGGGATTCAAAGAGTCAGCCATTGAGTTTATGTCAGAAATAGTCCCTGTTCCCCTTACAAGGGTACCCACTTGAATACTGAGCTACCATGGGCTACATCCGAGCAGGGGTTCTAGGTTATATCCATACATGGTCCTTGGTTGGAGATACAGCCTCACAAAAGACCCCTGTGTCCAGATATATTTGGTTCTTGTGGGGCTCCTGTCCTCTCCAGGTACTACTAACTCCTCCTTCTTTCATATAAATAGTATTTTCAAATTTACATTTCCTTTCCCAGATTACCTGTATGGTTTTTATTGTTCACCATGTGGATACCATAGAAATTTACCTGGAGTGTGCCTACTGTTAACTTCCCAGTGTCATTATGGATTAATATGTTTCTGTAACCCACAATTTTCAACATAAGAGATATTGTCTATTTTGATAAAAATTTTGTACTATTTTAGCAAACTTGGGTGTAGAGCGAGGCTTTAAAGTAGGAATTTGGTGGTTGTGTTATCAAATGAATTTCGAAGATGTTCAGAATTTGGAATATCTCAGATTTGAAAGGGGATGCTGATATAGTTCATATGCTGATATATATGGAGAAAATTTTTTGTCTTTTCTTTTTAAAAGTCCTTTAGCAATTTGACATAACTGCAGCACCCCAGTCCAAAACAGTTTTCATAGTAATTATTTTACTGAAAATGAATAAGACTGTCAGGAAATTCTAAAGCCCAGCCTTTCATGTAAATATTTGGAGTCACTTCTATAAAAAAAAGTGAAGATATGAAGACTGGAAAAGATTTTATGATGGCCGGTGTAAGGAACAAACATGAAGACATAATTTTTCAATAACTGTCTAGTCTAAGGCTTCTCAGACGTAGGTGCTTAGGGTGCTGGTAGCAGCAAATGTCATATGTGTCTAATATGTTATTGAATTATTAAAAATTATAAACAAGAAAAACATAAATTTCTCAAGGTTCCTAAGGAAGTATAGAACCAAAAACATCAACCTTGAGAACTGACAGAGGAATTTAGCCATTAATATTCCCATATTCTAACAAGCTTCACCAAATTAAATTGAGATTTTTATGGAAAAAAAATAAGGCAATGAATTGTTAACATTCGGGTTTTAACAGGTAGAGAAATTTCTAGAACAAAGAATAGTAAACAGCAAATAATTTAGATTTCCTTTTCCTTTCGTTTTTGTTTTTGTTTTGCTTGTGGTATTTTTTTTTTTTGGTTGTTGTTGTTTTTAGTTATATTTTTTCTTTCGCAACTACTTACTTTTCTTGGGATGCAAAAATAGGCGAGTCACAACACAGATTTGTTCAACAAAACTTTATGTGTAAAGTCATTGATAGACTGTCATTTTGTTTGCTCTACTTGTGTCATACGTTGGAAAAGCTCCTCCTATGAGAAAAATAGCAATATTTATTGCTATTCTGCTATTCAGAATACAGTGTTATTTGGGTTTGTCTCTGGTCTCTTAAGTAATGTAAAATAGTAAAAAAAAAAAAAAATTGAGAACAGTAATGAGTCTTGAGTAAGATGTGAATTGGAATATAACATACACCGCGATATAACCCAGGCTCAGAAAGAAAAACACTGCTTGTTCTCACTCATGTGTGGATGAAATCTGCCAATTACTAAAAAAAAAAGTTGTGGCAGGGGCCAAGGCACTGAGTCTAGCAAGGTAGAGAAATTAAGTCACACTAAATATACGTGAAAGGTGCTACAAGAAAATGTTATTTTGTGCACAGCTAAAAATAGATAAATAAATAACATCTAGATTAAACAACATGAAGTTAAAAAGGGCGGCACTGTGGGTGTGGGTTTTCCCAGGTACATGGCTATAGGAAGAGATCACTAAACTGATTTTAGAGCCAGGAGTTCTGAGGTCGTAATCACCAGGGCAAGCAGATAGTGAGTGCGTCCAGTCCAGATTCTTCTCTAAACAAAGGTGCTACTAATTCAGGTCATCTGGCCCCACTACTGGCACACTTTGTAAGCAATGATTGAAATTCGTTTTAACCACGTCAAATTGAAAATATCAGTTAAGGGTTTTTGGAAAGGCTCTTGGCTCTAGCCATGGGTTTGGGGATATAAATGAACAGTCAGCTCTGTATCTTCCAGTTACTCGTCCAGGAATTCAACCAATTGTGCATCTGAAACACATTATTTTTCTTTACTGAGTATGCAGATATGTTTTCCTTGACATTATTAATAAATACAATGAAATAAACATTAACATAGTATTTATGTTCTAGGGTATAATAACATTAATAGTTGTGGACATTTTGGTTTATGATATGTAAACATGTTTTAGTTATAATCCCAGGTGGGGGATTTTAGTTCGCCCAGGCCTATTAATTGCCTCATGTGCAGCATGGTCTTTGCCAGCTGGAATTAGTTGAATTCTGAGGACATTGAGGGTTATAAATATGATAGCCCAGAGGAAGAAGGGGCGGTGGCTTGGAGAAAGCAGAGGAGGACTGCTTGCCGCTTTTGCTGGTTTGCTGGCTTGGTGGCTACCTGGGCTTCTGGATGGATATTGGCATTGTCCCCAAAAGAATCCTACAACCCTACCCAGCAGGAAGAAGTAAAGAGGGCTAAGTCCCTTTTTCCTTACAGCCTTCTTTTTCCCTTATCTGTGGCTGGGGGCTTGGAAGGAGGTATAAGCTTTAAGGAACCCCCAAATAAAGTAGCATTTGAAAAACTCACACCTACAGTAATATACAGAGATTTAACATAAGTAGGAGCACATATAAATTCTACACATATATAATGCCATTTTATATTAGGGACATAAGTATCTATCTCTGAGGTTTGAAAATAACCTTCCACCCACATCCACCTCAAATCAAAAGGGAAAACTGTAGATTACATAGTGAGACTTGGTAGAATCCTTTGTGTTTGGTTTTGAGATAGGGTCTCACCATTTTAGCTCTGGAACTCACTATGCAGAGTCGGCTGGCTTAAAACTCAATAACTAGACCACCTGCTTCTTTCTCCCAAGTGTTGGGATTAAATGCTTGTGCCATGTGGCATCACACACCTGGCTCAGAACTGGGTAAAAAGTTTAAGGTTTCTAAAGAAAGCTCTACTATATTAACATTGGTCTGAACTACAAGGTCATTTAAATATGTGATACGAATAACAAAGAATGTAAAACTATGTAAGAGCAGAGTCCTTGGAAAGCCATTTATTTCAGATAATGGAAAAAAGTTATTTTGCAATGTTCCTGAGAAGAGGATATCTCCCAAGCCCATGGGATTCTATGGATTGAATCACATGTTAGACAGACAGATACACACACACACACACACACACACACACACACACACACAAAGAGAAAGAGAGAGAGAGAGAGAGAGAGAGAGAGAGAGAGAACACAAGGTTTAGAGCAAGGACATTTTTCTAAAATCAGGGAAAAATTCCATTAAAAAAATCTCTCCATAGGAAGGTAAGTCATTTTGTAGGATCTGTATCATCATCATGTAATTAGCACCCCAGGTTATATTTATTTAATCTAGTGAAAGTCTGAAGAGGTTCAGCCCTATCTGGAGAGTCCTGATGGATAATATTCCTAATGGAGTTATAAATTGAAACTAATTGGTTTATATGATTGTTATTAAGTCTAATTTCAGTTAGTTAATGGAATTTTGTTTGGCAAGGGATTAGAGGTGATCTTTCCAGATGATATTTTACTTTTGAAATTAGTTGGTGTATTACCCTATTGGATCCATCGATATAAATAAACATGAAGTGATATTGCTTGCCTTGTACCCCTTGGACCAAAAGTTAATTTTAGAGAAATGTAACAAGAAATTTTATAATAATCCTAATATAGTAACTTTCCCATCCTGAATATGTTTCCACTTAGTTTTTGCCTTGAGCACCCTGCACACAAAAGCAAGTCTTATGAAGCAGTGTGACAGTTTGGTGGAGCTGAATTACTTCTCCCAGTTGCTTCACTATCTATTTAATAAAGAAAGCAATGGTCTTTTCTATAATGAAATATAGTGAAAATACCAGAATATCTATTTAATTAAACAACTTGGGTATTTTTCTACACTGTCTGCTACCCTTTAAACATGACTATTTTTGAACTGTCCTCCAGCTATAGACTGGCTGAAATGGGAAACCAGAATTCGCATATGTGCTCCACACATTGATAATGTCTGTAATCACTGTGAACAGAATCCTTTGAGTTATTCCATTTGATAAATGAATATGCTTTCAATAGATATAAACTACCTCTATTCATATTTCATAATGAAATATATTGTCATTTATCATAAATGATAAAGTTTGAGAGCATTTAAAATAGCATTAAAATCATTCCCCATTGTTTGCTATCTCATGTTTGTCTCATCATTTTTTGAAGTCTTTAAAGAGAACAAGAAGTAGAATGGTAACAGGGACTGTCTCTGACATGAACTCAGTGGCTGGCTCTTTGATCACCTCCCCCTGATGAGGCCACAGAGGAAGACAATGCAGCCAGTCCTGATGAGACCTGATAGGCTAGGGTCAGATGGAAGGGGAGGAAGACCTCCCCTATCAGTGGACTTGGGGAGGGACATAAAAGGAGATGAGGGAGGGAGCAACAGCTGGGAAACAATGTGAATAAACTGTAGACATGGAAAAGATGTAGACATGGAATTTATAAGCCCTGCCGTTTCTTCATTTGTTCCTGGATGAGTCCTTTCCCGGAACAAAGCTCCACCAAAAACTTCAGACTCAGGCTGTGGCATCCACAAGCTATCAGCTAGGTTGACCTATGTAAGTATATATGAGCACATAAGTACGTAATTTAATGTGTGTATTCTAGTAGATGAAGAACTCAATCTACAGTAAAAATGGGTTGAAAAGAGAATGGGTGGCTCATTGAAAATGGTAGTGGCCCTTCCCACTTAGAGCTACACTCACTCTGAGATGAGCAATAATGTGTCTCTTAGGCAGCATGGAGACCAGTCTGCTATCGATCTGAGAAAAGCAGCAAGTCACAACATGCTTCAGCGCTCTGTAACTGTTGCTTACACAACTTTGCACAGTGCTTATCTGACAGATGTCACTGCCGAAGGAAACATAAAAAATACCCTATATAAAACAAGAATGCTCATTGTCTAAATGCCTCTATACAATTTTATTGTAAAGCCACAAAAAAGTTATTGGACTTTCAAACCAATGACAGGAGGAGAAAAAAGTTATTGATCAATAATTTTTATATACATATGACATGCATTTGTGGACACTTCTTATACAATAACTCAATGGGTTTTTAGATAACCAGCTTTGGTCATTACTTAATATTCTTCTGTTTGCAGGTAAAGAAACTCAACTTCCTAGAAGTTCACTCACAGAGCTAAAACTTCACAGTTAATAATTACATTCTAAAATTCAGTGTTGTTCTTAACACAGTGTGTTAGTTACACAGTTGCTCATGGAATTTACTTGATTTCTAAGAATTTGTCCTTATGGTTGTTAGGAAACGTTTGCCTGTGAAGATTACACGGCGGGTTTACAAATCACACCACGAGATAGGTTCCACATGGGATGTTTATTAGGGAAAGGGAGAAGGGGGTCGCGAAGAGACAGAGGCAGAAGAGAGAGAGAGAGGAAGGGCTCCAGGAGTTCTCTTATAGGGTGACCCAGGGCATGTGCAGGTAGTTCCAGGTGATCAGCGGGTTGTCTGGGTGTCTTCACAAATGCCTGATAACCTTTGTCAGGTCCCTTAGGGCTGGCTGTAGAGGTGCCTGCTTACTGATCCCAACATTGGTCATAGTTTATTTTTTTCTCTTTTCTCTTGTCTTTCTTCTTCTTCTTCTTCTTCTTCTTCTTCTTCTTCTTCTTCTTCTTCTTCTTCTTCTTCTTCTTCTTCTTCTTCTTTTAACAAAATATAGACATCAATGCACTGAGTCTATTAATTTAATTATGGTAGTATTTTATATACAGAAGTTCTTTTTTATTAAATTTTATTTTTCATATTAATTAGAGTTTATTCACCTTGTATCCCAACTGTAGCCCCCTCCCTCATTCCCTCCCCAATTCCATACTCCCTCCATCCTCTCCTCCTATGACCCTCTCCAAATCCACTGATAGGGGAGGTCCTCCTCGCCTTCTATCTGACCCTAGACTATCAGGTCTCATCAGAACAGGCTGCATTGTCCTCCTTTGTGGCCTGGCAAGGCTGCTTCCCCCTCAGGAAGAGGCTGTGAAAGAGCTAGCCACTGAATTTAGAAATTCTTATCATTCCCAAAACACAATGATATAGCATGGTACCATTCATACAGAAATGGTGTTGAGTCATTAGTTAACAGTGTACTACAACATCAGAATACAAAATAATGCATATATGTATATATAAACACATCTTTACTAAAATCATTTCAAAATAATTTTTAAATGCTATATACTGTTTTTCACTAAATAGAGAAGAAAAAAGTTGGAGAATAAAATTAACAAAATCCAAGACATTTCTAATAATATGGAAGCTATTGCCATATTTCTTTAAGTGGAGGATCTAAATTAGACACAATAAAACTTCTTCCATTTCTAAACTTTTCTGTGGCATTGTAGATTTGTGGATAAAGCACAAGAGATGTACAATTGTTTCCCTGATTAAAAAAAAATAATTCTATCATTTTTTTCTATCTTATTGCCATTGAAGTCACCCTAACATTCCAAATATAATCAAGAATGATCAACCAGGATACATCTACATTCATGGTTTTTCTGACATTTTTCTCAGAGCTCATGTCTTATCACCATCATTAATACAAGTCTCTGATTTCCTTCTATCATGATACTTAATAGTCATTAATACAAAGACCAGTCATACCACCCAATCTACTAATAACCCTACTGTCAAACGTCTATTGTAGTAGTCCTTTGTTATTTCACATTTTATTTCAATTTTTACTCCAGCTAAAATTGAACTTATCCAATACCAGAAAGTTACCATCATCTCCATTCAAAAGGTCCCCAGATTTCTTTTTCTAATTAATCCATTTTTTTAAAATTACGGTTTATTCACTTTGTATTCCAGCTTTTAGCCTCCTCTCTTCCCCTCCCAATCCCACCCTCCCTTCCTTATCTCCTCCCATGCCACTCTTCAAGTCCACTGATAGGGGAGGTCCTCCTCCCCTTCCCTCTGAGCCTAGCCTATCAGGTCTCATCAGAACCTGGTTTTCCTCTGTAGCTTGGTAAGGCTGCTCCCCCCTCGGGGGAGGTGACCAAAGCACCAGGCACTGAGTTCATGTCAGAGACAGTCCCTGTTCCCCTTATGAGGTGACCGACCCACTTGGATACTGAACTGCCATGGGCTACATCTGTGCAGGGGTTTTAGGTTATCTCCATGCATGGTCCTTGGTTGGAGTAACAGTCTCAGAAAAGAACCCTGGGCCCAGATTTTTGGTTCTGTTGCTCTCCTTGTGGAGCTCCTGTCCCCTCAGGTCTCTCTATCTTCCCCTTCTTTCATAAGATTCCCTGCACTCTGCCCAAAGTTTGTCTATGAGTCTCAGCATCTGCTCTGACACCTTGCTGGTTAAGAGTCTTTCAAAGGTCCTTTGTGGGCTACTGCCCTGTTCCCAATTTTCTCCCTCTTCTGATGTGTGTCCCATTTGTCTTTCTGAGTGAGGTTTGATCATGTCACCCAGGGTCCTTTTACTCACTTAGCTTCTTTAGTTGTATAGATTTTGGTATATTATCCTGTATTATATGGCTAATATCCATTTATAAGTGACTATATACCATGTGTGTCTTTCTGCTTCTGGGATACCTCACTCAGGATGATTTTTTCTAGTTCACGCCATTTGCCTACAAATTGCATGATTTTCTTGTTTTTAATTGCTGAGTAGTATTACATTGTGTAAATGTTCCACAATTTCTGTATCTATTCCCCAGCTGAGGGACATCTGTGTTGTTTCCAGATTCTGATTATTACAAATAAAGCTGCTACAAACATGGTAGAGCAAATGTCCTTGTTGTATACCTGAGCATATTTTGGATATATGCCTAGGAGTAGTATAGCTGGATCTTGAGGAATCAGTCTTCCTAATTATCTGAGAAAGTGCCATATTGATTTCCAAAGTGGTTGTACAAGTTTACATTCCCACCAGCAGTGGAGGAGGTTTCTGCTTCTCCACATCCTCTCCAGCATGTGTTGTCACAGATTTCTATATAAAGTTATATGCCATTTAAGACTTTCAATTTACTAATAAAATCTAATAACACAAGCATGGAATGAAATAGATATTAGGTATTGATATGTAAACTCTATACATAATATTCTCAAAATGTGACTGATTTTGTTTATTTTAATTGACAAATGAAAGTTGTATGTACTTGTGACTATTACGTTGGTTTGAAATATGTATTATCATTTCTTTCCTTATGGTTTTCATAGACAAAGACCATTATCTTTTTGCATTGGCTATTTCTGTGTGTAATGATCTTGAGTCAGGCCGGTTATACCTACATATCAGCTAAACTGCATTTCTCCTGAAGTTTCAAAGACAATGTTCATGTGTTTGAAGTGCAGTGATTTAAATATGATATGTATTGCCTCCTCTTGTTCTATGACAAGTTTACAAAATATGATTTAGAGAAATACTATATGTTCTTAATGTCTGCCAGTTTTACCTCAAATTTATCTCAAGAAAATATTCTCCTGTCAATGGTTATAAACAACACATTCAATTATATCAACTTGTCTTCTAATCTCTCTGTCCATGTTTTATTTCCTGTTGTGATAAAATAACCTAACAAAAATAAAACGAGCCAAAGGGCACAGTCAATTCAAAATTACAGGTTATAGTCTGTCTTTGTATGGAAGCCAGTAGATCTCAACCACAGCCAAGACAAAACTAACGGAGCAAGCATGCTTAGAGTTCAGCTCTTTTCTTTTTATATGAAGTCCAGGGTGCAAACCCAGATGCCACCACAGAGGCTGAGTCTTCCTACCTCAGTTAATGTAAACAAAACAAGCAACCCACGATAATGTGCATAGGAAAATCTAATCTAGGAAACTCCTCATTGAGACTATGTTCCAATGTAATTGTAAATTAGATACGGTTGACAATTAAAATTAACCATCACAGCTCTAACTGAATTAATCTGATTTATGTTTCTGACTTTTATTTATGATAATTTCAAGACACTTTTGTTTGTGGGGCTTGCAATTTAATTTTTCTGCTGCCTTTTTTCTCTTGGTTGTTTTTGATTCCAATTTATTTTTCAATTTTGTGATGATGTTAGTCTATTCTTATTTTCAAACTTTTCAACTCTTCATATTAGTTTATCACCATAGTTTGGTTGTTTAATTGTCTTCTTAACTTTGAGATTGTTACTTTTTAATTTCATGCAATACTTATATTTATTGTATAAAATAACATAAAAAGTTTCTTGACACTTCGTTATTTTTCATTTTATATTTGTTTGCCTTTTAGGTACTATGTGGTTACTATTCCTTCAAATTCTTTACTCACAACAGGTCTCTATGCTTGCTGCACTATTCGGTTTTTGTAATTTTTCATTTTTCCTACTTCCAGAGTAGCATTTTAATAGTTTTGTTAGTCTTTGCTATAATGAGGTTGAGTCCATAAATATTTATTCACCTCTTGCTTATCCACTGCTGTAGTATTTTTTATTGTTGTTTGTTTTGCTTATTTTTTTGCTTTTTTAAGTAGGAACTATTTAAAATTTAGATATGAATGTTTCTATTCTCTCCACAGCTTGAAAGCCTATGGAAAGCCAGACGTAAAGCACACAATAATTTTACACTATTTGTTATGTATTATTTTATTTTAGGCACTATACATGATACTTGGGGAGGAGAAAAAGTCATCAACACTTTTACAGAGCTATGAACCCTGCGGGCTACAACAGTGACAAGCTTAGAAAGTTATGTCAGTAAGCAACTACATCATGATTAGATTTAAGATCCACTCTACAAAAAGCAACTCATTCCTAGTATTGTTTTCTGGTGCCCAAACCATTGGCTGTTTTGATAATAGCCTCTAGGGGAAAACGAACAAACAACAACCACAACAAAAGCTAATACTATTTTACCAAACCATCATGCCAACAAAAATGCCTCATAAATTCTTGGTTTAAACTCATATTCAGTGCATCTCTTAAGACTTTCTCAGAGAAGCTTTTTCAAATTCCTTTTCTTTTTGTTCATTCTTTCTTGTTTTAGACTCCCACATCCCACAACTTGTCAACATACAGAGAATAAAAGAATGTGGAGTTCTCAGCTCTAAATGGACATTTATATCAGATCTCCTTCCACTTAGTCTCAGGAATCATTGCATAAGATGCATGTTCTTGTGAACATGGAGAGAACCAAACCTAGATGTTTGCATGAAAACATCATTTGATGAATATGTCAGCAGCAAGGATGTTGGGTGTATGAGCACAGAGTAGCTGTGACTATGTGCACAAAACCAGAGAAAGATCAAGACAAGCAAAATCTCAGCATGAATGGGGGTAGGAATCTTAAAGCTGCACCCCTAGATGAGAAGCTATTGGTAATTAAAAGCTGCTGTGGGGAGGCAGAGTCAGGCTTATTGAAGGATGCAGTCTGGAGGGGCTCCGCACACTACAGTAGATGATACTACACCCACTGTACACACGAGAGATAGAAAGTGGACTTAACAGGTTTTCAAAAGAGCACATGATGTTGAGAAGGAAAAGTTGTAGGGGAGATAGAAAGTGAAGTGGGAGGGTAGATTTGATCAAAACACATAAGAAATAGATGCAGCATATGACATTTTCAATAAATGAAAAAAAAAGCATTGACCTATTGTTGCTTGCTGACAGGAAACAACTTACACACACAAAGACAGACAGAGAGATAGACAGACAGACAGAGACAGAGAATGTTGCAACATTGTACACTACACTTTGTGCTTTCTGTGAGGTGAAGGTAAGCAGGGGAAAGCCTAGTATCAGCTTTTACTGCCATTTCAAAGACTCCAATTCTAGCATTTTCAGGATGTTTATTTCTGAAAATTATCATTTACAATTTCTATCCTAACATCTTTTGTCCACAGTGAACAATTTCACCATAAGAGCAATTTCTCCAAAGGTGAAATTACGTTTTTTAAGGGCACTATCATTGGCCGGTCATAGCTGTTTACTGAGATAGCTTTCTGCTCGTAGGTACATGATTTCACTCCTTCAGGAGTCTGTAAATGACAAGCCTTAGTAAATGAGATCACAATATGATAAGGTACACAATTTCTTCTAATACAGATAGTAAGCACAGATGAGAATGAACACGGACATGTAAAGAAGCAAGGCTTCAAACAGAATTTATAACTTTCTGTTTGGAAGAAGAAAGCAGCCATATGATGTTGGTTAGGCATCTTTGAAGGGCAATAGATGAACATAATTTCAAAGGACTGGTAGGGTGTGGACTGTGCAGACAGCTGATTGAAAGGCTGGGTGCAAAGTAAGTGAAAGAGATGACATGCAGAGACAGAAAATTCTGCAGCTCGGCTCTACTATGACTTTTAAGAAAAGAAAGAATTGCAGAGATCCTTTAAAAATAACCTGAAGGCATGGAGACATTCAGTGACACTTAGTGACATTCACCTTTGATCTTTGGAGCACTCCTGGAGTTGAAGACACCTACCATGTCAGTTTCCATATCTCACTTGAGACATCTGAATTCCTTTCCTGGAGTTTAGAGAAAGTGTTTCTAGCAAGACAATCTCTTCTTATGGAGTTCAAATTCTAGGAGTCTGACATTAGTAACTAGAGATTAGAGGTGTGAACTTCCTCAATATATGTTAACAAGGTGCTAAATGTAGAGGCCAATTATAGCTACCCCTAACTTCCTGTCTCCTGAATGCCCAGTGAATGACTATGATCAGGGTAAGGCTCTCATTCCGTGGTATTTATAGGATTCTCAGATGAAACTTATTGGATTCCTGAAAGTGGTTGTGGATTCCTTGGGGTATTGAGGAATTTTGTAGGCTCACCATAAATTCTCCAGATGCCTTCCAGAGCACCTGGCAATAAATTCCAGCCCCTTTAACTTCCCCTTTCTTCTGATGTAAGTTTATTAAATATGAAATATTGCATGCTGAAATGCACATAAAAAATCCTAATTAGTAAGAGGAGGAAGTGAGAGCAGGGACACACATACTAAGAAAGAAACCATGGAGGGCCTAAAGGGTATGCTTGGTAATTGCAAAAATGCAGAGAACTTAACCCCCTTCACAGACTGGCTGGTACAACAGTCCCCTCTGCTGAACTCTTTCTCTTGTTCAGACAATTTTTTCAATCCACACAGTTACTGCTAAGAATTTTGTCCTCTTTATAAAAACAAACAAAAGCAAAACAAAAATAAAACAGAACATACTTTTTTTACATTACAGCAATTTGAAATGTACATTAGGGGTAGATATTCTGTAGATTTTTCATATGGCCCTTTTCATGCATTCTTCATCTAAACAGTAACATGAAAAATTTTCAGTACACAAAGTCGATCCACTGTAGGAAATTAAGGCTTTTTCTCTCTTTCCCTCTCTTTCCTTCTGTCTCTCTCCTTCTAGATTTTTCTATTTCACCATATCCCATATAAGGTCTTAATTAACCTCTGTACCATTCTGGCACAGTAAGCTCATTGAAATGGTGTTTATCTTAGATCCTTAAGTATTTTTCTTTCTACCTCCATGTGGTCACTCAAAGCAGACAGTGAAATGTTTTCATCTATTGTGTGATCATTCCTAGACCTCATAGTTGCCAGTACCTTGATTCAAAATTTAAATACTGTGTTTTCACAGAAAGTGTTAGCCTGCACTCTTGCTGTTTTCTGGAAACTCCCAATCCCTTTTGTCTGATAGAAATAATAGTATACAGAGACCCCCATCTTTAAAGATGGATTCATGAAAGAAAAGCATGTATTTTATATTATATGACATATGGGCTCCTATGTGACTTGCAGGCCTTCACAAATGAACACCTAAAAACACAAGAAAGACTATGGGGCTCTTTTATACCTGTAGTACTTTAATCAAAAAGCAAATGCACATTGTATAATGCTGAATGTAC
Source organism: Psammomys obesus (assembly GCF_907164565.1). Classification (NCBI taxonomy): domain Eukaryota; kingdom Metazoa; phylum Chordata; class Mammalia; order Rodentia; family Muridae; genus Psammomys; species Psammomys obesus. Next base: position 29,747,389 of record NW_026596051.1, on the reverse strand, counting down.
TATGTGAATGCTGGTGGATTTCAAAGTCTGCACCTATTTTATTCTTGGCCTCTCCATGTCACATTCCTTTCCTCTAGGCACAGGGAAGACCACTTTGGAAGAAGGGTACTATTTAACACTTTGGAGGCAAGTCAGAAAAGTTTGTTCTGGCATGATTTAGAGGAGATAAGGGAGAGAACAAAAATATTGACCTTCCTGATTGTCTTCCTCAGTATTCCCTTGCTGTGAACAGACACAATGATTGTGGCAACACCTATAAAGAAAAAACAAACAAACAAGCAAACAAACAAACAAAAAAAACAAAAAAACCCAAAACATTTCATTGAGCCAGGCTTGTGGGTTCAGAGCTTTAGTCTGTTGTCATCAAGGCAGGAAGCAAGGTGGCACACAGGCAAACATGGTGCTGGAGAAGGACCTGAGAGTTCTATATCTGGATCTTCAGAGAGCAGAAAAGAAAAACAATGAGCCTGGCCTGAGCATTTGTAACATAAAGCTGCCCCGAGTTATACACAAAACATCCAACAAGTCCATATTTACTCTAACAAGGCCAAACCTAATCCCTGTCAAGGAGAACAGCTCACTAATGGCCAAGTATTCAAATATATGAGCCTATGGGGGTCTTTTATATTGAAACCACCACACTGATTCTGCCATTCCTTCCAATAACAAGGTGGAATATTTAAAGGTTCTGTGTCTTGAGGTCTACCTCCTCTATACCTATATTCCTACCTATGCTTTCAGCCTAGTTCATCTTTTAGCTCTAGAATTTCTCTTAATCTCAGGTAATACTGCTAACGAAATACCCTGAATATAGAGGAAAGGTCCTAAAACACATGTTATTAAGTACTCATAAAATGGCTCATGGTGTGCGCTGAAATTCATTAACCCCAGTTAACGTGGGTTAAATCACAAATGGTTGTTTGCTAGAAGTATTCCACAAATGAAATAGGTATAATTTATACTTAGGTCTAGTAATTAAAGAGAGTGTGAATATTTGCATCTGAAAGAGCATCAGTCTGGTTACTACCTCTTAAGACAGCATTGGTTTGATCTTACCCTATTAGTCCATAGGTTTTAGTCTAGTACACATAATGACAATGCTTTCATATCCACTTTTGATATGTGTATTTATCAAAAGACATAAAATCTTTGTCGCATTTGTTTCTAGAATGGAAACCCTCTCTTACATTATAGCACTAATGCTAAGTTTGTACAGTATGTATGCATAGCAGTAATAACACCACAATAATACAAATGGCTGAATAGCTAAAGTATTATTCATTATTGAAGTAGTTAGAGAAACTTCTGACTTCTAGTCTGAGAATTAAGTCAGACTTCTTCAGCCAAATATGAAGCTTTTCCCACAGGTGATACTTGTGGGCATGGTTTTGTTTAACATAACAGGGATAACTGCTGCTTGGGATTTTCCTGTGCAGGTTAGCAAATATCTATTCACGTTAGATTTATACCAACAACAAAACAAAGAAATTATTTCACTTAAGTCTAGCTTGATGAACAAATAAGTTTAGTTATGGCTACTCTCAGAAGCATGGGCAAATTATGAGCATCTACTACAATAAAGAAAATGTCTATCTTCCAGCAATTACCTGCTTAGAAATCTTTGGGGAAAAATGGATAGTCATGAACCACCCTTTATTACAAACGTTAATGGGCCCAGTCTTGGGGGATCACCTGCAGATGACCACAGCCTCTAATAGGTGAAGACTATAAAGACCATGTCATTCTTTTTTTAAATTATTTTTATTTTTATTAATTACAGTTTATTCACTTTGTATCCCCCCTGTAGCTCCCTCCTTCTTCCCCTTCCCCACCTGTGCCCCTAACTCAGTCCACTGATAAGGGAGGTCCCCCTTCCTTCCCTCTGATCCTAGTCTATCAGGTCTCATCAGGAGTGGCTGCATTGCCTTTCTCTGTGGCATGGTAAGGCTGCTCCCCACTCTGGGGAGGTGATCAAAGAGCAAGCCAATCACTTCCATCTCCATGAGTGGTCCTTGGCTGGAGTATTAGTCTCAGAAAAGACCCCTGTGCCCAGACTTTTCAGATCTGTTGCTCTCCTTGTGGAGCTCCTGTCCTCTTCAGGTCTTACTATTTCCCACTTCTTTCATAAGATTCCCTGCCCTCTGCCCAAAGTTTGGCTATGAGTCTCAATGTCTGCCTATCCTGCAGGGTAGAGCCTTTCAGAGGCCCTCTGTGGTAGGATCCTGTCCTGTTTCCTGTTTTCTCCCTCTTCTGATGTCCAACCTCTTTGCTTACTGAAAGGGGATTGAGCATCTTAGCCAGAGTCCTCCTTCCTGATTAGCTTCCTTAGGTGTACAGATTTTAGTATGTTTATCCTATATTATATGTCTAGTATCCACTTATGAGTAAGTATATACCCTGTATGTCTTTCTGCTTCTGGGATACCTCACACAGGATGATCTTTTCCAGTTCCCACCATTTACCTGCAAATTTCATGATTTCCTTGTTTTTTTTTTTTTTTGTTTGTTTTTTGTTTTTTTTTTTTAATTGCTGAGTAATATTCCATTGTGTAGATGTACCACATTTTCTGCATCCATTCCTTACCTGAGGTGCATCTAAGCTGTTTCCAGCTTCTGGCTATTACAAATAAAGCTGTTACAAACATGGTTGAGCAGCTGTCCTTGTTGTATACTTGCGCTCCTTTTGGATATATGCCTAGGAGTGATATACCTGGGTCTTGAGGAAGCACTATTCCTAATTGCCTAAGAAAGAGCCAGGTTGATTTCCAAAGTGGTTGTACATGTTTACATTCCCACCAGCAGTGGAGGAGGATTCCCCTTTCTCCACATTCTCTCCAACATGTGTTGTCTGTTGAGTTTTTGATCTTAGCCATTCTGATGCGTATAAGGTGAAATCTCAGGGTTGTTTTGATTTGCGTTTCCCTGATGACTAAGGACATTGAACATTTCTTTAAGTGTTTCTCTGCCATTCCATGTTCTATTGAGAAAGCTCTGTTTAACTCTGTACCCCATTTTTTAAATTGGATTACTTGATTTGTTGCCGTTTAACTTCTTGAGTTTTTTTTTTTTTATATATACTGGGTATAGGGTTGGTGAAGATCTTTTCCCAATCTGTAGTCAGTTGTTTTGTTTTGAAGACAGTGTCCTTTGCTTTACAGAAGTTTTTCAGTCTCATGAGGTCCCATTTATTGATTGTTGCTCTTAGAGCCTATGCTGTTGGTATTCTGTTCAGGAAGTTGACTCCTGTGTTCAAGGCTCTTCTCTACTTGTTTTTCTAAATGATTTAATGTGTCTAGTTTTATATTGAGGTCTTTGATCCACTTGGAATTTAGTTTTATGCAGTGTGATAAATATAGATCTATTTGCATTTTTATCCATGTATACTCTAGTATACATGACCAGAACCATTTATTGAAGATGCTATCTTTTTTTCCATTATATGGTTTTGGCATCTTTGTCAAAAATCAGGTGTCCATAGTCTATGGGTTTATTTCTGGGTCTTCCATCCAAATCCATTGATCCACCATTCTGTTTCTATGCCAGTACCATGTTATTACTGTCACCCTATAGTACAGCTTGAGATCAGGGATGGAGATACCTCCAGAAGATCTTTTATTGTAGAGGATTGTTTTTGCAATTCAGGGTTTTCACTATGTTAATCCTGACAAGCAATGAGCATGGGGGATCTTTCCATCTTCTGATATCTTCTTCTAATTCTTTCTTCAGAGACTGGAAATTTTTTTTCATACAAGTCTTTGATTTGCTTGGTTAGGTTCACACTGAGGTACTTTATGTCCTTCCTGGCTATTGTGAAGGGTATTGTTTCCCTAATTTCTTTCTCAGCCCTTTTGTCTTTTGTATACAGGAGGGCTATTGATTTTTTTGAGTTAATTTTGTATCCAGCCACTTTGCCAAAGAAGTTTATCAGCTATAGGAGTTCACTGGTAGAATTTTGGGGGTCATTCATGTGTACTACCATATCATCTGCAAACAGTGATACTTTGACTTCTTTCTTTCTGATTTTTGTACCCTTGATCTCCTTTAATTTACTTATTGCTCTAGCAAGGACTTCAAGAACTATGTTGAAGAGATATGGAGAGAATGGACAGTCTTGCCTTGTCCCTGATTTCAATGGGATTGCTTTAATTTTCTCTCCATTTAGTTTTATATTGGCTATAGACTTGCTATATATTGCCTTTACTATGTTTAGGTATGTGCTTTGTATCCCTGATCTCTCCAAGCCTTTAAACATGATTGGGTGTTGGATTTTGTCAAATGCTTTTTCAGCATCTAAGGATATTATCATGTGTTTTCTTTCTTTCAGTTTGTTAATATGGTGGATCCCATTGATGGATTTTCATATATTGAATCACCCCTGCATAATTGGGATGAAGCCTACTTGGTCATAGTGAATGAGGTCTTTGTTGTGTTCTTGGATTCGGTTTGCATCAATGTTCATAAGGGAGATTGGCCTGAAATTCTCTTTCTTTGTTGGGTCTCTGTGAGGTGTAGGTACCAAGTTGACTGTGGCTTCATAGAATGAGTTTGGTAATGTTTCCTCTGTTTCTATCTTGTGGAATAGTTTGAAGAGAATTGGAGTTAGCTCTTCTTTGAAGGTCTGGTAGAATTCTGTGCTGAAACCATCTGACCCTTGGGTTTTTTTGGATGGGAGACTTTTGATGACCACTTCTATTTCCTTAGGGGATTTAGGATTACTTAATTGATTTACCTGGTCTTGATTCAGCTTGAACATGTCATTCCTATAGGACTACATTCTACAATGCATGTTCTATACTACTTGTGTTTAGCACAGAAGAGTAGGTTTGTTTCTAAATATGCCATGGAAAATACAACAGCGGATACAGCTGGGCATTTCATGTAAAATGTTAATAACTCAACATATTTTGTTGGAAACATACACACACGCGCACATACAGGCATGCTGGCTCATTTCTATTACTTAGATATGGGGTTTTCTGAGCTTAAGAACAATTCAGGTTAAAAAGTGTTATAAGGTATTTGGGGTTTCAGAATGAGATTCTCTCTCAAAAAAGCAAAATTAAATTAAATTAAAAACACAATACTCTAATTAGTGGTGATAATCAAGTCATAAATATTACATGTCTGGCAATATATGTTTCCAAACAAACTAGATGTTTATAAGTTTTCAAAAAGAGGTAATATACTTCAAATCTATCCTAAAATATATCTGAGTAATAACTAGCAAAATTTTAAGTTTCAATAAGGAAAATAATATCAATCTTATATGAACTGAATTCAACTGGGTAAACACAAAAACAGAAAAGCCAATTTGAGTTACATTATTGTTGGTATCAGACATTAAGCAACCCACACGAATAAATCTAATGCTCAGTTACGTCTGCACATGGGGATTTCTGTCTAAAACAACATAGTATATGTAAGATGATAAATTTTTAGGTTGTGATATAAGTTATCACAGCAATATAAATGGGCTGCCGTGTCTGAAAAGAGGATAGAGAAGCAGTAAAGATTGAAGCTGAAACCTCTGGCCGGATGAGGTAAGGCAGATTGTAGGTAAAGTAAATTCTAGATATATGTTACAATAAATAAGTGACACTAAAATTAAAAAAAGAGGCAGAAGGAATTATGAAAATTTTATGGACCTATATGATTGGCTCAGCAGTTAGAACATTTGCTTCTCTTGCAAAGGACCCAGTTTCAATTCCCAGTACCCACATGATAGATCACAGCTGTCTATAACTTCAGTTCTAGGATATCTCACCCCTTCCTTCTGATCTCTGTGGACACTTGGCACATAGGTGATATGCATATACACATGCAAGCAAAACAATACAAATAGGATAAATCTTAAAAAGAAGAGAAAATTGTGTTTGACTTAGTGGATTGGAGAGACTTCTACATTGCAGGAGGTGAAGAACTCTGAGGTTACAAGGTCAGGAGTAGATCTCAAAAGCTTCCGAAGTTCCTTCAGTGACAATACCTTATTAAAATAACAGTAGAGTCCTACTTAATACTGTGAAGCAAAGGAGGTATCCATCAGATGTGCCTTAGGAAATCCATTTTTTGCCTGAAAATGTGTTGGAGGATCTAGGGCCTGAGTTCAGGTACAAGATCTCAAAACCCATGGAAGCAAGAACAGCCAGTGGAAGTAGCCGTGGAAGCTACTGGGCATTCTAACTTATAGAGAAGTGTATTTGCTCATACATTTCAAAATGATAAAGAGACTAAATGTCCAAGAAGGAAATAAGTGAATCATCTGAGTTCCTCACTCTTCTGGAAAATATAAGCACATAGATGATTCAAACATAGGCAGTAATTTTCCAAAGTTATAAGGAAGAAAGGAAACATGTATACTGATGTAAAATGCAATGAGAAGTGATAGGTAATA
>NW_026596051.1:29706663-29740989 GCF_907164565.1 Psammomys obesus | reverse complement strand
GAAACATGTATACTGATGTAAAATGCAATGAGAAGTGATAGGTAATAGGTAATACTATTAGATTTCAATAGTAGGAAAGACTAAGCAGAGCCTCAGATGCACAGGAATGTTGTCCATTAGAGTAGGCCAAGCACTTAGTGGGTTTTAATCCTTAGTGTTATAGACACTCACCATCTTTGTTTAGCAGCTGAGGGCCATAGGTGTGCAAAGGTAAAGAGACTTGTCCATGGTCATTTAATTAAAAGAAAAAGAGAAAATCCAGAACAAAACCAGTTACAGAATAAACAAAATTTTAAAAAGGCAAAATGAGAGGAATAGATTATTCCAAGTTCCATTAACTCATTCGAAGAAAAGGAATCCTCCCAGCATATGAGAAAGAGAGGGAGAGAGAAAGAGAGAATATTTTGATCGAAGCTTCGCTTAGATAAAGATTCACCAAGTAGGCTAACTTTTCAATTAACGTGAACGAAGGGCTAAGTTTCCTAAACTTGATGTTACAGTGACACTCAGCTGCAGTCTCAGGGCGAACTGTGGACAGGCTTCCACTGTTTCATCCCTACTCTTGAAGGTAGGTCCTGTTAAATGGTTTGGCACAATGATTTAATCAGACACTTCCTAATTGGAAAAAGAAATGTTAATAGTATCTTTAAAATCCCTCTCTCCCTAGCTGCCAGTGGAGCTATGGTGGAACAGATGCCAATGACAGCTTGGAAATGTCCAACGGGATGGAAACAGCAATTACTATTACTTCCTCTGTGTCCAGCAGCCAAGGTTTGACATCCCAAGCAGGCTTAGTGCTTGCCAAAAGGCTCAGGTGGCATGCTGAAGAGATGTCTTACTCAGAAAACTGCACTGCAATTTTTATTCCCCTCAAAATTACGAGGTGAAAATAGAGACTGAGTATAGATTTCTAAGTCTTAACTGAAACAGAAAATTACAACTATTTCAAGTAAATGTTATCTTCAATAGTTTACACCAAACTTCATCGGAAGTAGTAAAACCTATTCTAATGAAAATTTCTGAAAGCTTTTTTTTTTCCCTTAGAATTTATCTGCTCAATACTTACTTCACCACAGTAAAAAGGTGATGATGGGATATCCTAAAGAAAACCAATACTGTTAGGGTCCCAGCCATCTTCACAGATGTAGCTTTTCTCCACACATCTTTCTCTAGGTGCAACTAGACCTGGACAAATTTATAAGTTTATATTTCTACCACTATGATCTTCAGTAATGTTCAACTAATTTTTCTTTCCCAATGACTTCTCAACTGTCCCTCCAAACATATTTATGGAATACTTATTTAAATTTTGCTCAGCTATGCATGTCATAACTTTTCCTCAATTTATGCCCCAAGTGTGATGTCTACCTTGAAAGCAAACAAAAATGCTGTTAGTAGAATACAGTAGTCTAGTCATCAATTTCTGTTTTTAAACAAGACCTTTAATTCTCCAAACTGCTTCTGTGTCACCAATGTCTTCTTTCTAATCTTGGCAAAGTACTGAGTATTTAGCAGACAATGAGTCAATAGTAGATAAAGAAGTGAAAAAAATAAATTTGTTTTGCTTCTTTAAAAAAGTGTTTTTAGACCTTTTGAATGAAAATTTCTTTTTCCTATCCTTTAGCATGTCATGAGCCATGAGGTCAGATTTGAGATCAAATTCTGACCTTCTTACTTTTTTATCTGTACAAATTATTTTTATCTGTACAAGTTAATTAAGCTCTATGAATGGTGTATGTTAGTAATAACTAGCTCAAGGAGCTAATATCTAAAAATAAATGAGATAATGATATAAGATCTCATCCTAGGGAATAGTGTAGGGTGAATTCAATACATATTATCTATTAGTTTAGTTGTTACAGTTAATCACCACAAAGTCTCTTCCTTGCTTTACTTAAGGTACATTGAGCTCACAGATATCTCTGGGCTATGCTTTTCCTTCTTTCTTTGTGAATAAAAATATAACATACTCCTTAACAGTATAACTCTCATCTTTCTAGCTTTCAATAATTCTTTTTCACTGGTCAAAATTCATGACTTATTTAGCATATGACTATTTGATAGGCGTAGAGCTCAACATTCTTGTTTGAAGAGTGAGGTTTGCACAATAAGTCAGAATGGTCAGTTGACAACATTAGAATGAGGTAAGAGGCATGATCACCAATATTCATTTTAGTGTATAAATCACCAGTTGCTACGACACAGAGTTGAAGTGAGGAAGATTCAAAGGGTTTTATTCTTGTTCTTGTTGTTACCATTAATTAATTTGTAATATATTCCAGAGTAACATGAGTGTTTCACATATCATCACATTAAAAGTGTTCAGAAGTCTTTTCATATTTAATTCGCTTACCAGTTTTGGCTTGTTTCTTTCTGTTGGAAACGTTCAAAAAAGCATAGATGTATTGTCATTTAAACTCTAAATACCTTACTCAGAGCATTTTTGAATGAGTATTTTAAAAGTTACATAGGTGCTATGCAATGCTGCCAGAGAAAAATGATTATTAATGTTATCTAGTGGTGAACCCTATGAACTACCGTAATGACCTGACAAGACATGTCCACTGATGTAATAATGGCGTGAATGTTATCTGAATAAACATGATTTTGATTGCTTTTAAGGCATGATTCATAAAATAGAACCCATATCTGGCACAGTTATCAGAGCCAAAAACCTCTGCTAGACAAAGTCATAAGTCCCAGGGCAACATTTCTCAATGCTGCAACCCTTTAATAGAGTTCCCCATCCATAAAATTATTTTCATTGCTACTTCATAACTGTAATTTTGTTATTGTTATGAGTCCCAATGTAACTATTTTTTGAGATGGTATTTGCAATCAATGTTGCGACCTACAGGTTGAGAACACTGGTGGAAAATACCCTACTACTGTTATTCTATTAGTGTGCTTTCAAACTTCATCAGGCAAGCTTCTTTTTCCTCTTCTTTTTTTTTCTGGTCATGATCAGGTTCATATGGAGCATCTGTATTAAACATTGTACTTCTTGACTTAGGATCATTGCAGAAGATGGGTAGAGATGACGAAACTGTGAGAGACAGTGGATGGTTAGAAGAAAATGGAATTTTTCAGACACAATATCAGAGATGCACACATGAATTCACTGTGATTGTTATAGCACATACAAGACCTGTGCAAACTCACGTTGACAAAAATTCCAGCATGGAGTAAGGAGGAAGACATGAAGTCCTCCTCTTAGATGAAGAATTATCAGTAATTGTTAGCTTCTGGGAGGAAATTGTTAGCTTCTGTAAGTGTGGGTTTAATCTGCTCTAGTGTATGATTATACACACCAGAATATATGTCTAGAACTAATGTGATTCAAATGATCTTATGAGGATACAAAATTTGATGTGTATGTAATGAGAGTGATTGTGATAGAGGAAGGGAGTAGAAATATTCAACATACCATGTATGAAACTCTCAAACAATTAATCAAAACATTTCAAAAGACAATGCATAGAAGGAGTAAATAAACTTACCACATGAGTCATCAATAAACAAGTGAACAAAAATTGAACCTCTCAAGGTCTACAGCTTATGATCAACTTTATGGATTTTTTTTTTTAACTAAAACACCTCGTAATAACAAATCTCATTCTTGTACTTATCTGTTATTAGCAACAATCTATATTCATTCAACAGTTTATATTACATTTGCTAAATTTCATCAACATATATTTTGAGTGTTAATTAGCTTCTGGTCATAGTAATATCCAGCCCATCTTCAGTTTATCTCCCAACTATTGTTATTTAGATATCATTACTAATTTACTGTATACACTCTTTGAATTCAGTACCAGAAAGTTTATGTTCTAGAAATGTCAATTAACGTAGTTTATTTTAGCTTTAAAAGTATAAATCATGCATATCAGTTTTATAAATATGCATACACACTTCCACACATGTGCCCGCACATACACATCTGCTCTTGAGGCAAAGATGATTGAAGATTTTTACTGATCATATTTATTACAAACTTCAGTATCAAATTTTTATCTAAGGATTTTTCCCTCTTGTTATTAGTTGCTTATATTAAATACTTTATGAAAAGATAATTATTTTTATTAAACTTCCTACATTTATTAGATACTTTTCTACCAAAAAGTATCCTCATTTCTTCTCATTATATAAGATAAGATTTTTAATTAGTTAATACTTTAGTTTATAATTGAAATTTCATAGATTATATAATTAGATTTCAGTTAAATGAAAATTTTAATAATCATGATATTATGAATATCCTACATAGTTGAACAATTTAAATTTAAAATGTCCCTTAATTTTCTTTTGTACCCATCTTAACATCAAAACACATTATTTGTGAGCTACTATGTGCAAGCTATTGAGGAACAACTAAAAAGCTAATTATTTGATCTCATTTTATTGCAATAAATAACACGTGACATATATTAATTTTAAAAGTTTTGCACACAGTGGTATATGTTTTAAACAACCCTGAAATTTTATACCCATCAAAGAACAATGCCTTATTGTTTAAGTAATGTTGATAATGATTGATGTATGCATGAAAATTCTGTGTCATTGTGCCAAAATGCCACACATAAACAATGAAAAGCAGTTAAGAATTATGGTACCTACGATTAGAAGCTATACTTCACATGGAAAGAAAAGTGTTGTATACCAAAGCTTTTCCAGTCACAGTGGGCAGACACTGGCATATCTGTCCACAGGTGCATTTCTCCTGCCTTCCTTATCCTGTCCAGGTTCCCAGAACACACTCTAGTGGCATTTCATCAAAGTGGATGCCTCCCTATTGTTAAGTGTGTGTAACAGTCTCTTGAGTGATTCTAAATCCAATTAAGTTTAAAATAAAGATTAAATATTACAATATTGGATTATTTGATTTGTTGCTTTTTAACTTCTTGTGTTCTTTATATATTCTGGATATTAGACCTCTGTCAGATATAGGGCTGGTGAAGATCCTTTTCCAGTCTGTAGGCTGTTGTTTTGTTCTGATGACATTGTCCTTTGCTTTATAGAAGCTTTTCAGGTTCATGAGGTCCCATTTTTTGATTGTTGATCTTAGAGCCTGTGCTGTTGGTGTTCTTTTCAGGAAGTTGTCTCCTATCCCAATGAGATCCAGGCTCTTCCCCACTTTTCTACAGAGCTAAAAAGAGAATTCTCAACAAAGAAGTATTGAATGTCAGAGAAACACTTAAAGAAATGTTCAACGTCCTTAGTCATCAGGGAGATGCAAATCAAAATGACTCTGAGATTTCACCTTACACCCATCAGAATGGCAAAAATCAAAAACTCAAGTAACAATACATGCTGAAGAGGATGTGTAGAAAGGGAACACTCCTCCATTGCTGGTGGGAAGGTAAACTTGTACAACCACTTTGGAAATCAATGTGGCACTTTCTCAGACAATTAGGAATAGTGCTTCCTCAAGATCCAGCAATACCACTCTTAGGCACATATCCAAAATATGCTCAAGTACATAACAAGAACATTTGTTCAACCATGTTTGTAGCAGCTTCATTCATAATATCCAGAACCTGGAAACAACCCAGAAGTCCCTCAATGGAGGAATGGATAGAGAATTGTGGTACATTTATACAATGGAATATTACTCAGCAATAAAAAACAAAGAAATCATGAAATTTTCAGGCAAATGATGGGATTTAGAAAAGATTAATCTGAATGAGGTATCCCAGAAACAGAATGACACACACAGTATATATTTACTTATAAGTGGATACTAGACATATAGTATACGGTAAACATACTAAAATCTGTACACCTAAAGAAGCTAAGCAAGAAGGAGGTCCCTGGATAAGATATTCAATCCTCACCCAGAAAGACAAACGGTATGGACATTGGAAGAAGGAGAAAACAGGGAACAGGACAGAAGCCTACCACAGAGGGTCTCTGAAAGATTACCCAGCAGTGCATCAAAGCAGATGCTGAGACTCTTAACCAAACTTTGGGCAGAGGACACGGAATTCTATGAAAGAAGGGGAAGATAGTGGGACGAAGAGAGGATAGGAGCTCCACAAGTAGAGCAACAAAAACAAGTATATCTGGGCACAGGGGTCTTTTCTGAGACTGATACTCCAACCAAGGATCGTACATGGATATAACCTAGAACCCCTGCTCAGATGTAGCTCATAGCAGCTCAGTATCCAAGTTATTGCAGATGGCTTATTCAAGCTCCATATTCGCCATTGCTAGGAGTCTTAGCTAAGGTCACCCTCAGATTGCTGAGAGTTTCCATTCCCTTAGTTTTCTAGCTTGTTCCAGAGATGGACCCTGATTCCAGCTGTCTCTGTCCTCCCTGCACCTGATCCTTCCAGTTCCCCTCTCCATCATCACCTCAGTCCAGTCCTCCCACAATGACTATTGCATTTCCTCTTTTGGGGGAGATTCATGTGACTCTTCGAGCTCTCTTTGTTACTTGGTGTCTTTGAATCTGAGGATTTATTTGTTTGTTTACTAACCCTATTAGTCAGTTTAAAAGCAATTGACTGTCCCTATTACCTGGTAAGTTTGCTTACCAAAGCCTGGTAAATTTAAAGGTACATTAGTAAATGGTAGATATACAATTTAACAAAACTATGGATTGGTTTTACTGAAATTTTATATGAAATTTAGAGATATTTAAGTCTTGGGTCACCAAGGTCAGAATGCAACAGTCTGGAATTAATCTAATAGTTATAGAATGTTCCATTTAATGACAGACAGCAGATTGTATGTTCTTGTTCTTCAGAGTACATGGGACATTCACCATAATAAACTACACTCACACCAAAAATATATCAGAATATGTTCAAAGGTCTATACATAATTCAAAATGTGATCTCAGAGCTTAAGTCATTAAATTAGAAAATTATAAGAGAAATATGTCTAAAATGTATTCAAGTATTTGGTATTTTCTGAAAGCATGTGTCAAAGAAGAATTATCTGTAAAATTAAGACATTTTAAATTTGACTAGAATTTAGGATACAACATAAAACTTTCAAGTAATATTAAAACAAATAGCTAAGAATAAATTAATAGTTAGATAAATATATAAGAAAATAGCAACAATCTAAATGATTATACTAAATCCACATATTTAGAGGAAGAATACATGTTCTTTAAAGAATAAAATTTGAACTTTTCATGAATTACTGCTCCCAGCAACCACAAGGAATCCCAGGTATATAATATCTCCCCATGATTGTTGGTTCAGAGGCTCTCAAGATAATATAGATTATTGTTATTTCTTTTGGTTACTTACCAGACCTAGATGGGAAGGGCCTATTTATGACGGCAACGTATACTTTGGATTCTGTACACAGAAAAATGAAGCTGGGCGTGAGCTGGCATTTTCCTTCCTCTTGTTAATATTCAGTGTCAGAAGGTGCTGGTAAGAGAAAAAAAGTCATCCACAGTCTTGCTTTCTTCAATGACATGCTTCTGGCAAGATGCTCCACTGGTGCCACCGTGAGAAGCGTGGTTGGGAGTTAACCAATAACTTCAATTATATATGTGATTTTCTCCATGGGAGGAATGCCTGCATGCTAGTGTAACTCTGGTAAAAATCCCATGACTGTTTCTATAGGTCCCCTCCCCCCAACTAGAGTCCCACAGTTGAAGATTAGGCAGAGCTCTGGGGTCCTGTGGAGGAAGGATCAGTGGAACCAGAGGGTTCAGGGATACCACAAGGACACTCCACAGACAATCAATTGACCTGTACTCATGGGGACTGACAGAGAGTAGGGAGGCTGTAGGGGTCTGATCTACGACCTCTGCATAGATGTTATGGCTGAGTAGCTTTGTGTTCTGGAAGTCCAAAGAGTGAGAGCAGGAGTCGTCGCTGACTCTTTTGCCTGCTACTGGGACCTTATTCCTCCTACTAGTTTGCCTCGTCCAGCCTTGATGTACATCCTTCTTATTATAACTTATTATGCTATGTTTTGGTTGCTGTCCCTGGGAGGCCTGCTCTTTTCTGCAGGGAGAGGAAGAGGGGGTGGTCTGGGAAGAGAGGAAGTGTGGGAGACTTAAGAAAGGAAAAAAAGGGGGAAGTTCAGACTGGAGGTAATATATGAGAGAATTAAAAAAGAAATACTCCTATGGCTGGGAAAGTCACAGGCCGTAGATGGAAAGCACTACTGGTATTTTGCTAAGAGATATGTAGAAAAACTGCCTCCTAAACATTTGTTGACCAGTGCTGATCTTAGCCTGGGGCAAAGAAAATCTCCTTGTATTTGAGAAAACAAAAATGAAAACTTTAAAATAAGTATAAAGGAACTAGGAAAATAATAAAGCTAAAGAAGGCACTAAAACCCAAAACAAAAATATTATGAAAAGTGAATAAAACTAAAATATGGATTCTGTGGAACACTGATAAAATTGATAGAACATAAGCCAAGCTAACCACTGGGGGGGGGGCAAACAAGACAAAATATTTCATGTCAGGAACAAAACAACGGTTATCATCTTTGATAGCAGTGACTCTAAAGTAACATTGCAAACAAACCTAAAAATCTATGCCTATAAATTTTATAGCTTGGATCAAGTTTATGATTTCTTTCAAAGGTGAGACTGATCAAAGTGCACACAAAAATGAATAAGTCATCTCTCTAGACCTGTTTCCTAAAGAAGTGGAATCCATATTTAATAACTTCCACAAACAGAAAACCCAAACTGAGGTTCATAGGAAAAATATTTATTAAAGTAGGTAAATATTTCAATTCTACCCCAAGGCAAGAAACCCTCATTCCCCAGAACTGAGTGGCAGTTCGACCTCCAAATTGCTGTGCAGCAAACAGATATATAAAAAAAGGAACCACCCTCTCTGCAAGCAACATACTGGGGTTTCAGATAACCCAACACCCCAGGCTGGATAAAGTCAACATAACATTCTTGTGCTGTCTTCTCAAGTGCACTTTTCTCCATGCATATTTACTTCCCTAAATTCTAGTTCTACTCTGAAAAAGCTACAGTCATTTTGGATCAGGGTCCCACACTAACAGTGTCATTTTAATTTTGAAAGAGCATTCAAAACATTTACATGCCAATATACTGATGCTTGAGACAACATAGGAGTTTTAGGGAAGACCATTCAATCCACAACCCTTCATTGTCTCTGTCTCCTAAATTTGCATGCTTCTTGCATGCAAAATGTATTTACACCCCCACAAAGCCACATTAGCTGATTACAGCAGCACCTCCCAATAACATTTGTTAGCTCAATATTATCAAATAAGGATGGGTGAAAGCTGGGGTGAGATTTATCCCGAAGTAAAATTGTACAGCAAGCATTTTATTCACGGCATTATCTCCGCAGTCCAGGCCTATAAATATATTACCTAATTTCATCATAAGCATGCCATCCAAATCTCATCATAACACAGACATTGTGGAATCCCAATTGAATTCATTTTACAAAGTACAGAATTAGTAATCCGTACTACGTCCCAGTCCTCAATATCTGGGAAACTAATGACCATAAGAAACCCTACAAAACATAATTAAAACATAAAATATGGCATGTTTTATGAAATTATAGGAAAGAGAAAGAAAGTCTCATTGGATACAAAGAGCTTAATAACTGAAAATGTATCAAGATTGGCTCATTATGACAATATAATATATCAATGAAAGATTACCAATGACTGCAGAAAATGGCTCTATACCACATGGAAGCTCTCTAGTAATCATTAAGTGAAAAGCCCTTCTATGTAATAAGTGGTTTTTTTTTTTTTCTCAGCTATTTTATTTTACATTTTTAAAATTTTAAAACATGATTTTATTCTACACAGAAATTTGAAAACTGTCACATACAAAAACATAATTAATTCTTCAAAATATTTTTCCTGTCTTGGATTAAACTGTGATGTTATCAACCTTTATTTTCTACATATTTATTCACTTTGTATCCCCCCTGTAGCTCCCTCCTCCCCTACCAATCCCACCATCCTTCCCCCTTCTCCACCCATACCCCTCCCCAAGTCCACTGATAAAGGAGGTCTTCCTCCCCTTCCTTCTGACCCTAGTCTATCAGGTTTCATCAGGAGTGGCTGCATTATCTTCCTCTGTGGTCTCCTAAGGCTGCTCCCCCCTCAGGAGGAGGTGATCAAAGAGCAGCCAATCAGTTCATGTCAGAGCCAGTCCCTGTTCCAATTATTTTGGAACCCACTTGGGCACTGAACTGCCGTCTGGGTCTTTCTATACCCCCCCCCTTCTTCCTTGCCCTCTGTCCAAAGTTTGGCTGTGAGTGTATCTGTTTTGATCCCCTGCTCGTTGGAGTCTTTTAGAGGACATCTGAGGTAGGCTACAATCCTGTTCCCTCTCTTCTACCGCTTCTGGTATCTATCCTGTTTTCCCTTCTGACGATAATTAAGCATCATCGCTAGGGTCCTCCTTATTGTTTAGCTTCTTTAGTGTTATAAATTTTAGTATGTTTATCTTTTATTATATGTCTAATATCCACTTAGAAGTGAGTATATACCAGGTGTGTCTTTCTGCTTCTGGGTTACCGCACTCAGGATGATCTTTTCAAGTTCCACCCATTTGCCTGCAAATTTCATGATTTCCTTGTTTTTAATAGCTGAGTAGTATTCCATTGTGTAAATGTACCACAATTTCTGTATCCATTCCTTCGTTGATGGATATCTGGGTTGTTTCCAGATTCTGGCTATTACAAATAAAGCTGCAATGAACATAGTTGAGCAAATGGCCTTGTTGTATGGTTGAACATCTTTTGGACATTTACCCAAGAATGGTATAGCTGGGTCTTGAGGTAGCACTATTCCTAATTTTCTGAAAAAGTGCCAGATTAATTTCCAAAGTGGTTGTGGAAGTTCAGATTCCCACCCACCAGCAATGCAAAAGGATTCCCCTTTCTTCACATCCTCTCCAGCATGTGTTGTCACTTGAGGTTATGATTTTAGCCATTCTGAAGGGTGTGAGATGGAATCTCAGGATTGTTTTGATTTGCATTTCCCTGATGACTAAGTACATTGAGCATTTCTTTAAAAGTTTCTCTGCCATTCATGATTCCTCTGTTGAGAATTCTCTGTTCAGCTCTGTACCACATTTTATTTGGATTTGGTTTGTTGGTGTTTAATATTTAATTTTTTTCTGTATTTATTTTATATTTTATAATTGAACATATATTTATTTTATTAGAAATTTATTACATTCCAGTTAAAATTATATTGGAGAAAACAACTATGCAAATTTGCCTCTTTCATTTTTTAACCTCTGTATTTTTTACCATTATATTTTTATTATTTAAAAATTTTTATTGTTTTTATTGTTATTATATTTTTATTACTTTATTTTTATTACAATTTATTCACTTTGTATCCCAACTGTTGCCCCCTCCCTTGTCTCTTCTCAGTCCCAATTTAAAATATATTTGACCATATTTTTCCCTTCTGCCAAGTCTGTCTTGATCTTTACCACTTCCCTACTCACCCAACTTTAAGGTCTTTATCACAAAACAAACAAAAATTCAGCACAACAATACCACCAATTAAAAAAAAAAAAACAAAATAAAAGCATGCCCCCCCCCAATCCACACCAATCTCTAAGCAAATAAAACATTAAAAAGCCCTTTGAGGTAGATTATATGTTGACCAACCATTCCTGAGCATGAGGCTTATCCTGAAACAGTCATACCTGTAGTAACTCTACTGGAAAAATTGATTTTCCCTCTCCAGCAGGTATAAAAGAAATTTAGTTCAGTTCAGTTGTTAACCTTTATGCTAGTGGCTAGAAAATCTTTCATTTATTTAAAAAAAAAACTATAAAATAAATAAAAACATAATAAAATGGAACAAAAAGTATAATTTAAAAATTGATTTTAAAAAATATAATACAATATATTTGGATTATATTCACCCCTAACTTCTTCCAGATAAACTCTTTCAGTACCCTCTCCCCCCCCTTTTTTTTAAGAAAATATCTTGAGTGGCCATCTTGTTTCTCTGGCTCTTAACAATCTTTCTCCCCCACCTCTCCATTTTCTGTGATATTCCCCTAATCTTGGTTGTTTGGGTTGTGTTGTAAATGTCTTAATTGGGGACAGGTACCTAGGTTTACATTTCAAAGACAAATCATAAATTTGATGCGCAGGATACAATCAAATTGTCCTTGATTTTAAACCTGAAAGTACTATTTGGCCATGGGTCAAGGAAATCTTTAGGCAGTGACAGTGGATCCTCTCTTGTAAACAGCAGGGTGATGGAAACCTCAGTCAACCCAAAGTAAAAACTGTGAAGTTTCCATCAATCAGAATATGCTTGGAAGAGGTCATTTCATCAACTACTTTGTATCAGACTATTGCTGCCAGTGCCACCACAGTTACACTAAGCCGGACTGAAAATTCACAGAGGGCTGAACTCGTAAAAACATTATCATCTTTAGCAACATATCTGTGATAGCTCCTCTGTAGCAGCTGAAGAACAGAGCTCTCAGGTGAAACACACTGGTCTTTGGCCATAGTGTTTCTCATAGTTTCTCGTGTGTGTGTGTGTGTGTGTGTGTGTGTGTGTGTGTGTGTGTGTATTAGAGAGAGAAACAGACACACACACAGAGATAGCGATTAATGAACCTTTGCTCTCTGACTCTTGCTTTGAGGACAAACTGTAATCTCTTCTCCCTGGCAGAATAACTAACCAAGATGAAATCTGTCATGGCAAGGGGCTGTCAATATTAGGGTTTTGGGGTCATTGCAGTAGATATGATAGAAACTTGAAAGTGTCAATATTAGGCCACTCACAAGTCATGCTCTTTTTCAGGGCTACATTTCCAGTAACATGTTGGTTTGGTTTTTGTCATTGTGATTTTCAACTTTTTCAGACTTGAATGGTCAATATAAAATTGATGTTTTATGAACTTTTTCAAATGTCACCTTGAAGTGTTGATCTCTAGAAGTCAAAGAGACACAGAAGAAGGAAAATGTTCTTTCCTACAGGAACGATATTAGTCTTATAACAACTAGAAAAAAAAAAGGAGAGTCATCATCTTGAAAAAATAAAGCACAGAGTGAAATGCTGGTTTTAGTAAAATTGAAACTTCTTCTTGAGCAGGAGCATGGCACTTTGAGAATAGGGTATCAGATCAACCAGTCTGACAGTGTTACATGGTCCACAGCATAGTGGTGTGGGTAGAAACAATTATACCTGTGCAGATACAATATAAAATGATTTAACGTTAAGCTTCATATAAAAATGGATCTTGGCTCAAACCAAGACCTGCTTAACAGGCTCTTTTAAAAGCCCGAGACCAGGCATTGGCACTTATAAAAGTTGGACTTCTGCCCATTAGCTTATAAAATGTCATCTTACCACTCTTAGGAACTGCACCTGGACTTTTCTTTCCGTTCACAGAGAGAAAAGTTCTCAAAGAAAGTTCCGTAATTGTCAAGTTTGGCAAAATACATCGAGTATCATTTAAAGGGTTGTGTTGGTACTCTAGTACTGTCGAGAAGCTATGTTCAACTAGACCATCTGCCTCTTGCCAACTGAAACATGAATGTAAGCCTGCAATAGTAAGCCATGCCAATTTTTAGCCCCTCTAAGCCTTACAACTCCTCTGTGAATTCAAGGATCATGTCACCTGCATGTTAATAAAGAAACCGCCTCTTGCTTAGTTGCCATTTTCAGTGATAACATTTTAGGTATTATTTTAAACTTGGATATTCTTCTAGGGCTGGTCTCACCCTTATGTGCCCTAGAACTAAAATCACAAACCTAACCTTATTGGATCAGGAGTCAGAATTTTGGTTCAGGACAGGTAATGGGTGTAGGTGGATTTGCCAAGGAAACTAAGATACTTTTCTGCCTCTAACTGCATTGCACAGAACAAAGTTTGCAATTGTGTGGGTTGTGCTGTACCCCAATAAAAGGCTGCAAGATCTACATCAGAAACTGCCTGAGGTGACTGAACTTGTGGTGTTTCTCTCTAAACAGAAGTTTTCAAAATCGCCTGCTAGGACTATAGCTAACTCATCTAACATGAAACTTCTATATGGTAAAATATTTTTTTCAGTTATCTCATTTTGCCTCTACTGTGTAAGTAATAATAGCCCTAAAGATTAAAAGTACACTGCTCAGAGTCTTCAATTTCCTTAACTCTTAATTTGAAAAAATAAAAATGGGTAACAGGACTATATTATCTGTCTTGAAAATTTACTAACAGGAAGTAAATACACAAAAAATAGGTACTATAGGGATTTAGTTTTGCCCAGAAACACACAAGCAATAAGATGTATAACTATACACCCTGCAGACACATACGGTTACACACACACAGAAGGGGGGGAGGCAGAGAAAAAAAAGGGGGGAGGGAGATGTAAGAGAATGTGACTCGCATGATTATAGAGAGCAAGCCTGAGACACAAGTGAATGGACAGGGCACCTGGATGAATACCACCTGAGGGCCAATAGGTACAAGACTCTGAAAGATTCAATGAAACCATTCAAAAGTAACAACAGTGAAAAGAACATCCCACTTTTCTAGTGTCTATGGCCGTTTTGGAGAAAGAAGTGTTTTGTTTGGGATAGAATCTGCTTTTCTAATGTATGTTACATGACTAGATGAGACCCAGTCACATTAAAGAGTGTAACCTGCTTCACTGAGTCTATTAATCTCATCCACAGAAACTCATAGAAACAATTAGAATACGATTTTACCAAATACTTTTACACCCAGTGTCTCAGTCAATTTGCCATGAAGTCAACCAACACAGTCTATAGAATTGTGAATTTCAGGAGGCACATGTTTCGCAGCTGGACCTTAAACTAAAAAGAAGAATCATACCTTTTATTACCTGTTTAGTGAACCAGCAAGTTTAATTCTAACATCGCTCAGGAGCACTCATCATCATCACCTTTCAGATTGACAGATGCAGAGTTTTACAACAGATAAATATTATTCCAAGAATACATAGCTATGATGCACAGAGTTAGAATTCAGAAGTTCTGCTCTAAGACTGACTTTCATTGTCCATCTCTTCAATATAAAAATCAAGCTGGAAAGGCATAAAACACAGTGCACAAGACTCCTCCAAAATCTTATAGTTTCCACTTCACTTTCATGCCAATGTACACATTTATATATAACCATGTGTGAAGCGTCTATGCCATTTTTTTTTTCCTGAGAAGTTGAGTAGGTGGCGTATATTTCAACAGCTCATCTCTACCAAATGAGCGCTATAATGTATATTTAAAGATGATGTCAGCTTTTCTAAATATAATTTTCAACTCTTCCGGGAAAAAAATAAACTGCAGAACTGTAATAATCAACATATAAATAGCAGCCACATCTTTGCCATGCAAATTTGGATAATGATATTATGGAAGAGGACTATGCGAAGGAGCCTTCTGTCACCACTCTTTCTGCTAACCAGGGAACAGCTGGGGTGGATGACATTTTTAGTTAAAGCCAGTTTGGAAAGGCTTTTATCCCATGGAGATAAGCTAAAGCCTCAAAATAAAACAATCCAAACCTGCCAATGTTTGATTGGTTTGCATTTGGAATGGTGGTATTAAATGCTTGGTTTTCTCACAGTTTGGGAGAAAAGCTGCACAGCTTTCCATTGCCCTTTGACTGCTAACGAACGAGCCCAGCAGATCTCTTTGCTTGCACACGGCATTTCCTTCATGTCTTACTATCCTGACAGGACTGGAGATGAACTCTGGTCAGATAATGATGTCTATTGCCTCCAGATCTCTCACGGAGTCTCGTGAAGACAAATACCTATATGAAGTGGATATTTCAAATTCATGACTCTGCAAATGCTTTAATGGAATTCTCACTGAGGGGCCTCCCACAGGTCCATCTCAGCAGGAGAAGGGCAGGATTCTGAAGGACTTACTTCCATCGAAATGTTGTGAATTTCAGGAGTGTTTCAAAACATGCTGACAAAAAAGCAGCTTAGTAGAGGAAATGGTTGCTTTCAGACTACTAGTAATAGCCCCATCATGGAGGGAAGTCATGATATAAACCCAAACAGTATTTTGCAGAAACCACATAGGAATGACCCCTGCTGGATCACTGGCTAGCGTACGCATAGATAACCTTCTTTTTTTTTTATTATTAATTACAGTTTATTCACTTTGTATCCCAGCTGTAGCTCCCTCTCCCATCCCCTCCCAATCCCACACTCCCTCCCTCTTTTGCTCCCTTGCCCCTCCCCCAGTCCAATGAAGGGGAGATCCTTCTCCCCTACCATCTGACCATAGTCTATCAGGTCTCATCAGGAGTGGCTGAGCATCATCTTCTTCTGTGGCCTGGCTGCTGCCACATCAGGGGGAGGTGATCAAAGAGCCAGACAGTGAGTTCATATCAGAGACAGTCCTGGTTCCCTTGACTAGGGTACCCACTTGGAGACTGAACTGCCAAGGGCTACATCTGAGCAGGGGTTCTAGGTTACCTCCATGCATGGTTCTTGTTTGGGGTATCAGTATCAGAAAAGACCCCTGTGCCCAGATTATTTGGTTCTGTTACTCCCCTTGTGGAGCTCCTGTTTTCTCCATGTCTTTCTTTCTTCCCCTTCTTTCATAATATTCCTTGCATTCTGCCCAAAGTTTGGCTATGCATCTCAGCATATGTTTTGATACCCTGCTGGATGGAGTCTTTCAGAGGCCCTCTGTGACAGGCTTCTGTTCTGTTCCCTGTTTTCTCCCTCTTCCAATGTCCATTTCATTTGCCTTTCTGAATGAAGATTGAACATCTTACCCATGGTCTTCCTTCTTGATTAGCTTCCTTAGGTGTACAGGTTTTAGTATTATTATCCTATATTATATGTCTAATATCCACTTATAAGTGAGAATATGCCATGTGTATCTTTCTGCTTCTGGGATACCTCACTCAGGATAATCTTTTCTAGATCCCACCACTTGCCTGCAAATTTCATTATTTCTTTGTTTTTAATTGCTGAGTAGTATTCCACTGTGCAAATGTACCACAAACAGAATTCTCAATAAAGGAACATCAAATGGCAGAGAAACATTTAAAGAAATGTTCAACATCCTTAGTCATCAGGGAAATGCAAATTAAAATGATCCTGAGATTTCACCTTATACCCATCAGATTGGCTAAGATAAAAAACTCAACTGACAACACATGCTGGAGAGGATGTGGAAAAAGAGGAACCCTCCTCCATTGCTGGTGGGAATGTGAACTTGTACAATCATGTTGGAAATCAATCTGGCACTTTCTCAGACAAATAGGAATAATGCTACCTCAAGACCAAGCTATACCACTCCTAGGCATATATCCAAAAGATGCTCAAGTACTCAATAAGGACATTTGCTTAACCATGTTCATAGCAGCTTTAATTTTAATAGCCAGAAGCTGAAAACAGCCCAGATGTCCCACAGTTGAGGAATGGATAAGATATCCTTCTTATATAGCCCAGGACAGGTTCTTCACCTCCTAACACTGTGACCCTTTCATAATGTTCCTCATCTTATAGTGACCCCCAGGCGTAAAATTATTTTTGTTGCTACTTCATAACTTTGCTGCTACATAATTTTGCTACTGTTATGAATCCTGATGCAGATGTTGTTGGAAGACCCTGCTACTAAGATTGCAGTCCATCCCATCTAGGTAAGGATCCTAGCTCGGCACAAAATGGAGGACCCCCTTTCTCAGTGGGGATTCCTCTTCTCCATCGGACCTTATCAGGAGAGCATTTCTAGACTCAGATACCTGACCTTGCTTGGAGGACGACCCTACTCAGAGTCTCCTTTAAGTGCTACACGAGTCAGCACACAAGTTGCACTACATCCCTCTGCATGTATGAAAATTAGGTACTGGGTTATGACCATTAAGTCCTCCCCAACCGTAATCCTAAGAACCCTTTATACCTTACTCCTGAAATAATAAAATGAGCTGCTTCTCAGAAGCTGGCTTCAAGAAGTCTTTTCCGTCGTAGTCACAGTCTACCAAAGTCCATTTGGTCACTTCTTCTCCCTTTGTCTTTGTGGGAAGGTGGCCAAAGACCCCTGGGGAAAAGGAGGACCACAAAGTGACTGTGTTTCCTGGTGGTCTTAGATAACCCCTGGGAAAATATCTTGGAACCCTAAAGGGGTATTCACTCCCAGGTTGAGAAGCACTGGCCTAGATTCACCAGTCCAGGGAATGGTGCTTCCCATAGGGCATTGGCCCCTTCTATTTCATGTGACAATCAAGTCACTCCCTCTCAGATATGCCCCATAGGCCAATCTGATCTGGGAAGTCTCTCAATTGAGACTCCCTTTGAGTCTAGACTCAACTGAGGTGAATCTAGACTATGTTGAGTGTTAAAACTCAGTTGGAAAGTCGATAAGTATTTTTTCAATTTTTTATTAATTATTATTATTTATTTCAATTTATTCACTTTGTATCCTTGCTGTGATAGATAGGTATTTATATGGCAGGAGTTACAAGCTTGTAATTCTTGACTATATGGGGCCTTCATACAGATTTATTTGGAAGAAGGCAGTAAAAATTAGTTACAGATTATGTAACTAATTATGTGTCCACAAATGCTCTAGACACATACCTCTCATTTGATTAGAGAGAAAATTAAGTATATACTATGCTGAAAGGACCTCTAATGGGAATGGACACCAAAGAAGGATCCTCACTCTGAGGGATGGATTTCTATTTCATTCTTTTTTGGGGGGAGGGGATTTTGGGAACGAATCATATTAGAATGTAAAAATGAAATATTATGTGTTTAAATCAAACTAACACTTTTGGTTTACTGTCTGTATCATTGGTTGAGTTATGTCTCTATCCTATAAATAGTTCTTTCATGTTTTGTTTTGTTTTTCAAAATTAGTCACAGCATCCTCACTTATCACCATAAATACACCCTTTTACCCAGGCCATTAGCCTGATGTGGCTCATTTTTATTTCCTCTCTTCTGGTCCTAATCATGAGACCAAGTTTTTCAATAAAAGTTTAAAACATTGAACACAGAGACTTCAAATATGATTGTCACTGAGGCTTTGTCTTTCTTACCGGACTTAATGCTTTGTCACCACTGCATTCATGGACCCATGTTAGATTTTCAGTGACCACACAGAGGAATTTTGAAGATTTTTGGTTTAACAACTTATCCTTCAAGACCTTCCATATCCTCTTCCTACCCACCCAGTTTTACATTCTTTCTCAAAAAAAAAAAAAATTAACAACCTCCAACCAAGAAATAAAATAAAACCACATGCAAAATGAAAAACAAAAACCTGAACCACAACCAAAATGTACACATACACACACACAAAATTGTGAAGTTCTTTAAATGTTGATGCCCTATTCCTGAACAAGAGTCCTGTCCTGGAGTAGCTGATAAACCCAGCATCACT
The DNA here is from genome assembly GCF_907164565.1 of Psammomys obesus. Lineage (NCBI taxonomy): Eukaryota > Metazoa > Chordata > Mammalia > Rodentia > Muridae > Psammomys > Psammomys obesus. The sequence continues at coordinate 29,721,651 of NW_026596051.1, read as the reverse complement.
TTGTTGGGGAAAATTGAATAAATACATATTTATTTTAAGATTGCTTTAAATTATAAAAAAAAGCAAAAAGGAAAAGAAAATTAAAGGAAAGAATACATTAATTTAAAAAGAACTTATAAAAAACTGGACATACAGGTACCTGGACTGAAGTGGACACCCTCCATTCAGGCAGGACTTCCAGTAGAAGGAAGGGGATAGCAACCCACCCACAAAACTTTTGACCCCAAATTTACCCACCCTACAAGATGTGCAGGGATAAAGATGGAGCAGATATTGAGGGAATGGTTGAACCATAGGAAGAGCCGACTCCTAACACCATTAATGATGCTTTGCTACACTTGCAGACAGGAGCCTAACAAAACTGTCCTCCAAGAGGCTCCAACCTCAGATCGAAACAGATGCTGAGACTCACATCCAAACACAAGACTCATGGAGTCTTGTAGTAGAAGGGGGTAAGGAAAAAAGGAGATGGATGGAACAAGAACTCCACAAGAAGACTAAAGGAGCCAACTCACATAGGCCCATGAGGGCTTACAGAGACTGAAGCACCAAGCAAAGGGCATGCATGGAGTGGACCTAGGCCCTGACACATATGTAACTGATGGGCAGTTTGGTCTTCATTTCTTTCCCTAACAAGTGTAGCTGGGGTTGGCTCTGACATGGGCTCTGTTGCCTGCTTGTGGATCACTTTCATCTAGCTAAGCTGCCTTGTCTGACCTCGGTGGACAAGGATGTTACTTGATGTGCTGGGGTGAGTTGATACAGGGGTGGGAGCTCCCCTTTTCTAAATTGAAGGAGGGCAAAGAGGAAGAGGGTGCGAGGGTGGGACCAGGAGGAGAGGAGAGAAGGGCTACAATCAGGATATAAAGTGAATAAATAAATAAATTTAATTAAAATATGCATATAGCTAAATGAAATCCAATTAATCAATCAAAGGGCTTGACATATAAACAGTTTGTTGCATAGCAAAGCACAATGTATTTGATACACTTTTAAAAAAAATATTTAATTGTCTTATTTACCTTGGGCTGGGGAGATAATTTATCTATACTCTCTCGATAACCTTACCATCTACCTCCCAGCCCACATCCAATGCCATCTGCTTTAACTGTTCTCATCTGGGCTACTTTCCATCCATAATCTTATAAATACTTGCTTGTATTTTTCATCTTGGTGATTTCTCAATCCACACCACCCTTGGAGTCTTTCCTCCCTCCCCACATGGTTCTCACACTAACCTATAATGGCATCCTCCTTCCTCCTCTCTTCCAGTCTGTCTGTTTCCTGTGATTCTCCTATTCCCAAAGCCTGGGAACATTAGCCATGGCTACTACCCCTTTCTGCTAATGGAGGTGAAGACCAAGTAGTCATAGTTTTACAATTAGCTTAGTTGTTTAAGAATTAAAGAAATATTTTAGGTCTAGATGGATGTTTTTAGGTTGATAGATACAAACTATAATAAAAATAACTTAGGTACAAAACCTTAGACCTTTATAGATAGGATATTTTCTTCAAGGTTGCCAAATACATTTAAACTAGACTTCATGTATTTTAGTATTAGATATCTTATTTCATAATTGTTTCATAATTATTCTTTCTATAAAAAATGACCTTTTTATTTAGACAAAAAAGGGGAATTTTGGAGGGTTGGTCTGATGCTTGTATTTTGATGCTAATTACTGGCCCTCAAGATCTGGTTACTACCAGGATATACCTACCTTTATAGTGTAAAACTTCCTAAGACTTTATTTCTAATTGGTTCATTAAAAGGCCTGTTTGATACATTTTTTTCTTTTTATTAATTTATTTTTTTATTTTTTTCGTATTTTTTAAAATTTTTTTCTTATCAGTTACATTTTATTAACTCTGTATCCCAGCCATATCCCGCTCCCTCATTCCCTCCCAATCCCACCCTCCCTCCCTCATCTCCACCGTGCCCCTTTCTAAGTCCACTGATGGGGAACCTCCTCCCCATTCATCCGATCCTGTTTTATCAGGAATCTTCAGCACTGGCTGCAAAGCCCTCCTCTGTGGCCTAAAAGGACTGTTCCTCCCTTGGGGGGTGGGGAGGTCAAAGAGCCAGTCATTGAGTTCCTGTTAGAAATAGTCCTTGTTCCCCTCACTATGGGAAACCAATTGGTTACTGAGCTACTGTAACAGGCTACATCTGAGCAGAGGTTCTATGTTATATCCATACATGGTCCTTGGTTGAATGTCAGTCTCAGAAAAGACCCTGTGCCCAGATATATTTGGTCCTTCTGGAGCTCCTATCCTTTCCCCATCATACTAACTCCCCTTCTTTCATATGATTCCCTGTACTCTGCCAAAGGTTTGGTTATGAGTCTTTGTATCTGCTTTGAAAACACTGCTAGTTAGAGTCTTTCAAATGCTCTCAGTAGACTCCTGTCATACATTCAATGCACATACCATCTGTCTTTCTAAACAAGGATTGATCATCTTACCCCATGTCCGCTCTCTTGATTATCTTTTTTAGGTGTATAGATTTCATTATGTTTATCATATTTTATAGGTCTATATAAGGAGTATATACCGTGTTTATCTTTCTCCATCTGGGATATTTCACTCAAAATGATCTTTTCTAGATCTCACCATTTGCCTGCAAATTTCATGATTTCCTCCTTTTTGATTGCTGAGTAGTATTCCATTGTGTAAAAATACCACAACTTCTGTACCCATTCCTTCGTTGATGGACATCTGGGTTGTTTCCAGGTTCTGGCTATTACAAATAAAGCTGCTATAAACATGGTTGAGCAAGTATCCCTTTTGTGTACTTGAGCAAAGTTTGGGTATATACCTAGCAGTGGTATAGCTGGGTCTTGAGGAAGCACTATTCCTAATTGTCTGAGAAAGCCCCAGATTGATCTACAAAGTGGTTGTACAAGTTCACATTCCCACCATCAATGGAGGAGGGTTCCCCTTTCTCCACAACCTCTCCAACATGTGTTGTCACTTGAGTTTTTCATCTTGGCCATTCTGATGGGTGTAAGGTGAAATCTCAGGGTTGTTTTGATTTGCATTTCCCTAATGGCTAATGAGGTTGAGCATTTCTTTAAGTGTTTCTCTGCCATTCGATATTCCTCTGTCAAGAATTCTGTTTAGCTCTGTTCCCCATTTTTTAATTGGATTACTTGGTTCCATTCAGTGGAAAAAAGACAGCATCTTCAACAAATGGTGCTGGTCCAACTGGATGTCTACATGCAGAAAAATGAAAATAGATCCATATTTATCACCCTGCACAAAACTTTGATCCAAGTGGATCAAAGACCTCAACATAAAACCAGATACTCTAAATCTGTTAGAAGAAAAAGTGAGAAACAGCCTAGAATTCATTGGCACAGGAGACAACTTCCTGAACAGAACACCAACAGCACAGGCTCTAAGAGCAACAATCAATAAATGGGACCTCATGAAACTGAAAAGCTTCTGTAAAGCAAAGGACATCGTCATCAAAACAAAACGACTGCCTACAGATTGGGAAAGAATCTTCTCTAACACTTTATCTGACAGAGGACTAATATCCAGTATATACAAAGAACTAAAGAAGCTGATACATTTTTTTAAAACTCCATTTTGTTCAAATAAAAAGTAAAATGATAGATATCACATGAATCAACTCACAGTGTTCCTCTGAATATTTTAACTAGCATATATCGGTCAGGGAATCGACCAGAAGTATTCTGATAAAGAAGAGCTACACTATCAGCTGGGTATTGATCTGAGCAATCCTGAGGCTTCTGACAGTGACACAGACCGAGTTCTAATTTTCTCCTCCTACTCTTGAAAAAATATGGTATTGTCCCATAATAGTTCTTAATTTTGATCATTACTTCTGGGGTAGGAGTTTTATCATTATGTGATTTTACTTTGACAAATTCATCTTCATCCTAGAATCTTTGGAAAACATCTTATCACAGTCAGGAGTTCCTGAGAGTAAAATTAATAATAACAGTAATGAAAGATTGAATTAAGTAAGAGAATCTCCTTACTTTAGAAGTGCAAAGCCAATCTTACATTCTGAAAACAAATATCTGAAGAGAGTGGTTATTTTATAAAAGCCACATACTGTGTTTTTTGACAGAGGTATGTGTTGTCGCTTTGTGAAAGTTTTCACCATTTACTCAGCAAGGCATATACTCACAAGCAAAGACACCCAATAAAATAAAACTTATTGTGTGCACTCATAAAGAATCATGTTTGCATTAAGGGAAAATGGGCCTGAATACTAGAGCTGCAGGAAGAGATCCACAATAGGGAGGTCCTATGTAGAGGATAGGATCATTTTTTTCCCTTTAGCACTCCAGGGCAAACTTTAATTTTCAAAAAGATTTAAATGAGTTTGGTTCAAAACCCAAAAGAAATCTGATATAGAGTTAGTATTTTTCATGTCCTGAACATTCAGGGAAGTGTCACTTTCAAAGTACACATCTACAACCTTAGGAATATAAGGACTAGCTTATTAACTTTTCCTTTGTTGGCATTATTCATTCCAAAACAGAATTGATGCCAATAATAGACTGAAGCCCAACTCCAGGTTTAGAGCATATGAGTGTTTAGTTAATAAAAAATCAAATAAGAGCCTTAGAGTCTTATTAAACAAAATTTAGATTATACATTCATCCTTGAACCAGTCACCAACACTCAGAGTCGGATCAATTCATCCACACCCTACTGTCAGACTTGGCGAAGGAATATACTCCTATCAGAACAGAGAGGAAAAGTTGCCAGTTAGCAACTGAGAAAACTCTTCAATTTGGCAAGGGTGGGTTTATATTTTGAAGTGGGGTTTATGTTTTGAAGTGGTTACTAAGTGCTTGTGTTAAGGATAGAGGCATGGAAAGAAACTATCTTTGTTGATTTTCATTGTTGAATACTGTCACATCAAAACTCAAGGCAGACATTTCAATGTGTCTGATTCTAAGAAGAAGTAATTTTAGTGTATATGCTCTTAATTCTGTACACTATACTTTAACAGAATATTTCTCTTGTTCCTAAAACAAAGAAATGACAATCCCTGGAGTCTTGGCAATTCAGTGGTTACACCTACTTAGTTAAGTATTTGGCTCACTTGAAGGATGAAGTAATCAGATGTAGCCTGGTACCAACTGGCTTGAAGAGGAACAAATATGAGCGAACTCATCCAGCAACATTCCTCTTTGGAAAAAGTAATATTCACTCATTGCCACTAAAAAAAAAAAAAGGAGAATTTAAACAGTGTCATATCATATTCCTGGACTAGAGAGGATGGGAAATATATGTAATTCACTGGGTAAGGCAGAATTCAGAAGCTAAGAACTAGGCATGACTGAAGTCAGGACATGGGAGGGAAAAAAAAAAAACAATAGCAGATGAAGCGTCTATAAAATAAGCAACCACCTAAGAGAGTCACATAGCTATTGGAGTCTTTGCAAAGCTAAGAAGAACGGAGAAAAACTGAAGATATGGGCTTCAACACGAGTAAAGTTTCAAAATGAGTCTTTGGAGAACAAACTCTTTACTGCTCTGTGGCTGGTTGCAGTGTCACATTTTTGTCTTAACTTGGGAGTTGAGTTGAGAAGTAGTACGGGCTCATGACTGTGAGATCTGGTGATCTGATTCACCACAATGATGGACAGCACAGAGTGGATTCAGTGAGAGTGTTCCATTCACATTGACTTTTTTCTACATATCAGCTAATGGTAGCTAATGGTTGCTCAAGCCTCACCTTAGTTATCATGCTACACAAGTAGGCTCCCGTGGCGGCTAACTCTTCTTCATTTGTAAGAATTCCTATTGTAAAAATTGTTATTTACCAATTATATTCTATTCACTTGTTTTTCTAGCTCTTTCTGGATAGAAATAACTATTGTTTAGCCATCATTGTGTCCCTAGTATCTAAAGTATTACTGGATATCTTGCTGTGGGGTTTCCTGATTTTCTTTTTTTTTTTAATTTGATTTTTTATTTTTTCACAATGTATTCATTTTATATATTCCGACTGATGTCCTCTCTCTCAGCTCCCCTAGTCCTTCCTCCTCTCTATCACCTTTCCCTACCCCACAATTGCCCTCTGCCCATAGTTTGACAAGTCTCATCGGGACTGCCTGGATCCTTTTCCTCCATGGCCTGACAAGGCTGCAATGCTAGGAACAATTGTTCCAAGAGCAGACAACTGAGTTCACAACGGAGGCAGCCCCTGCTCCCCTCACGCAGAGATCTACATGTAGACTGATCTGCAAAAACCATAAAATGTTAAAAAGACAGCATCTTCAACAAACGGTGCTGGTCTAACTGGAAGTCCACATGTAGAAAAAAGTAAATAGACCCATATCTATCATCCTGCAAAAAATTAAAGTCCAAGTGGATCAAAGATCTCAATGTAAAACCAGACACACTAAATCTGTTGGAAGAAAAAGTGGGGAAGAACCTAGAACTCGTTGGCACAGGAGACAATTTAACAACAGCTCAGGCTCTAAGATCTGCAATTTGGGACCAGAGAGATGGCTCAGAGGTTCAGAGCACTGGCTGCTCTTCTTGAGGTCCTGAGTTCAACTCTCAGAACCCACATGGTGGTTCACAACCATCAATAATGGGATCAGATGCCCTCTTTTGGTATGCATGGCTGCATATACCTCATACATTATGACTGCATAGCACTCATACATTAACAAATACGTAAGCAAATAAAAAAGTTTTAAAAAGAGATCTCCAATTAATAAATGGAACCTCATGAAACTGAAAAGCTTCTGTAAAGCTAAGGACTGTCAACAGAACAAAAAGACAGACTACTGACTAGGAAAAGATCTTCCCCAACCCTACATCTGACAGAAGGCTAACATCCAGAATAGAGAAAGAACTCAAGAAATTAGACACCAACAAACCAAACAATCCAATTAAAAATGGGGTACAGAGCCAAGCAGAGAATTCTCAACAGAGGAATATTGAACGGCAGATAAACACCTAAAGAAATGTTCAACATCCTTAGTCATCAGGGAAATGCAAATCAAAACAACTCTGAGACTCAATCTTACACCGATCAGAATGGCTAAATTCAAAAACTCAAATGACAATACATGCTAGGGAGGATGTGGAGAAAGAGGAACCCTCTCCATTGCTGGTGGAAGTGCAAACTCATATGACCCAATCTGGCACTTTCCTGATTTTCTTTTTAAGTTAAAGACCTTAGTTTTATATGGAAAGGATAGTAGCTCTACAAGGACCAAATATATCCGGGCACAGGGTCTTTTCTGAGACTGACACTCAACCAAGGACCATCTATGGATATAACCTAGAACTTCTGCTCGGATGTGGCCCATGGTAGCTCAGTAACCAAGTAGTTTTCCAAAGTAAGGGGAACAAGGACTATTTCTAACAGGATCTCAAGGGCAGGCTCTTTGACCTCCCCATCCCCCCAGGGGAGGAGCAGTCCTGTTAGGCCACAGAGGAGGACTTTGCAGCCAGCCCTGAAGATACCTGATAAAACAGGGTCAGATGAAAGGGGAGGAGGTCCTCCCCTATCAGTGGACTTGGAAAGGGGCAGGGAGGAGACCAGGGAGGGAGTGTGGGGTTGGGGAGGGAATGACGGGAGCAGGATACAGCTGGGACACAGAGTTAACAAAATGAAACTAAAAAGAAAAATAATATTGAAAAAAAGAAGACCTTAGTTTTAAATCAAGACAAGCAGATCATCGCCATGGTAACATGTATTTCTGGCACAATCAAAGAGAATGTCATCATGTCTACCATCATGATGACATGTATCTGTGAGACAAGCAAAGAGAATTCAGTCAAGTCCAATACTCTTACTGTGCCAAATGGTTGCTATATCTTTGGAACTCTAGATGTGGCTTCCAACATATTTTAATGTACTAATATCATTTTTAGGTAGATATTAGTAAAGAAAAATCTTGTCTATAAGCAAAAGCTGTGAATAGCTAAATATGACTGTGTAATTTGAACTCATTCTACATAATATGGTCTCAAGTCACTCATATTTGGGGTAAAATGTTTTGAGAATCAGATTTCAAGATCAGATGATCTTGAAACAGAACATCTCATTTCATATATACAATTAAAGGATCCATAAATTATTCATATTTTCTCATAACATCATGATCTTTCCCTTCTCATAACTGCTTGAATATATTGTTTCTAAGTATTGAGCATTACATGTTAAAAGCTTAAGGGGCAAACTTTTATTTCCAAGTTTGTCTCTGTCTAATCACTATAAAAATCTAAGGAATGGCTGAAAAAAAAAAAAGAGTATGGGACTTTACTCACTTTTCTATTACTTACCACCGGAATTTAGTGATTATCCACTCCCAGCTGTCTGCCAACTACGGTACAGGCTTGATATATAATACTCTCAGCTGAGAGGGTTCAGTTAACAAGTCCAGGTGGGAAGAAAACAAACTCACGAAGCAGTAGGAGAGGCGCACACAGGAGATTGTTAGTGAAGTTTGACATCCATATAATAGGCAAAAAGAGCCTAGGTTCTTGCTTCCCCTAATTTAGTTCCCAGTAAAGAAAGTCACTTGGCAAAAAAGAAATTGTTCTGTGGTTAAACTGCTTTGATAGAAATGGTAAAGATGGTTAGGTGAGCTTCTTGTTAACTCGAATGGTCTGGAAACACACCATAGAAACAGAATACAGGCCATAAAAATAAAGACAAGTTTCTCTTTAAAACAAAGCATTAAAAAATGTCATTAAGACAAAGAAAAGTTAATGTTGAGGTTTTTAAAGGTGTTATGGCATTGAAGAAGTGCTAGTAATCAGACCTTTATGGTCCTGCTTTTTCTGCAGAACTGCCCCTGGGAATTGTGGGTAAGACCAGACTGAGCTACTGTGGATCCCTGCTGGGAAGCCTTGCCTGGTTACACTCCACCCCGGAAGAAGCCCTGCTTCCTTTCCCACCTCTGTCCCTACAATGAACATTTCTAGGTTGGGGTTCCTTACTATTGGAAGGGTCACAGTTTCAGTTAGTGGCCTAATTTTATTTCATCCTGGTTGACATTGACATCTGAGATCAGCTTGTCTATCTGTGGAGATGCTTTTGCCTGTGCTGTCTGCTTCACGGAGATACATTAAGAAAATAATTTTGACACATCTGAGAAAAATTACGCCCTTATTTTCATCCATTCTGAAAAACTCAGGAGTATCTCCGACTATTCTTTTTACCCTTTTTGAGTTTGTGGGACTGTCCTCATAGAGTTTTTTCTTCCATTTTATTCCCAGGCTTTCTGCCTTGGTCTAGGCTTGTATTCGCCCATCACTAAAATAACAAGTATACCTTTTTAATAAGTCTGTTCTAATAAGTCTGCCTGAATTAATCTGAATTTATATATCTGTCCATAGCTCCAAACTATTTTTAATAAATATTACTTTTATCCTAACAACATTGCATTTAGAATGAATCTGGTTAATTCTACAATTATCATATAGGTTGCCTTTAATTACTAGTCTCTAAGCCTCTCTCCATTCCAAGAACTCATCTGCACACCTTAAAAGGTATACAAATGAGAGTAGGATGGAGCAATATAAATATTCTCTAAAGGCAACAGGCAATGAAATATAAGGTAGGAATACAGCAAGAAGTTAAGAAAACACTCACAGAAGACACACAGATCAGAAATGATAAACATTAAATGTGTCCAGAGCAGGGACATTTGGGCAAATCATACAGGTACATGAGTAGAAATCTGGAGACAGCTGAAGACTAGATTAGATAATTCAGTACTAAGGAAGGATAAGCAAGATAGGCTGAAGAAAGGTCAGGTTATGAAAATTTCTCTTTGTCACAGTGTACTAGCTTCATTTCTATTGCTGTGATAAAGGAGAGGAAAGGTTTTATTTAATCTTACAAATAATTCCTGTTAAGAGTTGAGGCCTCTGGCAGCCCCACATCCCCAGTAAAGAGCAGAGATAGGATTGTACACATGCTACCGCTTGTACTTTCATCTAGCTTTTTTCCCGTTTTACATCACTTAGGATTTCTTGCCCAGGAAATGGTGCTGTTCACAGTGGGCTGTACCTACCTACATCAGTTAACAACCAAAACAGTTCCTCACAGACATATCTAAAAGCCAACCTGATCTGAATAATTCCTCAACTAATGCTTTTCTTCCCAGGTAATTATAGGCCATGGTAAATTGACATTTAAAACTACCCAACGCACTCAGCAAGGAAGAGAACATTAACATTCTCAGACAACCAGTTACCTGATAATTCTCAACATACATTGTACATCCACAGGAATGATGGTAATAGGAAAAGTCAAATATATATTATGTAAAGATGGCCTGCAGAAACACACACTAACAATGACATTTTTGATGGTGAATGACTTACAATATAGCTTTGCTCTGAAATTGTACTATATTTTTCTAAAGTTAAATTAGCATTTTAATGTAGTGTCTGTGTGTGTGTGTGTGTGTGTGTGTGTGTGTGTGTGTGCGTGTGTGGTGTTCTGATAAAAGCAACTCACAGTTACTTTAACCCCAGGTCCCAGTCGCACTTCACAAGCTCTTCTATTTGGGTGTAAGTGATCTGCTACAGGTACGAACGAACGTAGGATTAAGCCTACTATTCACTTTGTACCCATGTGTGACTTGCCAAATGTCTGTATTGCTTAAATTGGAAGATTTCCTGTAGTTGTAACACCATCCAATGGTTAAAAGACAGGAAAGAAAAACTGAATGGATAAGCAGATGAACGGAGATATCATAGATATAAGAATAACTGATGGTAAATCGACGGTGAAAGTGCAGTAGCCTCTACTAGTTTTTCTTTTTCATATTTTTTCACTTTCTTTGTCTTTCTGTGTACTTCTAAGAACAAGAAAAATTTCTACTTGAATCCTAGTATTTGTTTTGTGTATCTCACTGATGTATCTTTTTTGTTGACAGCTTTATACAAGGTCATCTTTCCATTCATCCATAACTCATCCTTTGGCCAGCTTGAATGACTCTTGAGAGCAGAAATGCTATCTTACTTTTGAATGTTGAACTTATCTTAATACCAGCCTTAGTATGGTCTTAGATAATATCAGTCTTAGTGGATTGTGGCTCTGAGGAACAGATCATAGACTTTCTGTATAGATAAATGATAGGAATCAAATGTGCTGTGCTAACTTCAGGCCATAGAAATGCCTTAGATATAATTATATAACTTTAAGTTTTAGTGATCTCATTTGAAACAGAAAACCATATTGACCTTCCCATTAGTTATTTCACATTCTCTAGGATAGACTTATATTAAAATCATAGCTTCATTGAGTGACACAGAGATGATAATGTCCATATCAGAATAATGCTGAACACTGTAAAATTTGATAATGAACCATTGGGGAATTTAGAAACTTCTAACAGGGAATAAAATTAATGTGTTTCAAAATTACTGGATCATTCATCTTAATTATCTTGAAATATACAGTAACTTTTATCTATACAATATGACTCAATTAGTGCAGCATCTTTCCTACTGTAATATTGACCCAGACAGATATTCAAGGAAGTATAATAGGCAAGGATGCTTACTTGTAGCTAATTTATATTGATATTATGAACAAGCAAGAAGAATCAAGTCCTGTGTCATTCATAATATCAGATAATTCATAGGTAAAATAATGCTTCAGTCCAGACCTTATACTAGAAACTGCTAAGATCATTTAATTCATCATGCAAATAATACAATTGAAATACTTAACAATTATAGTAAATTCTACCTTAACATTAAAAAATACACCTATACCCATTGTTTAATTTCATTAATTAATATGCATGCTTAAGAAAGATACTATTTGAATGGCAGAAGAGTCATCTTTCAAGAACACTTGAAACACTTGCAGAGTATCTAGGTTCATTCCCTGAACCTATATAATGGCTCACAAACATCTGTAACAACAGTTCCAGGGACTTCAGTCCCCAATTCTTCCTGCATAAGGCAGGCATGCACATAGTACACAGACATACATACAGACAAAACACTCAAAAATAATGAAATATTAAATGCCATTCTAGTAATATCTGGGTTACTCTAATTGTCTTCTTTTACCTTAGAAATATAGTGTTAAAGAATCATAATTATAACCACTTCAGAAAACAATCTGGTGCTTTCTCAGAAAATTAGGAATAGGTCTACCTCATGATCCAGCTATACCACGCTGGGGCATATACCCAAAATATGTTCCACCATACAACAAGGACATTTACTCAACTATGTTCATAGAAGCTTTATTCATGATAGGCAGAAACTCGAAACAACACAACTGTCTCTCTCAAAAAAAAAAAAAAAACTGGATAAAGAAACTACTGTGATACATTAACACAATGGAATACTACTCAGCCATTAAGAACAAGGACATCATGATATTTGCACGCAAAAGTATGGAACAAGAAAAGATCACCCTGAGTGAGGTAACAGACCCAGAAAGACACACATGGTATGTACTCACTTATAAGCAGATTTTAGCTCTGTAGTACACAATAACCATAATACAACCCACTAACCCACAGAAGATAACAAGAAAGACCTAAGGGAGGATGCTTAGATCTCATACAGAAGGAGAAATAAAATAGACAGTAGAAGCTATTGAAGAGAGGAAACAAGGTAGGAGAGGGAACATGAAGAAAAATGAAGGTGGAGATGAGACATGGGGAGAGTAGAGGAGGGAGTACAGAGGGCCTTCAGAAAGAAAAGAAACTGTGAGGGAGCATCTCTGTAATAAGTAGGAGACTTAGGGCAGGGTAGGCTCCAGGGAGGGGTATGGAGGTAACTCTAGCTGAGATTCCTAATAGCAGTGGACATGGAGACTAAAGAGGCCACCCTTTAACTAGATAAGATTTTTAGTGGAGGGAGGGGAATGCCAACCCACTCACAAAATCTTCAACCCAAAATTTATCCTTCCTACAAGATGTGCAGGGATAACAATAGAGCCGAGACTGCGGAAATGTCCAACCAATGACTAGCCCAACCTGAGACACATAGCATGGGAAAGAGACAACCCCTTACACTATTAATGATAGATACTCTGCTGTGCTTGCAGACAGGAGCCTAACATAGCTGTTCTCTAACAGGCTCCACTCAGCAGCAGATTAAAACAGATTCACTGACTCACAGCCTTCATGTGGGTCTTCATGTGGGTTCCCTAGTAAGGGAAGCAGGGGCTGTCTTCAGCATGAACTTTTTTTGCCTTCTTTACATTTCCACCTGTCAGAGCTGCCTTGCCAGGCCACAGGGGAAGAGGATGTGCTCAGTGCTGATATAACTTGAAGGGCAAGGGTGGAGTAATGGGAGGGGTTCCCCTTTTCTGAAGAGTAGGAGGAGAGCTAGAGGAAATAGGGAAGGAGAGTGGGAACTGGAGGAGAGGAGGAAGGGGGATAAGATTGGGATGTAAAGTGAATTCATTCATTCATTCATTAAAAAAAAATTACATTCCATGAAGGAGCCAGCATATTAGAAAACAGTGGGACCTAAGGTCTTTGTTTTCTTTTCTTTTCTTTCCTTTTTTTTTAATTTTCTTTTGTTGTTTATTTGCTTTTTGTTGTTTTGTTTTTCTTTTGTTTTCAAGACAGGTTTTTTTCAAGACAGCCTCCTGAGTGCTGTTATTAAAGCCCTGTGCCTCCACCGTATCAAGCATTATAGTCCTGCTGTGGGCTATAAATGTGACTCAGTGGTCAAAGACTTTCTTCCCAGGGGTGAGGCTTGACCCTTAACATTACCAATAAATATACAAATAAACACAATAGTTCTTGTTTCTCAGGAATGGATCATGTGTCCCTTATTTACTCAAGTTTCATCCAATTTGACTTAGCCTGAGTCACTTGGTATTACATACTCCTTAATGTGAGTAGTTGGATAATCTTTGGCTTTTTTTTTTCTGTTAGGTGTTTCATAAACCAGAACACTGAAAGACAATTGTGATTAAATTGCTCAACCATGTTTGTAGCAGCTTTATTTGTAATAGCCAGAAGCTGGAAACAACCCAGATGCCCCTCAACTGAAGAAGGATGCAGAAACTGTGGTACCTCTATACAATGGAGTATTACTCAGCAATGAAAAATAAGGAAATCATGAAATGTGCAGGTAAATGGTGGGACCTGGAAAGGATCATCCTGAGTGAGTTGTCCCAGAAGCAAAAAGACACGCATGGTATATACTCACTCATATAAACATAGAATAAACCCACTAAAATCTGTACATCTAAACAAACTAAGCAAAAGAGAGGACCCTAACTAAAATGTTCAATCCCCATCCTGAAAGGCAAAGAGGATGGACATCAGAAGAAAAAGAAAATAGGAAACAACCTCGGAACCTGCTACAGAGGGCCTGTGAAAGCCAGAAGAAAACAGGAAACAACCTTGAAACCTGCCACAGAGGGCCTCTGAAAGCCTCTGCAGTATAGACTGTCAAAGCAGATGCTGAGCCTGATGGCCAACTGATGGGCAGAGTGAATGGAATTTTATGTCAGAAGTGGGAAATAGTAAGAGCTGGAGGGGACGGGAACTCCACAAGCAGAGCAACAGAACAAGATAATTTGAACACAGGGAACTTCCCAGAGACTCATACTCCAACCAAGGACTATTCGTGGAGATAACCTAGAACTCCTGCACAGATGCAGCCCATGGCAGTTCAGTGTCCAAGTGGGTTACATAGTAATGGGAAGAGGGACTGCCTCTGACATAATCTGATTGGCCTGCTCTTTGATCACCTCCCCCTGAGGGGGGAGCAGCCTTACCAGGCCAAGGTAGAGGACAATGTAGCCAATTTTGATGAGAACTGATAGACTAAGATCAGAAAGGAGAGGAGAACCTCCCCTATCAGTGGACTTGGGGAGTGGCATGCATGCAGAAAGGGGAGGGAGGGTGGGATCGAGAGGGGAGGAGTGAGGGGCTTATGGGGGGATACAAAATGAATAAAGTGTAATTAATAATAAATAAATAAATAGAGATAGATAGATAGATAGATAGATAGATAGATAGATAGATAGATAGA